>NW_006383008.1:7772961-7793553 GCF_000327345.1 Myotis davidii
ATGCCTGAACGGTATGTGGAATGAAGTGGGCGGGCATCGGGAGGCCACTATGGCACGGGGCAAGCACTATGGGCAGTCTATCTGAAGTGTACCTGGCGTATAAGACGACCCCCCACTTGGAGGCATATTTTTCAGGGCCAAAAAATCGTCTTATATGCCGGCAAATACGGTAAGAGCCACAGACATCAGTATGGTGATTACCAGAGGGAAAGGGGATGCGGGCAGGTAAAATAGGGTAAAGAGAGGATAAATGGTGATAGAAGGAGACTAGACTTTGAGAGGTGAACACACAATACAATATACAGATGATGAATTATAGAATTGTATGCTTAAAATCTATAATTTTATAAACCAAAGTAACCCCAGTAAATTCAATTTAAAAAAAGAGTGCAGCCAACAAGAGCTTTGTGGGGCTAAGTTTATTGTCTGGGATGAAATGGAGAGAGACAGGTTGGGGGAAGTACAGACTTGAAAACAAATATTCATGTTTTCAGGTGCACAGTGAGGCCACCGTGATGGGCTGTCAAAACCGGCGAAGCAGTCTTGAGTGATGCTCTTGACAATGTGGAGAGTTTCACATTTTTCTAATCATCTAAAAGACAATTTTATACCAAGAGATTATCATCAACTTTGTCTCCGTGGAAGTTCTCGACGCCCTGACTTCAGGGCTGACAATGTAATGTGCAGTTTATGGCATCTGTCAGCCAGATGGAAGGCAAAACCATTTCTCACCAGTAAGCAGATTGAAAGGAATTTGGGAGATTAGAACCAGCGTTACCATCATGCGGAGGTGAAGGGATGTCAGCCAGGGGCTCTCTATCAGCTTGTTAAGTGAAGGGAAAAGAGCATTATAGATCTTGACTCTAAAATTGACTGAGTCTGACTTGTAAACACGCCGAGTGTTATTAAGGCTTAAGGTTTTCCCCAAGCATCTGGGAGGCCCAGGACAATGGAAAGAAAACTGATCTTCAGGCTAAAAGTAACCTTCAATTTTGGTCAAAATCTGTCACCTTTTTGAAAATACTCCCTGAAACCTCAACATGTGGCTCTAACCATTCTCCTTGACGTGCCAGATAGCAAGGTTTTGAACTTTTAACTGACATCTCACATTGACACACTTATTATTGGAAACATGACATAAGTTCAGCTCAAGTCTCAAATGTCGTCGGTTGACGTTTATGTTCTAATGTAATTTATAATTCTTCACTGAAAGGTTAACACTTAATTAAAGTACTGCTGGAAATTGCCTATTTGATAAGCCCAGCCTTCGTGCTTCCTTTCACTTGCAGTGGAGAAACAATAACCTTCCGAGATCCACGGGCCTCCAGTTAAGCAGTCATTTCAGGACTCAGCCGGGAGCCAAAGACAGAATGAAAACAGGGTTTGCTGCTCAAAGTCCACATCTGTAGCCCCGCCCCCCTCCCAAGAGGCGCAGCACCTGCTAAAAACTCTCCTGGCAAGGAAAGTGGTTGACTGGGCCATTGGCCAAATGTTGGATTCTTCTTTTGTTTTTAGTTGGAAACCAGTGAAGGTTAAGCTGAAGGCAGTTGCTGGTTTCTCCATGAATTAATTACTCTGAAGAGAAACAATATTAGTTATGAGGAGAGAGCTTGGAAGGCTTGTTTTACATATTGTTTACAAGTTTCCGATGAGGAGGAAAAAAATATTCTATGGTCTAAAAAGGATGATACACCAACCCCCGTTTAATCAATTTAAAACCACCATTAACTTAGCCCAGAGTGATGCTGCTCTTCACTCAGTCAGGGAGAAGGTCTTCCCAAGCCTGTCCCTCATCTGGATCAGATTTTTGGGGGTCAGCATTATCATATTGAAAAATATTATATTCCATTCTTTTTTAAGTAAAAATTTTCCCAGTTACAGTTTACCTTTGATATTATTGATCTGATGTTGAGCTGGGCGGACATCAGCCCGGGCAATGAGCTTACTGACCTCAGGAGGAGGAAAGGGCCACAGCTTGGCCCCGCACCCCAGAAAGCACGGGGAACACGAGTCTGGATGCCTTGGTGCATTTCCTGGAGCTTCAGTTGGTCGGATTGAGTGTAGAAAACGTTGCCTGTGACATTTCTTCCCCCCCCCCCAACAATGGAAGCATTGATTTTATAGAATGTTGCTTGGTGCCAAATTCTATTTTCAGCTCCTTGCCTATACAGAGCTTGCTGAAGGCATAAGAGTTTTATCAGAATAAATAAATTTTAAAAATATTTCGGCTTATGTTTAAAACAGCAACTGCAAACAAACAAGTCCCTATCAAATTATTACAAGGCCTAATAGCTTCTGAACACTTATTTAAAAATGATAAAGATATTTATATACAGATTAACATAAAAAAGTCATTATTATATGGCATTTGGAGATGGGCCAAATCACAGGCGACTGAAGCGCATGGCAGCACGGCTTATCTATAGCTCTCTTTTTGCTTGCCAGCTTGCACGGCTCACGGAAAATTACCAATGAGCACTGAAGTTGGGTGACTCTCACTGATAAATGCCTGATGGCCATAAACACGATGTGACTGGCTCCTGTGTGTTGCTTGTTATTTCTTTAGACACATAATCTGATAATGAGCTTGTCTGTCTAATGCATGTGCTGTGCTGTGAACTTACTCAGAGACTTCTAAGTGAATCTAGAAGAACCTATATTGGGCCACGGCCAAGATTTCTTTTAGCACATCTGATTTAAAGTCAGAAATCCAGCCAAACCACAAATGAGCTAAGTGACAGGAGGCATCTGGGGAGCCCCAGTTTTAAGGAATAGGGGAGAGCCAATACTTCCCTCTCTTTGACTCCGCTCTCTGGACACCAATTGGAAGGCAATGGGTCAGTCTACATGGGCTTAATACGCAAAACAGCACCAACACAGAGGTGGTATCATATAGTGGTCAAGAGCAGTGTCTCCGGAGAGGCATCATGTACCAGCTGTGTGATCCTGGGCACATTACTTAATGCCTCTGTATCCTGGTTCCATGATGGCACATGGGGATTCTACCTCACAAGGCTGTTGTGAGGATTAAATGGATTAACATGTAAAGTGTGATAAACAAGGCACGTACGTGTTAGCTCTTATCATTGTTGTGGGTTAACTTGGTTTACGGGTTATGGGAGGAGAGACTGGCCTTCAGTTGAATCTCTTAAACAAAAACAGCCAGACCTTGGCGTTTGGCAGTACAAAGAGGTGAACCAGCTTAGCCTTTCTGAAGGAGTTCCGCTAGAAATACCAGCCTTGGCAAACAAACGAGGAACAGATAAATACACTCCACGTTTCTGGTCACATCCTCTACTATTAGTAGGAAGCACATTTCCTTTCGGGGTGAACATTAGGGACAAAAATAAGGCTCTTCAGTTTACCACCGCTTTATTAATGCTGTTGAAGTACCCAACTGGCAAACGCACCCTCACAAAAGCAAACGTGGCCCATTTAGGATCCTATTCACTTTGAGCAGAAAGAAAGGGGTGTTTTGGCGCTGGAAATGCAATGCATGGTTTCCGCAGTGGTTATTAACGTTCTCAGACGGGGGTGGGTGTCTCAGGTGGCAGCTCTTAGGGGGTCAGACGACAGGGAGCAGCCGAATGTTATTTTGAGGCTGCCAGAAAGATTTGCAGGCATGTTGCTATCTATATGCTGGCAGATTCACCTTCATTAGCAAATAATTTCACTGGAGCCTATTTTTCAACTTCAGCAGGTAGATATTATAGCTTTCAGTGAGGTTCACTTTTATTTGGAACCAGTGAAAGAACAACAACAACAAAAATCAAAGCATCGCCTAATGGCATGATTCTCCCCAAATCCTGTCCATAAACGTTGCCTTGTCCAGCATTACCACGCTTTATGACTTCTTGAGTTATGAGAGTTCACAAGGCTAAAGAGAATTTTCTTGAGTGTTCAGAGTTTTCATCTGAAGAGAAGCCTGCAGCACCAGGGTGCTGGAGGACTCTTCTGTCTCTGACGGCCAGCCGGGCTCCAGGAGCAGGGCACAGTGGGAGGCCCTTCGGTACAAGGAGTTCTCAAAAGCTTTGCACAGCGGGAGGAGGAAGCCTCCTCTTTAGCCCCCTCTAGCAGCCAGATCCACTGGTAGCAGGAGGTAAGGGTTTGGGGAGGTAGGTGAAATGAAGCTGAGTAGATTTTGACCAAATGTGTGACCAGAAAGATCAGCTGCTTCCCAAAGCATTTTATAGAAAACTTCACATGTAGACCTAGAACAGATTACTTTCCCTCTCAGGACGGTTTCTGGCTACAAACCCAGGGGTAACAAATTTAGTTCCACCATGTCCAGTAAAAGTAACAATTAGCCAACAGCCACCATGATGAACCTGGAACTCCTGAGCTGAGTTTGGGAACATACAAGGCTCAGATATTTTAAAGTTAGAGACATAACCCTGAGATGAAGTTCTAAATGGACACCATGAATCCTTTTTCTTGGAGACTTTGAGGAAGGAAGAGGCTCTGGGGAGAGCGGGTGATGGGAGTGGAAGGGAAATTTCCAGCTTCATTCTTTTCTATAATTCTGTAAACTTCAGTCAGAAACTTGCCTTTGTAAATCACGCAAGCTACACTAGTGGGCTGATTCAGTATTTAAATTGTTCTGGAAAACTTTTTAAAAACTGCTTTTGCATTTATATTTTATGGAGTGAAAAAGGACAATCATGGAAAAGCACAACCAACTGTGACTGACACAAGTGGAAAAAAAACAAACCCAAGCGTAACAATGAGAAGCCTCATGGGCGGAATTGCAAGAAGACAGAACCAAGCTCCTCATCTGCAATATGCAATTATGTACGGATGAGAAATTACAGAGGCTAATAATTACAGCAGCAATTGTCCACTTGCAGAACAATTAGCCCTTTGCTCCTCATTCTGAGAAAGTGACTAATGGTACCCACGGCAAGCCAACTATTGGCACATTGGTTTTGGGATGAAATTTTATGCTTGCTGGAAAGTGCCACCTACAGGAGCACGAGGTCTAGGGTTGCCATGAGACCCAGTGGCCAGAGGCCCAAGGCTTTGAAGTATACAGAGGACAGGCACGGAGGTGTGTGGGCAAGTGGGTAAGAATGGCAGTCTTAGAGCTCTTGTGGACCACATAATACTATCTCTCTCTCTCTATATATATATAAAATGAGGAAAGTAAAAATAGATGCAGGTAATGATAACAATTACACTTAATGAGTACCTTTCATCAGAGATCGTAAATGTCTTCCAGTTAAATTTCACAGTCTCCTGTGAGATAGATATAAATGAAAAACATTTGTAAGCTAAACTCTACTTTTCAGTCAAAGAAACAGAAGCATGTAAGGCAGTGGTGAGCAGTGTTATGTTTGAAATGGATAGTGACTTCTGACTTCCTGTTCCAGAAATTACACTCCTGCTTCTTTGGTTTAGGTAAACATTTTTTTTCTTCAAGATAAGGTATGTAATGTGTCAAGTGGGTTAAGGTCATCCCCCAAACCCCTCTCCCCCTCTTCCCAATACACTCACATTCGCAGTGAGGTTACATTAAGTTTCTGGTTTGATCAGCTAAGTCTTATGAGAGGTGAGGGGGACACCCAGGGCAGGAAGAGATGGTTTATCTTTGGGTGGCTTCCTGTGACCCCAGATTTCCTGGGGGGGGGGAGGGGAGAGGGCAGGGGGCGGGCACACAGCTGTTGGCAATACTATCCACACACCCAGGTCCCCACCAATGCTTGCTGTTGCACAAATCTCAGACCTGAGTTCACGTCACCATTCCAGAATGTGTTACTCACTCCCATGTAGTAGTCACATATGTTCTTGAAGGCCATTGTCTTCCATACACAGTCAAGGCCTCCAGGACCCGGAACATTCTCTTTGTCTCATTTTAGAGTCCTAGAGAGAGAGCCTCCTCTGACTCCGAGTCCTTTTGTCTGGCTGGTTTAATAGTTTGGTCTGAGGACTTGATTACAAATGTATTGGGCTAAAGTGCACCCTTGATCCTGTGTTTTTTGTTTTTTGCATTTGCTGTTATCAGACATTATATATCAGACAATATACAGGGCTCTCTAAGGTGTGGGGCGCAGGGGGGCTCATCTCACAAAGGTCTAGGGCAGAACTGCTGAAGCTTGCAGCTTTCCCCCCACACTCTCTTCTCCTTTGAAAGCTGGAAGTTCTTCTCCTTCTTCTAGTTACGCTCAGTGGACATCCCCCATCTCCCTGCTTGGCTCCTTTAGCTTGGGTAGTCTGGCATGGGCTGCCACGTTAATTTCTCTGGTGTGGGGAGGTTGGGTGGTTATGGGGACCTGGTTCTACTGGGGTCAGAGGCCAGGGCCTCTCACCACCACTCCGCTCCTTCTCACCCTGTCTGTCCGGCTCGGCCCCTTGTGCTGGTGCTCCAAGTAACGGCACCCAACCTCCCCCGCGCACCTCTGTTCCCTCCGTCTCAAATCCCTTGGGTTTTTCTCTCCATAAAAGACATTTTCTAATAAAAACCCTGATTTGTTTCCTCTTTCTGAGCTCAGCACTATACTCTGTTCAATCATATCCGTCTCACAACCAATATTCGCCTTCCACAGCATCTCCCTATATTTTCCTGAAGAAAGGAGGGAGGCGCTGCTGTCCAATCACCCTCCTCAGCTGCCAAAGAAATTGTGACCTCAGGCCAAGATTCTAAGGTGACTCAAAAGAAACAAAAAACATTTCTTTTCCTAAGGTCTCTTGCTTTGGAGACCCTTGTCCCACTGCCAACTTCCCTTTTTCCTGATTGGCTTTGATCCAGCAACTTCATTTATGCCCCAAACAGAATCATGTCTAAAACACAGAAGTTAAATACTTAATGCTTTAGCTGAATTGTCTTGAGACCATTTTTATTAAGTATTCTTGGAAACCATGAATATTGAAAGTAATGCTTTATACTTTGTCTCTTTTCCTGCATTTAGTTCCGTCACACAAACATGCTTACTGCATCAGGTTACATATGCACACGTTTCATGTAGAAGTTTCAAAAAGCAACTTCCTTTCAGTATTTTTTATTACTCACCAGAGTATATGTTTCTTATTGACTCTCTAGGCTAGAGAGAGAGGAAGGAAGAGAGAGAAAGAGAGAGAGGAACAACAATGTGAGAGTGAAACATTAATTGGTTGCCTCCCATACTCAGGCCAACCAGAGATCAGACCTAAAACCTAGGTACTATGTACCCTGATTGGGAATCAAACCTGCAACCTTTTGGTATATGGGACAACACTCCAACCAAATGAGCCACCCAGCCATGGCTAATTGCTTACCTTTTTACTAATAAAAATGCGATGTCACTGTTTAAGAAAAATACAAAACTTCAGAACACAAAATTTAACCCAATTAGCTTTTAAAACATTTGCCCAAATGTGTCTCAAGGTCAGATTTACCTGCTAGGGGAACTATTTGTACACGCCTTTAGAAACAATTACTCACAGTTAAGATTTTAAAATCAGAACCAGTGTTCTTCTTGGCTATTTTGTTTTTTAAAGATCAGTAAAGATGATGCTTAAAATCTTGTGAACTGACTTAATCTTTCCTTGCTTACTTACTTTGCAGTTAAGTGAGCAAAGTTAAAGTACCATTTAGATCCACACTGGCGCCTTCATGCTTCCAAAACCTCAACAATTTTCCAGTTTTTGCTTGGTGGCAACTCAGTGTGCTCCTTCATGTTGTCCCAGATGACAAAGAAGAGAAGCCCCCTGACTCCTCCTCCTCCTCACCTTTGGAGATCTCCACTTTTCCCCAGTGTCATGACTAGCATATTTAGGGAAGTCAGCGAATGAAGCCTTGAGACAGCTTACTCTGACGGATGACTTTAAAAATTACCTCCTGGGGCTGACCTGTTGGAGGTAAAGAAACAGATAAATTCCCCAAATGTGTTTCTTGCTCATAATATCCCTCAAACATGTCATAGTTTCATAGTAAGGACTGTGCAGTCTTTATCCAGGTATTTTTTGCTCACATTTCCTTCCTTAGACCTCTTGACGTCACTTCCAAAGTCCGACATGGTAACAGGAGGGTCTTTGTGCCAGTCCTACTTTCCACACTGACTGTGATATTGCTGTCTGAGTGTGGGTTGATGGGAAGAGACCCTCCGCATGTACACATACATCTCCCTTTCACAGCCTCCCCTGCACCACCCTCAGATCTAAATTTGTATTAAGTTCCTCTGTTAAGGAGCCAAGGAGACGCCGTCTTACTGTGAGCAATGGGGCTGTGTGGGAGAAGCACAGAGCGCATGTCTTGGTGCAGCTTCTCTTGGCCCCTGAAAGTTTTAATGGGGCCCTGGAGTTGCCAGCAACACTGTCTAGTACTTTCTAGATCATGAAAGCGCAGTTCTTACTAAGACCTTATCCTTTTGATATCAAAGATTATAACAATAGTCCAGAAAAATTCACACTAATAGTCCATTTAAGGGAATATTTATAAACACACCTGAGTTCTTGTTCTTAACCAAACTCAGCATCCATAAGGCCACAACTTCATAGGCGGGGCATTAGTGAAAGTAGAGTTGAAATCCAGGTATCTCTGATTCATATTTCTGCATCCAACTCTCTAGTATTCCAGAAAGCCCATTTCCTCACAATCATCCTTCATCTTATTTCTCCAAATCTATACAATGACTCTACTCTCTATTGAATCTAGTATAAACATCCAGGTCTAATTGAAGGCCTTCCATACTTTGGATATATCCTGCCTATCCAACATTGTCTCCCGCTGCTCAGTTGCTGTATGCTACCGATGTAATAAACTGGTTCCTAATATGGAAACCATGCTTATTTCCCTCTGGGTGAGACTTTACTTTACCACTCAGAGAATGGCCTTCTGCATTCCCTGGCCTCAGCAGCAGGTGCAGGGGTCAGCAGGAGACCCACACAGAAGCAGAGAATTTTGCTGGGAGTGCTGGAATAGAGGCAGACAGTTTATCCACAGGACCTGACCTGAAAGGAAGTAAGGTTTGGATCTATTGGCCATCGTCTTGAAATTATGAGACACAGGTCAAGTGGGGAATAGGGCTAATTCAGAGAAAGCGAAGCAGGGGACTGTGAGACAGAAAAAGGGGTCCTGTCATCGGGCCCTGCATCAAACTACACCTAAAGCCAAACTTGGACTTTTTGTTATGTGATCTTTTTGCTTTATACCCTTTTGCTTAGAGCTTCATTGGGTTATCTATTGCCTCCTGCCCTCCCTGCTCTCCCCCCCACCCCCGCATACCACTTTATGTAGATTATTATGAAGCTGTACATGTGAAGTGCTTAACACTGTTTTACATGAAGAAATTACTCAATAAATGTTAGTTATTATTAGGGTCATGGTAGAAAGAGATTAAATCAACATAGTATTTAAACCTTTTTTTTCTTTTAAAATTTTTTTATCTTAATTGTTGAAAGTATTACAGATGTCCCCCATTGACCCCCTCAACCCTGCCCCAACCCCTCCCCAGGCCTTCACTGCACTAATGTCTAGTTTTTAAAAAGCAAGTTACAGAACGCTGCATACAATATACCTTTTTTACATAAATGATTCTTTTTCCAACAGTGAAAAGTAAGTGTGAAATGCTTGTTTTGTGCAGTAAAGAATGATGAGAACTTGGGAAAGTAGGAGGGAAATATATGAAGGTCTGCATTTGATGTTAGATTTTGCTATTTTCTAGGGATCAGTAACAGTGCCTCATGGTTAAAGATCGTTTTTTCATGCTTAAAAAAATTCCCTTCATCATGTCTGATTTCCTTAGGCATTTTGTCATACTCTCTTAGCAAGCTAGAATCCTTTTGAATTTTGATTTTGGAGTCTCAGATGTGGGGTGGCACATAGTTTAACATTACAACTAGATGCTTCAGTCTGACACACTCCATTGGATACTAATCTGAGTTTTTTCATACGCCTCCAGTCTCTTAGGACCTTAGAAAAAGACCATTTTCCCAGGTGGATATCTAGCAATCTGGAAGATGTTTTCCAGATGGGGAATTAATTTGCTCCTTATTTTAGATGCACAGCAATGCATGTGCTTTAGAAATATTTTGTGTTGCCTAACAGCAAGATCTTCTTTGGATGATTAATGTTAGTCTCTCCATCAGAGTCCAAAACTTAGTTTGACCATTTATTGACCTATATAACTTGATCAAACAGCGCAGACTCTCAAATAGTATGACACAATCTTTATGAAATGAAGGAAGTTATATTTTGCACTGGATGTTGGAATAGCGCTTTGTACTCTGAAATTAATGTGAGATGTTCCAATGTGAGCAAGTGGTCATTATCACCCCCACCCATTTTTAACTGAAGGGGATTTAATAACATTGACTCTAACTTTCTCTTGGTCTGATCATTACAGGGTATGTGATTTAGTCCAAATAAAGGTTAACACTTGTCTAGGTTTGTTTCAATCCTTTTTTCCTAGTGCCTTATATCCACAAGAGTTTCTGTCATTACTGTATCCCAGGACTTCTAGGACATGCTAGTATTTTCTATTGCACTCTGTCACACAGAAGTTTCCCTAAGGCTTACCTTGTAAGAGAGACAATGCTGATGAAGAAGTATGAGAAATTTACCCGCTCATCCAAGTGGTTAGCAATCTTTTCTGTGAGCCTTCTCAAAAAGCACTGGTTATAATGATTACAACTGGCTATAAGCGGTTATAAATTAAACGAAACCATTATTCTTTATTCCACACACTGTATAAATTGTTTCTCCTGCCGAAACCGGTTTGGCTCAGTGGATAGAGCGTCGGCTTGCGGACTGAAAGGTCCCAGGTTCGATGCCGGTCAAGGGCATGTACCTGGGTTGTGGGCACATCCCCAGTGGGAGATGTGCAGGAGGCAGCTGGTCGATGCTTCTCTCTCATTGGTGTTTCTAACTTTCTATATCTCTCACTTCCTCTCTGTAAAAAATCAATAAAATATATTTAAAAAAAATTGTTTCTCCATAGTACAAGTGAACTAGAGGTTGTTAAGAAGTCTTTAGAGAAACTGCACTACAAAATGGTATAATTTTCTATAATTGTTATTCTCATTTAATATTTCAGTTCTGGAATTTTGAATGAGAACTTTTTGTTCCCTTTTAACAGTGCATACTTTTAGATTGTGACAGGGAAGAGCAAACAGTTAAATTAAATTGAATATAAATCACAAGGGAAAAAAAAAGCAGAATGTCTAATAAGATAAGGGATTTGATATGTGAGATAAACACTCAACGGAATTTCAACAGGCTGGTTCAATAACAGTGTTGATTCTAAACCTCTCAGAAATTAAGAGGAATTTATTGAGAAGAAAGAGGAATTTAAGAGGGTAAATTGACATCATTTATATAAAATTTAAAAACACACAGAGCATACTAATTATAATTCAAGGTACCTGCCCTTATTATGGAAGTAGAAAAACAAAGATGGAAACAAAAAGCATGCCCATCTGAGGAGAATATTAAGCTCTTGGGAGGTGAAGTAGAAGGAAATTAAGGAAGTCTTCAAACAGGGCTTCAAACATATTTGCTTTATTTTATTTCACTTTTATAAGGAGAAAACTTCAAGAAAATATGACAAAAATTTAAGATGTGTTATATATTGGTTAATGATAAATAGTTATTTTGTTGTTGTTTTTAATTTTCTAAATTTTAAAAACCTTTCACATGAACAATATTAAAAAAATAATTTAAGAAAATGCATTATTTACCTGAATAGAAGAATGGAGTCATGGAATTTACAAACTGAGAAATTAGAGTATGATTCTAGTTTATGCTCTGTGTTTTATGAATGAGGACACTGGACTCAGAGAAGTGAAGTAATTTGTTAAGGTCACAGACCTGGGCACCATCAGGGTTCAACTCAGATCCAGCAAAACCTTCATAATGGTGAAGTATACCATCTCTCCGGGTAAGTGATAGAAGTCTCTTCACTGGAGACATTGCAAACATGTCTGAACATTTTTAAAAAATGACACTTTGGGCTTGAAATTAATTCAGTTCAGCAAATATATTGAGTATGCAGTAAGCACAAGGCATTGGATGTCCTCCCAAGACAAGATTCTTCAAGATCTTTTCCATCTGTAACTAGCTTTCAGATGTCTTTCCTATTAATTGGTTTAATAAAGACAGAGAGACATAAAACTGTCTATAATAATGCCATGATAAATGTCCTTGGTATACCAGAGGAGGGGTTAAAAGCCAAAGGTAAAGTAGAAAAAAACCAACCAGGATACAACTGCCTTGAAGATGTGAAATGCATGTTTAAAAGTAAGTGGTGACGGGGTGTCTACGGACAAGTGAGGTGCAATAGCGTTTAGGTTTCTCTATAGAAAACCTGAACGATTATGTTGTCTGTAACAGTCAAATTTCCAGGATCTAGAAATATCAGATAGGAAAACTAACTATCCTTCCTAAATCTTCTCTCTGATGGTCTATGTCAGAGATTTTCAATCGTTTTCATCTCATGGCACACATAAACTAATTACTAAAATCTGCGGCACACCAAAATATATTTTTGCCGATCTGATAAAAAAAAAGGTATAATTTGATTCATTCACACCAGATAGCTATTGTTGTGTTGGCTGTTGTCATTAATTATATTTGACAATCTAAGGGAAAAGAGGTCAGTGTCCCTGATTAAATGGTCACACTGAGTTGAAAATCGCTGGTCTATGTAACCAAAAATGATTATAAAATCTCTTGGAACAAGAAAGAGGATGAAAAGCTACAAAGAAAAGAGCAGATCAGGGGTTGTCCTACAGCGGTTGCTCCACACAGGCCGACAAGAAGAGCACGTGAAACAGCAGGAGTTTCTGGTTGCTCATGTTGGCAAATAAGAGAATAGGCTTGTTGAAATAGGCATTGGAAGCTCCATCTCTAGACAAGGTCTTATGTGACTGAAACCATTTCCTTTAAGGCCAGTGGAATGAGCAGCCATGTTTCCAGGGTTCTCCCAAATCTATGATTCTAAACCTATTTCTGTCATCAAAGCTAAATGTTGTTTAACCAAAGAGTTGCTGGTAATGTTTGCCTAGAGTTATAAGTATTGAAGCAAGTTTGGGTGCTTCTAGATTCCATGATGTAAGTGGCTGAAGGAGCTGGTGGTGGTGAGGAGGGGAGTTGTGCAATGAGGCGGGTGTTGACAATTGAGGAGCAAACTGAGGACAGAGAAGACTTTTCCACATGCATTTGGAAGCCACACACATTCCTATTGAGGCCACTATTCAGCCATCTTCACGTGGTCTCATGTATCAATATGGCGGGAGGTGCTGCGGAGATGCTGTACCAATATCCACCTCCCACCCCATAGCCACTGCTACCCACAAGGTCACTGGGGAGAATGAAGGGTGAATGTCCAGAGATGAGATAGGGACCTGGGCGAAAGGAAGAAAAGAAGGATTCATGATAATTTCCAGTTTTCTTGCCTTTTTTTCCTGTACATCATTGAAACTACAGCTCCTTCCACTCTCAGAAGTGTCCCCGTTTGGACGATAAATTATATAATTACCCCAGAGAGGTCATGGGACATAGTGCAAACATATATCGGGCTTGTGTTAATCCAGCTGAGAACATTAAAGTCATCCCTTGAAAATTCGGGCACTGTGATAGTTTCTGCTCTGACTCACAGCTGAGTTAAGGGGCGAAATGTCAGTATACCACAATTTTGTACATCCAACTGTTACAAAGGCTATGAATTTAAATGGTTCCTGTCTTTGAAGCTTCAAATGAGCCCTGTCAAATTCCCAGGGTTGTCAGGGACTGATTCTACCCACTTGAATTACCTCCCCAGTTCTGCAAAGGGGAGTTTGACTATCTGCTAAAAATTGCTTTTTATAAACATTACCTTCCCTTTTTAATATGGAAGGCTAAGCCACAACTATTTTGCAGCATATTTGAGAATATATTTCTAGAAAATACAACTGATTATCTTTAAGATCAGTCAGCCAGCATTTACTATCATCCTTGAATAGAGGAAAGAATCAATGATTAAATCTGAAAATAAATATGGGTATTTTAAATGAACCAGATTCTTTTGCTATCATCATCATTATCATCATCATCATATTATTCATGTGTTTTCCTTCCTCTGGTAACATGTTAATATACAGCACATGTTCGAGATCACCAACGGAAGCAGGCACAGAGACCAAAAGAAATGAACAACAACAGACAGTTCTAGGTATTCTAGGCAGTGCTTCTTGTAGGCCGGGGAGTGCCTGATAATGAGGTAAAGGGCTCAGGGCTCACCAGCAATCCACACAGCAGCTAATTTGGTATTTCTTGTGGGAAAAGAACTGGAAGCCGCACAGGGTTTGTTTAGGAAAGAACTTGGCCAAGTTAGTTGATTAGGGTGTTTCAGGAAGAACAGATTACACTGCAATTACCATCAGAATACAAAATAGAGATGTGAAGTGAATTCTATCTAGGAAAGGCCTTTTCCTGAATCCCATTTTGGGGCTGGGTAGAAGTGTCCCACATAAAGGAAAACGGTACCTTCTTTTTCTCAAGAATGCAGGCAAAACAAAACAAAACAAAAACAACCCACCTAACTGCTAATAAAAGCCCCCACCCTCACCCCCAGAGGTGAGAGAACAAAGGGCACCATTTCTGTGTGGTTTGGAGAATGCCCTGTATGTCATTAGAAAGCCAGCTGGCATATCAAAAGAAGATCAAGAAGTGTAAACTTGAAACTGGACTTGCAGCTACCAATGGGAGATCCATGCCACTTCGGGGGAGGAAAGTCATGGGGAAAAGAGCATAGCTCCTGATCCCTTCTGGTATTTCACAGTCAAAGGAGGAGACTGACCGATCGCCTTGTCTCTCTCATTCAGAGACCAGGACAGGTGGGGTGGATGCTAAAGAAGAAAGGGCTCTGGGAGGAAAATCCTGTTTTGAGTTTCCTGCTAGCTTTAGAGAGTATGAGATTGGAGGTGGTGACCCTAGGTTTTTGATTCTTACATGTTTACGGACCATTGATGGTGGGCTGCAGCTGCTGGGAATGGGTCCTAGGGGTGCTGAGATAATGGCCTCCTCAGCTCAGGGCCGTGGGCCAAGCCTGGGGCAGCCAGATCCCCTCTGTGGTGGCCTCAGGCCACAAGTGGTTGCATCTTTGCTCCAGGGTGATGCTGAAATATGATCACTTCTATCGATGTGTGCTGTGAGGTGAAAAAAGTTGAAAAGCCTTGGAATAGGGTCATCAGTTTGGGAACACCTGGGTGCTCTGAAGATGTGGGTTGAGGTGTGGTTCCCCCAAAATATATGTCCAAATCCTGACCCCTGGACCTTCTTTGGAAATAGTCTTTGCAAATGAATTAAGTTAATCTCAAAATGAGATCATCCTGGATTTGGGGTGGGTCCTATATCCAATGACCTTATAAGAGAAAGGAGAAGGGGATTTGACACAAACAGGAAGCAGGTCACGTGAAGAGAGAGGCAGAGGTTGGAGTCATGTGACCACATGTCAAGGAGTGCCCAGAGCTACCAGAAGCTGGAAGAGGCAAGAGGGATTTTCCCGTAGAGCCTTTGGAGGGAGTGTGGCCTTGCCATCACCTTGGTTTTGGAGTTCGGAGAAAATACATTTCTGTTGTTCTAAGCTACCAAGTTTGTGGTAATTTGTCGTGACAGCTCTCGGATGTGAGCATATTTCTATCTTGCCATCTGTTCTTTGTAGAAAACGCCAAAGTTTCCTTGCCTTCTCCCTTGTATGTTCCCTTTCCCCTCCTCTTACAAAGGTCTCCACTGGCTACTCTGTTCCAAGGAGTGGAAGACGGTGGGACTCCAGAGCCAAGTAAGCATGGTGTCTGCTCTCAGCTCATTTGGGTGGAGGAGACAGACCTACACAGGTACTTCAAAGTACAGTAGGTGTTGGAATTGCTGCCAGTATGAAGTGCCATGAGAACTCAGAAGAGGGAACACATTATTCAGTGGGTGTATGGGGAGTTTTCCCTGAGGTGAGAGCATTGATACTGCATCTCCTGAAAGATGAGTGAGATGAAGATGAGAGGACAGTGGAAACAGGCACTCACATGGAGGGGAATGTCATTTGGGGAGGGGGGCCGGGACGCCGAGGGGTCTTTGATGGATGGCTCATCAGTGATATTATATGTGCTTTTTCTAGTTTTGTGACATGTGATGAAATACTGGGCTGTTTGGTATGTTCCATTACCTACATTCCATTTTGCTGGGTTCAGATTTTGAACTGTGTTGAGCATGGGAATGAATTATGGCCCAGAGCTGTCCTCGGAGGTGGCCTGGGAGGTACGGAGGGGACATATAAAATCTAGGATTGCCCACAAACAGGAAGGAAAGAGAATTGGAAGGAAAGAGAATTGGCTGAAAATAGAACATAGTCCCTGGGTCCACTCAAATGCAGACCCAGGTTCAGCACTCTCCTGGGTCATGGGGTGCAGATTGGGACACTCGAAGGCGGTAGAGAAATGCCGAGACAGGCACTGTGGGTCCTCTACCCTGGGGAATGGAAAACTATATCATTGTCTCATTTTAAAATTAGAAGTATTTTGAAGGCTGAGATGTCAGTCATCCAAGTTTGAAATGAATGCTTTTGCCTTGTCAGTTTTGGCATCTGGGTTTAAGAACCTACATTAGACTCTCAGCATTCCACATTCCAACAGAGGGAGGTGGACTTGGTCCTAAAACCTTAGATCTGTGGGCAGTATTCCAAATATGCTCACTTAAGCCAAAGAAGGTGAATTATGTTTCTTACCTTGGAGGTAGATCACTGTCAAACAAAAAGGAGTCAGCTTGGGTTAGGCGAGATGCCCCTGGTGTAGTGTACTATACCTCTCAGTGCTGACTCACTGCTGACTCACCTCCCCTGTGCCATTGAGCAATCTACTTAACTCATTTATGCCTCAGTTTTCTCCCCTGTAAAATGGGGATGATATTAATACCTTCTTCATATGCTTGTTGTCAAATTAAAATGAGACAATACATGTCAAGCGCTGAGCACTGTGCCGGCACATAATCAAGCAATTGTTAAAGGGTAATGCGTATGACCACAACCACTTCATGCAGAGAATTATACGAGATGATCATGTGAAATGCCTGGCACAGTTCCAGCACTTGGTAGGTGCTCAACAAGTGTTAATGCCCCCTTTCCTGAAGGCACTCCACAGGTGTGGAGTCACACCTGGAGTCACAATGCATGTGGATTGAGAGCAGAGGTAGCACAGGTAGCAGGGGACACCTGTTGACCACAGAGAAAGGGAGGGCTATTGTAGAAACCATTACCAACCATGACTGCCCCAGGCCTGGCAATGAACAATCACCCTGGTGGCAAACCTGTTTCCTTAATGACATATCTAGAAAGTACCATTAGTGCCTGTAAAGGAGCAAAAAGGAATCCTGTATTTTCTAAGGTCTGGGTGGGAGGGTGATAGTGATGTGGTCAGGGGTGGGAGGATGGCCTAAACTGGACCAAGGCAAGGGCTACTGTGTGGCCTGGGGACATCACGGAGCATGGGCTTGGTGCCACCAATGCAAGGTCTCCTTTAACTCACAATAACCTGGAATTATGGGCATTAGATCCTGTTTTTATCGGTGAGGAAACTGAGGTTTAAAGAGAACAGCGGCCTGCCCAAGGCCGAACAGCTGGCAAGGCAAAGCTGAGAATCAAACTCAGACAGACTCACAGCTCCAGATCCTTTCCCTCCACCAATTCAGAATGTTAGAACCCCCTCTTGCTCTGACATCCCTTTGATGATAAGCACTCTGTTTTTTCAATAAGGTATTTTTCTTCTAAATTTTGTTTTAAACAGAAAAGCAACATTTTTTGTTGTTGTTGTTCAGGTAAGTAAAGTGTGTTTGTGCCTAGCCCTAGAGGAATACCTAGGAAACGTCAAAGAATTGAACACACACACTTTTTAATTTAGTGAAAATACCATATTCCTGTAAAGATTTTGCCTAGTTTTGCTTTCAAAAGAGGAATAAACCAGGAAATTACAGGAAAAGCCTCTTTTCCTTGTGGGTCTGGAATAAATTTAAAGTAGGATGTTATTGCTACATTTATATGTAGAAAAAAATGTCTTTGGAAAAAGAACTTTTGAGTTGTTTCAGATACTCATTTTAGTGCCTTGAAATTAAATTTGCAGTCAAACAGAGGTGGTAAGAGGAACCTGAAGAATTTCTGCCAAGTCCAGTTCCTCAACCTTGGACTATTAAAATTTGGGGCTATGTAATTTTTTGTTTCAGGGGGCTATCTGGTATATTGTAGCATGTTTAGCAGCATCTCTGGCCTCTACCACGTGCCAGCAGCACCGCCCCCCCCCCCCCCCCCAAGTCGTGACAATCAAAGACGGCTCCAGATATTGCCAGAGTCCCTTGGGACATAATCACACATGGTTGAGAACGACTGAGCTAGATAAAAAAAAAAAAGTTATCATCAGTTAATATTTGTGCTTGTCCTCATGGTTTGTGGCATTGTATCAACAGCACAGCTGCTTCCTGGCAGTCCCAAGGCTCGAGGGAACAGCAGAACAGAGACCTCACTACCATAGGATTCTATTAGGACTCCAGTCTCCTATTTTTAAAATAACAGCTTATTGAGATAGAATTCACATACCATAAATTAACCCATTTAAAATATACAATTCAGTGGTTTTTAGTATGTTCACAGAGTTGTGCAACCACTACCACTATTTAATGTTAGAATTTTTCATTGCCCCCAAAGAAACTCCATACTCACAAGCGGTCCCACTCCTTTCCCAATCCCTGGCAACCACTAATCTACTTTCTGTCTTTATGGATTTGTGGAATTCCATTCCTACATGTGAGATATTTGGTGTGAAAACCTAATTGCCAATGTGAATAAGGTCCCTTCTCGACTGGATAGCTTCTCTTTCCCCTTAGATGCTTTACATGTTGTTTTAAAGTCCAGCTCAAGATGCTTCTTCCAGGAAGCCTTCCCTGGTTTCCTCTCTGGTCTGACTGTCTCATCTTCACCCTGAGGCTCCTCTCTTCTTGCTGTGGAACCAATCGCCGCTCACTTTGGTAGCACTTTGCTGGGGAAGATACCTTCCCACCATGCACTCAGGTCACGGCTTCGCGGAATCGTTGGTGTCACAGAGTCAATATTGTTTGGTGGCTGATCTGTGCTGGGCCTCAAAGGGTGTTTTGTGAGATGAAAAAACAAACAACAAAATGAAAGATATTGAGTGAACTAGGTGTGCCCTCAGATTCCCTGAAAGTCATATCAGTGGCTGAGGCTTTTTAAGCTTGGACACTGGGGTGACGGGCAGGGGTGGAAAAGTCAAGTGAAAAACCCACAAATGACCCCAGCTGCCACAGTCAATCACAACAGGAAAAACCAAGCAGGGAGTGTTTGTAGGGAGTGGCCATAGGGTCAAGCCTCGGACTGACCTGTGGCAGAGCCACAAACAAGTCCCAGCTTGGAGGGCAGAGCCCTCCTAGCACAATTAAGCTTGACCTTATAGTCCTCCCTTGTTCCTTCCTAGGTAGCTAATGGGCTGTGGGAGGTGCAGCGAGTGCTGCCAAAACAAGGCTTGAGTAAGGAAACTCCCAATAGCATTGTAAACATGTTGACCACTCCCCTTGTTTTGCTTTGTGTGCTCTGACTATAAAATAAAGCTTGGGCTTACAGGCTGGGTCACTGTTTCCTCATCCAGGCAGTGATCCACCTGGTCCCAACTGTATTCTCTTGTCTGTTTTCTTTAATCCTTCACTGCCTCTCCTCAGGCTCACCCCTGGCCATGCTGGATGTGATTCAAGTGTTAGTTCTCAAATGTTTACGGCTTTGTTTGTGGAGAGCCAGAGCAAGGAGCTAGTGCTGGTCCTCTAACCACTTCCAACCTGCCACTCTCCAACTTTGGAGAGGTGGCAGCAAGCCCCCACCATCACTGGGGCCCATTGGGGCCTATGTGAGAAAGATGTGGGAAGGGAAGGAACGAACTTTCCCGAGTGTTTACCATCTGTCAGCGCTGGGCCAGAATGGTAGTAGTTAAGAACACAGTATCCCCTGGGTACCCAGCTCAGCAGTCAGTGCTCACGTGTAATTCTCAGAACAGCCCAGTGAGACAGGTGCTACCAACATGGCCATTTTAGAGATGAAGAAGCTGAGACCTAGAGGGATTAAGTTGTTCAAGGTCACTGAAAACTGGTGGAGTAGGGCTTGGTCCAGAATCTGGGTGTGTAACGTTGCATACCCCGCTTCTCCAAGGAACACTGGAGATCTGACAGACATTAACTTCTCTTAGTTCTCATGGCAAATCTGTTAGGCGAATATTATTGCCCCATTTTCCCAATGAGGAACCTGAAACTCAAAGAGACGAACTGCCCTGCAGCTCACAGGTGGCAGAGCCAGGATTCAAACCCAGGTACAACGAGTTCACCCCACAGCGATGCCGCCATGGACAGCACCTATGACTGGGTCCTTCCAGGGGGCAGCCTGGAAGCCTTAGCTCTCATCCTGCTGGAAAGAAGAGACCCTGCTTATTAAGGGCAAATTGCTTAATTGTTTTCTTATCTTTAAGTGAGGGCAGGAAACACGTTTGTCTGATTTTCCTGGCAGAGATAGAAAGAATATGGAAAAACTTAGAATCCCGGAAAGAAGTTAGGAGAAACAGGATTCATCTTTCTGCATTTCTTAAAAGAATTTTTCAGAATTAAGGACT
>NW_006383008.1:7797305-7799403 GCF_000327345.1 Myotis davidii
AACTGTGGCAGAGCCACAGACAAGTCCCAGCTTGGAGGGCAGAGCCCTCCTAGCACAATTAAGCTTGACCTCATAGTCCTCCCTTGTTCCTAGGTAGCTAATGGGCTGTGGGAGGTAAGTGCTGCCAAAACAAGGCTTGAGTAACGAAATAGATTTGAAACTCGCAAGAACATTGTAAACATGTTGACCACGCCCCTTGTTTGGCTTTGTGTGCTCTGACTATAAAATAAAGCTTGGGCTTACAGGCTGGGTCACTGTTTCCTCATCCAGGCAGTGATCCACCTGGTCCCAACTGTATTCTCTTGTCTGTTTTCTTTAATCCTTCACTGCCTCTCCTCAGGCTCACCCCTGGCCATGCTGGATGTGATTCAAGTGTTAGTTCTCAAATGTTTACGGCTTTGTTTGTGGAGAGCCAGAGCAAGGAGCTAGTGCTGATCCTCTAACTACTTCCAACCTGCCACCCTCCAACGTTGGAGAGGTGGCACCAAGTCCCCACCATCACTGGGGCCTATGTGAGAAAGATGTGGGAAGGGAAGGAACGAACTTTCCCGAGTGTTTACCATCTGTCAGCGCTGGGCCAGAATGGTAGTAGCTAAGAACACAGTATCCCCTGGGTACCCAGCTCAGCAGTCAGTGCTCACGTGTAATTCTCAGAACAGCCCAATGAGACAGGTGCTACCAACATGGCCATTTTAGAGATGAAGAAGCTGAGACCTAGAGGGATTAAGTTGTTCAAGGTCACTGAAAACTGGTGGAGTAGGGCTTGGTCCAGAATCTGGGTGTGTAACTTTGCATACCCCGCTTCTCCAAGGAACACTGGAGATCTGACAGACATTAACTTCTCTTAGTTCTCATGGCAAATCTGTTAGGCGAATATTATTGCCCCATTTTCCCAATGAGGAACCTGAAACTCAAAGAGACGAACTGCCCTGCAGCTCACAGGTGGCAGAGCCAGGATTCAAACCCAGGTACAACGAGTTCACCCCACAGCGATGCCGCCATGGACAGCACCTATGACTGGGTCCTTCCAGGGGGCAGCCTGGAAGCCTTAGCTCTCATCCTGCTGGAAAGAAGAGACCCTGCTTATTAAGGGCAAATTGCTTAATTGTTTTCTTATCTTTAAGTGAGGGCAGGAAACACGTTTGTCTGATTTTCCTGGCAGAGATAGAAAGAATATGGAAAAACTTAGAATCCCGGAAAGAAGTTAGGAGAAACAGGATTCATCTTTCTGCATTTCTTAAAAGAATTTTTCAGACTTAAGGACTGGCGAGTGTGTGAGCTGGGCTGGTGGCCAGGCCCCTGGGTCAGGATGCTGACATCACATCTCTGGGAAGGCTCACCTCCTATAGGCCTGCCTGTCTCAGAGATCAGCACACCTTGAACCTGATAAATATAGATGAACACACCTGACCCCATGAAGCAACTTGTGCTTCCTCTGGAGGCTTTATTCTGTCTGCAGACTTGTATACATGCATGCCTTCTGCCTGTAGTAAACCTCCTCTTGCTGGCTAGCATGTACTTAACCTCGCTGATCCTCTGTCCCCCACAACCTTCAATAGACAAGGTTACTGTCCTCCCCTAATGAGTCACTTTTGCTTCCCTTACCACAGTCACAGCATTCACAATTACAGTCCATGGGCTATTTATGTGAATGTGCCATTTGTGTGGCAGTGAAGGGTGCTGGGTTCAAATTCTGAAGCTGCCACTTGCTAAGCCTCAGTTTTCACATTTTCAAAATGGAGATAATGCCTATTGAGACAAAGACTTGACAGCTAATTACCACACAGTGGACACACAGTGAGATAGCATTTTCCAGCCTTTTCTATAGCGATGAAAGGTCATGTGAATGATGACAGACAATGGAATATGAGCAGGTGTTATGAGGACAACTTACAATACTGGCCCTTAATAAAACCCCCATGCTTTTCTCCCCTTTGCCAGGTTAAGGCAGTTTAGAACTGTAACCTCAAAAAATCAGTGTTTAAAAGGCAGCAGAGACTTAGCCCCAAAATCATTACTTCTAAGGGCGCAACCCTCTACCCCAATTAAGAATACCCATTTTGGACTTCAATTGAGTGTGAAATGAACATCTCTCTAT
>NW_006383008.1:7800558-7804486 GCF_000327345.1 Myotis davidii
AGTGATTCATGATTTTAATCAGGCTGCAAATATGGAAAAATAAAAAAATTCAGGCCAGCCTGTTTTGCAAAACTTTAAACATATAGTTCAGCACTTCTACGTAGAGCAAAATGCCAGGGATTGCAAATTATCTTAGCTGTTATGGAGAAATGGGGTAATGGATCAAAAAAAAAAAGTATGGATAGTAAAAATTGATCAAGACAGTTATTTGAATGTGGAATTAGATGAATCTGTAACTGCTTTAACCAAAGTATATAGCTGTAACATAGAGTACATCTTGGTGAAAGCTTAGTGGGTAGGAACATGGCATAAATGAAAGAATTTTATTACCATAAAACCATGAAGTTCAATTTTATGCAAAAAATAAAAATGACAGGCAATCTAACAATCGGGCTATCTAAGAAATAATATTCCACAGACATAATCTACTTTCCGCTGGCTATAGACAGCTTGATTGCTTTAGTAACAGATAACTGACCCCATGAAGCAACTTGTGCTTCCTCTGGAGGCTTTATCCTGCCTGCAGACTTATATACATTCATGCCTTCTGCCTGCAGTGAACCTCCTCCTCTTGCTGGCTAGCATGTACTTAACCTCGTTGACCCTCTGTCCCCCACAACCTTCAATAGACAAGGTTACTGTCCTCCCCTAATGAGTCACTTTTGCTTCCCTTACCACCGTCACAGCATTCACAATTACAGTCCATGGGCTATTTATGTGAATGTGCCATTTGTGTGGCAGTGAAGGGTGCTGGGTTCAAATTCTGAAGCTGCCACTTGCTAAGCCTCAGTTTTCACATTTTCAAAATGGAGATAATGCCTATTGAGACAAAGACTTGACAGCTAATTACCACACAGTGGACACACAGTGAGATAGCATTTTCCAGCCTTTTCTATAGCGATGAAAGGTCATGTGAATGATGACAGACAATGGAATATGAGCAGGTGTTATGAGGACAACTTACAATACTGGCCCTTAATAAAACCCCCATGCTTTTCTCCCCTTTGCCAGGTTAAGGCAGTTTAGAACTGTAACCTCAAAAAATCAGTGTTTAAAAGGCAGCAGAGACTTAGCCCCAAAATCATTACTTCTAAGGGCGCAACCCTCTACCCCAATTAAGAATACCCATTTTGGACTTCAATTGAGTGTGAAATGAACATCTCTGTAGAAGCTGCTGATAGCTGGGGCTTTATCTGTTACAGCAGCTAGGATTGTCTTAACTAACACACCAACGCCATAGACGTGTGCACAGTTGTGAAGATTATGGTTGACAGAATTCCTGGAACATAGACTCTTAACAAAGGCTGACAAATGAATGGGCTATTAAGTTTTCCAAAAGAGATTACAGAATCTATAATAATAAAAGTGTAATATGCAAGTCGACCAAATGACTGAACAGCAGAACAACCTTCTGGATGTCCACGCTATGACACCCACTGGCACCAAGTCAGCCAAGACCAGTGGGATGTGATTGGTTGGGGGCCGGCCATTGCCCCTTGATCACCCTGCAGAGGGAGGCCCAGGCCACCGACCAATGGGCTGCGACAGGTGGGCGGGGCCTCCCTCTGCAGGGGCGATCCATCCTGGAACCCTGGCAGGTGGGTGGGGCCTACCTCCTTGGGGCAATCAATCATGGGGCTCCTGGACTGTGAGAGGGCACAGGCTGGGCCGAGGAACCCTTCCCCTCAGTGGACAAGTTTCATGCACCAGGCCTCTAGTTTGTACATAAAATTATTTTCTTGCTCTTTTTCATGGCACCTTGGAGGCTGTTGGCTGCTTCAGGATGAAGCTCAACATCTCTTTCCCAGGCACTGGCTGCCAGAAACTCATTGAAGTAAATGATGAACACAAATTTCATACCTTTTATGAGAAGCGTATGGCCTCAGAAGTTGCTACTGAGGCTCTGGGTGAAGAATGGAAGGGTTATGTGGTTCGAATCACTGGTGGGAATGACAAACAAGGTTTCCCCATGAAGCAGGGTGTCTTGACTCATGGCTGAGCCTGCCTGCTGCTGAGTAAGGGGCACTCCTGTTACAGACCGAGGAGAACTGAAGAGAGAGAGCGCAAATCTGTTCGGAGTTGCATTGTGGATGCCGATCTCAGTGTTCTCAACGTGGTCATTGTAAAAAAAGGGGAGAAAGATATTCCTGGTCGCACTGATACCACTGTGCCTCGTTGCCTGGGGCCCAAAAGAGCCAGCAGAACCTGAAAACTCTTCAATCTCTCTAGAGAAGATGATGTCTGCAAATATGTGATGAGAAAGCCTCTAAACAAAGGAGGTAAGAAACCTAGCCCCAGAGCACCCAGCATCCTGTTACTCCCCGTGTCCTGTAACACAAATGCAGGCGTATTGCTCTGAAGAAACAACGTACTAAGAAAAACAAGGAAGAGGCCGCAGAATATGCTAAACCTTTGGCTAAGAGAATGGAGGAGGCAAAGGAAAACACCAGGAACAGATTGTGAAGAGACGTAGACTGTCCTCTCTGAGGGCCTCTACCTCTGAGTCCAGTAAAAACCGAGATTTTGTAACTAACAACTAAAGGAGAGCAAATATAAAAAAAATGATTTTCTCTTGTGAAGCCAAGTTTAATTATTTTTCCTGTCAAGTTAGATACAAATATAATCAGGACCCCTAAAAGTTTGTAAGGTTTATAGTCCCTTGTGGCTAAGTTAGTTTAACTGTTAATCAAATGTCTCACAGATTTCCAGAATATGGGTGCTGAATGGGACCTTAGCTCAAAAGTTATACACACAGCCTTCTCATTTTATAGATGAGAAAACCAAGGCTTAATGAGGTTATTGCCCTTGGGTAATCAGGGGCAGAGCAAGGACTTGTAACTTGTAATTATTTTCACAACTAAGAGAGAAGTTTTCTGATCCTAAAAGTTACAAATAATTATGGCTGAAAATTGGGAAAACAGAAATGTTTTATTTGATGGAGAAAGTAAGAATAGCTCTAATGTAGACATGGATTATATTTCTAATCTTCTATCTATGTATATATTTCACCGAGTTTAACAGAGGTCATGGTTATAGCCAAGACTCAAACTTGTAAGAGAAAGTTTATTTAGAAAGTCACAGAGGTAGAAGAAGTGAAACAAGTTACAGGGGCAAAAGAAGGGCCCTTGTTTAGGAGAGAGGAAGGTATGGTCACTCCTGGGTCGGGGGAGACGAGGGGGAGAGGAAGGTGCTGGCAAGTTCCAGAAAGGGAGTGCACTGGGTCCTCCTTTAGGAGCTTTTAGGGGTGGGGCTTTTAGGGGAGGTCCCAGGGGAGGATCTCAATAGAATATTGATCAGCTTTCCAGGTGTGTCTTTTCAGGGTCATGGTCTCCATTGGCTGGTCAGAGCCAGGGCTGGGGGTCATTAGTCAGTCAGTCTAAAGCCGCTGGTCTTGAGGCAGCCATGGTGTCACTTGTCTGGTTTTGCTGCTTTTCTGGGTCTGGAGCTGAAACACAGGTGAGGCCTAGATGTATTTGATGCAGACCAGAAGCTCACTATCCTGGGGGCTAATGCTTTTCAGGGCTATTCTCCAGTCCCCTTGTTCCTTCCCCCTCTCAGGGGCTCTAAACCGCTTGAGCAGCAATATGCTCGGGAAGGAAAGGTTATGCTGGGGGCAAGGTTCTGGTTTTCCCAGTTGCTAGGCACCTGGGGCTTTCTGCCCTGGTGACCTTCTATGACTGGCCCAGTGTCCTTGGTCTGCTCGTGTCTGTGTAACTGCCTACCACAGAGTGGGGGACAGGGCAGACTCTTTGGTTCCCATGGGCCTGGAAACAGACCCAGCTGTGCTGTTTTCATAGCTGGGAAGTTGGAGCTGTAGAGTAAAGGCTGGGAGCATCTCTGCCTCCTTCCCAATATCTCTCAACAGTTCCTTCCTCAAATACCCTGAATGGTGATATTTGGGGTCTACTCACTTTTTTCTGCTCTCACA
>NW_006383008.1:7807737-7809074 GCF_000327345.1 Myotis davidii
ATGTGATGAGAGCCTCTAAACAAAGGAGGTAAGAAACCTAGCCCCAGAGCACCCAGCATCCTGTTACTCCCCGTGTCCTGCAACACAAATGCAGGCGTATTGCTCTGAAGAAACAACGTACTAAGAAAAACAAGGAAGAGGCCGCAGAATATGCTAAACCTTTGGCTAAGAGAATGGAGGAGGCAAAGGAAAACACCAGGAACAGATTGTGAAGAGACGTAGACTGTCCTCTCTGAGGGCCTCTACCTCTGAGTCCAGTAAAAACCGAGATTTTGTAACTAACAACTAAAGGAGAGCAAATATAAAAAAAATGATTTTCTCTTGTGAAGCCAAGTTTAATTATTTTTCCTGTCAAGTTAAATACAAATATAATCAGGACCCCTAAAAGTTTGTAAGGTTTATAGTCCCTTGTGGCTAAGTTAGTTTAACTGTTAATCAAATGTCTCACAGATTTCCAGAATATGGGTGCTGAATGGGACCTTAGCTCAAAAGTTATACACACAGCCTTCTCATTTTATAGATGAGAAAACCAAGGCTTAATGAGGTTATTGCCCTTGGGTAATCAGGGGCAGAGCAAGGACTTGTAACTTGTAATTATTTTCACAACTAAGAGAGAAGTTTTCTGATCCTAAAAGTTACAAATAATTATGGCTGAAAATTGGGAAAACAGAAATGTTTTATTTGATGGAGAAAGTAAGAATAGCTCTAATGTAGACATGGATTATATTTCTAATCTTCTATCTATGTATATATTTCACCGAGTTTAACAGAGGTCATGGTGCATACAATTTTCAATATTGGGCACTAAAACTTGACCCAGAACCTCAGGGAACATTCGTGGAGATGAGATTAGTATGGGGTAAGATTGCTGTGGCTGTTTTGACTGAAATGACATTCCATAGAGTAGAAGAGTTCCCACCTCTTTCTCGAGGAAGCCTGGGGTGGGAGCCTGCATGTTCTGGGCCAACCCCTCTGCCTGGGGTGTGTATGGTTGGGGTGAGGTATGTGTGGCAAGAATGGCACCAAGTTTTAGACCGTGGAGTCAGACCGGACTCTGGTTCAGCAACCTCAGTACTTGAGTTCTGTCTAAGAAAGAATTTATAGCCAAGACTCAAACTTGTAAGAGGAAGTTTATTTAGAAAGTCACAGAGGTAGAAGAAGTGAAACAAGTTACAGGGGCAAAAGAAGGGCCCTTGTTTAGGAGAGAGGAAGGTATGGTCACTCCTGGGTCGGGGGAGACGAGGGGGAGAGGAAGGTGCTGGCAAGTTCCAGAAAGGGAGTGCACTGGGTCCTCCTTTAGGAGCTTTTAGGGGTGGGGCTTTTAGGGGAGGTCCCGG
>NW_006383008.1:7809140-7812765 GCF_000327345.1 Myotis davidii
TTGGCTGGTCAGAGCCAGGGCTGGGGGTCATTAGTCAGTCAGTCTAAAGCCGCTGGTCTTGAGGCAGCCATGGTGTCACTTGTCTGGTTTTGCTGCTTTTCTGGGTCTGGAGCTGAAACACAGGTGAGGCCTAGATGTATTTGATGCAGACCAGAAGCTCACTATCCTGGGGGCTAATGCTTTTCAGGGCTATTCTCCAGTCCCCTTGTTCCTTCCCCCTCTCAGGGGCTCTAAACCGCTTGAGCAGCAATATGCTCGGGAAGGAAAGGTTATGCTGGGGGCAAGGTTCTGGTTTTCCCAGTTGCTAGGCACCTGGGGCTTTCTGCCCTGGTGACCTTCTATGACTGGCCCAGTGTCCTTGGTCTGCTCGTGTCTGTGTAACTGCCTACCACAGAGTGGGGGACAGGGCAGACTCTTTGGTTCCCATGGGCCTGGAAACAGACCCAGCTGTGCTGTTTTCATAGCTGGGAAGTTGGAGCTGTAGAGTAAAGGCTGGGAGCATCTCTGCCTCCTTCCCAATATCTCTCAACAGTTCCTTCCTCAAATACCCTGAATGGTGATATTTGGGGTCTACTCACTTTTTTCTGCTCTAACATAACGTCTCACCTAGGTAATTTGTTAATGATTTCAATACACCCCGAGGAAGGAGGGTTGTTCTTTCATAGGTTCCCTTTAGCCCCCAAGACAGTGGATTCATCCAGATAAACTGCCAAAAGGAGTCCCCTAATGCCCTGTAAAGTGTGGTCAGCAGCCTCTCCAGCAGATGAGTCCTGCCCTCATTGGCATGGTGTCTCCAACTGGAATGTGACTGGGGGTGGGAAGGGGTCAGCATTGCTCCTCTGACCATAGAGAACACCAGGAATCAACATTTAACAAGAGGAGGTTGTTTTACTGGGATTGGAGGTCTTGGGGTTCATTCATGATTGTTATTGCTCCATAAGTGACAGAGGTTAGTATTTGAGGGTGGTCTGATGGATAACTTGAGCCTGATTTCTTCATACTATTATGAGAGTTTTCCTTCCCCTACTTGTTTTTCTCCTGAACACCCCTCTCCAACCAGGTCCACGCTCCTCGCCAGCCTTTTCTCACACTTAGTTTATACAGTGATGTTGACATACCTGTTACCCACATAAAGATGAGCTGCTTCCTCGGCGTGATCACGTTCAAATTAAAAATCTATTTATTACCCCAAATACTTAAAAGTAACTTGAGTCTTCATTACAGTTTATTGAGAAAAAACTGAAGACAGATTTTAGTCAAAATGTACAGAGAGCCCTGGCTGGTTTGACTCAGTGGATAGAGCTTCCCCCTGTGGACTGAAGCGTCCCAGGTTCAATTCCAGTCAAGGGCACATGCCCAGGTTGCAGGCTCGATCCCCAGCAGGGACTGTGCAGGAGGCAGCAGATCAGTGGTTCACTTTCATCATTGATGTTTCTATCTCTCTCTCCCTCTCCCTTCCTCTCTGATAGCAATAAAGAAATTTTTTTTAAAAAAATGTACAGAGAATTTCTAAAAATTCTCTTCCTCTCCGTCCCCCATGCAGCAGCCCCTCCCGTCTCTCTCCTCCCCTCTCCTAACCAGGGGGTGGGAGCAGGTCCCTTGCTCCTTGATCTTCACATAACATATCTATTCTCTGCTCTTTCTGTAGCAACACTAACCGGGCATTGAGGTTCCTCCCCCACAGCCTCTGTGATGCAGGCAGAAAAAGCCCAGAACTCTTTCAGGCAGGGTAGAGGGCACAGCTCTGGACATTTATAGTTAATACTAGTGGCCCGGTGCAGGAAATTCATGCAATTAAAAGGGGATTAATTAGAGGAAATATTTTAATATTGCTATTTGCCCTTTCTCTATAATAGAAGTGTCAGAGATAAAAGAAAATTAGTAAAATGTATATGAAAATCTTCCTCCTGTC
Source organism: Myotis davidii (assembly GCF_000327345.1). Classification (NCBI taxonomy): domain Eukaryota; kingdom Metazoa; phylum Chordata; class Mammalia; order Chiroptera; family Vespertilionidae; genus Myotis; species Myotis davidii. The sequence goes on from NW_006383008.1 coordinate 7,811,053, forward strand.
AGAGTCTGGGGCACACCACGGGACCCAGAGTCAAGTTCCCGCCCACCCACGTGTGCCTCGAAATTGTGTGAGACCCAGACCTGGCCGGCCCCACCCCCATTGGGCTAGATCCAGACCGGGCTGGTCCCACCCTTGCCAAGCCCTGCCAGGCGAGGGGCATAGCCTGAGGTCCCCCAGTCTGGGCCAGGGTGGGGGGCGCATCTTGAGGTCCCCTGTCAAGCCCCGCTGGATGGGGGGAGCAGCCTCAGGTTCCCTGTCAAGCCCTTCTGGGCAGGGGGCGTGGCCCGAGGTCCCCTATCAAGCCCTGTCTGGTGAGGGTGCGGCCTCAGGTCCCCTGGCCGTGTGCCAGGACAGGGGCATATCCTAAGGTACCCCGTCAAGCCCCGCCAGGCAGGAGAGCACGGCCTGAGGTCCCCCGGCCTGGTGCTGGGGTAGGGGGTGTGGCCTGAGGTCCCCTGTCAAGCCCCACAGCGGGAGGGTTTGGGGGGCGCAGCCTCAGATCCCTGCTGATTGCTCATTAAGGCTCATTAAGGGAACTTGGCCTCCGCTGTGGGTGCAGCCATCTTGTGTTATGGAACCACCCTCCTCATCCTCCCCATCCCCCCTGCTATGGGCGCTGCCATCTTTGTGGTGGACTCATGGTCAATTTGTATATTCCTTCTTTATTATATAGGATTCCCGTCTCAGAGCTTAAATCCACCCTTTCAGTTTTAATTGAGCTTTCTGGTAACGGCTTCATTTCCATAGGGAGGCTTTGCAGGTAGAATGCTTACACATGTACCAGGCAATTTTACAGCTGATTCAGGCTCACAGAACTTAATAAATAAGGAGGTAACTGAGTTCAAGACACTGAAAACCCAAGCTCATGGCAGACAACAGGAGGCAGTGAGTTCTTTCCCAAACAACTCCCTTTTGCCTCAAGAGTCCTTTTTCTTATTGGCTGCTTCTTCCCCTTTTCCTTCTGTTCAGTCCCTGCCCCCACCATCCAGCTGTCAACAGCAGCGCCCACAGACACTGCCCAGCACAGAATCGCGCTGCCTTCTGCTAGGAAGGAAATAAGAATCGGAACAGGAAAACCTGCAGGGCAGGGACATGAGTACACATTTATACTGAATTTCATGGATAAGGAAAGGAAAAACCACCCTCAACTCTTGAACACTGGGAGTTAACACTTCGAGCCAAAGCGAAATGTGAAAATGAAGCCTGCAAGCATTGCCGACAAGGACAGCTGGGTATCATCTTTCTAACTGGCAATTCACTCCCACCATCCCCCTCAAACATTAGAGTGGGTTGAGAGTGGGGTGAGGTGGAGATGGCTCACAATAAAAAATCACACAGGGAGATTTTATGTGGAAAATATAACTGTAGCTGACATGATTAATTTCTTGGTAGAGGAGAGATCAAACTACCTAGAAAGCATCTGTATGGAGAGGTAGGGATGAGGCATTTGGTCACACACAGCCTGAGGCACATTGAGGTTAGACACACCCTGGTCTGGGTTACCCCTCAGGTTGCACACTGGTGGATTCCTGTCTGGTAGGCATACGGCAGCTGTCTGATAACCACTTGCTAATTAATCGTATTCAGGATGTTGCAGGGAGATCTGAAAAGCAATCTGGAAGTAACTGCCTGGCCTCTGTAGCTATTGCATCATGCATCCCATTCAAAGCGTTTTCTCTGTTGTTGAGCTGAGTGGCATTCCCCCCGCCCCCT
>NW_006383008.1:7812870-7821609 GCF_000327345.1 Myotis davidii
GGAGTTCACTTCGGGCTCCTCCATGAACTCTGTCACCCTCACTCCCGCCATGTCCATGACAAGGATAGACACAGGCTTCGCTCTCAGCCCCCCATTCTCGGCATCCTCTCCCACGTTCTGAAAGAAGGCACCTACTATGGATAATGGCTTTTGTCAGAGGCTGCCCACCCTGGGAAGCACCTGCTGCACCCAAACCTGAGATGCCTCACGCCTAAAACGTTTTCCTCAGAAACACTTCCTCCCCCAGGTTGTCACTGGAGTAAGCATCTCATGTGAGCCCTTTGAGTCCAGGCAAATAAGGCATTTTGACTGCTCTTCATGTGAAACAGCAGTCTTTGTCACAAAGCTGACTTTGTGGCAGTGAGATTTCCAGTGAGGCTGTTCCCAATTCCATTATGTCACTCATCCTTTCAGCAAAAATGTGCTGTGTGCCTATTTTGTGCTTATGTGCTAGGGGCTGAGACTAAGAAAAAAGAAGAACAATACCAGCCCCTCCCCTTTAGCAACTCAGAGTCTAGAAATAAACAGAAACGATTGCAACACAAGCCCATTGTACCTGGTCTAGTGTCAGCTCTGTGGAACCCTCTAGGGCCAGGGGTGAGAAAGGAGGGCAAGCACTCTAGGCGGATGGAAGCTCTGTCCACTGCCCCAAGTCAGCTGGCCTTCTTTTTAGTTAATTTTGTCACTCTTAATTTCATTTCCCCATCTTGTATTTTTATCCTCTGTCTGCATTTCTTCCTTGCCTTCACCCTCCCTGACCCAGTGAAGAAATTTGTGTTGGTTCAGTCTGAACCATATTTTCAGACTTTCATACCCTCCAATCCCTGGCCCCCTTCCCTCATGACCTTGGTAGCTGACATTGCTCAGGTGTCCAACTGGTCTCCTGGCTCCGAGGCTTTCCCTCATCAGTCTTTCTGCTGTCCTGTCTACATGGTTGTGTTCCTAAAATACAAATCAGATTGCATCAGACCTCACTTAGAGACAATCACCGACTCTCTTAGCTTACAGCGTGACTAGCTGTCACCATCTGCAGACAGTTGGTGGAGAGGGGTAGTCATGTGTTCCCTGACCCAGGAAGAAAGGTGAATGGGAGGGAAGGGGACTCATCCTCGAACTAGGACAGGCGAAGGCCAGGGTCTGTGGTGACTGCCCATTGGAAGCACCTGGAGAGGGTTCATAAACACAGACACTGGGGATGCACAACCCCCTCCAGCCGATGGATTGGAATCGCTGGGTGAGGATGAGTGTCTGTAGATTTAAAAAGCTCCCCTGAGTGATTCTAATGAACAGTGAGTGTCACAACCCACTGTGCTGGGGAACCCAGCAGCCTCTGTACTTTGGAATGGATTATGTTCTTTGAAAAAGGGCACTCATGTCAGCTCCGCCTCGTGGGAGATGGTCTCTTGGTGGTTCTTTGGTTCATGGTCTCAAACAGAACAGTGACCAGTTGGCCCATGCGGCCATCACAGCCCTAATCTTGGTTCTGCTGCTCTGTAAACTCAATCAACTGATTTAACTTGCCAACAGCCAGTCTGTTTCACACATAATATATTTTAACACCAAAGCAATTCCTCATTCTAGATATGTATATGCTGCTTTCTATATGGGCTTAGTCCACAATGTTTGAGTTATCTCCTTAAAATAGCACAGTAGTATACTTCCTGAAGCACGACTTGAACCAAATGCAATTTTCGTTTGCTTCGGGCTCGCTTTGGAAAGCTTCTCCATGGTTAGGGTTTGTGATAATTCAGTAGTTTTAGAAAATATGTAGATCTGCTTCTAATTCACTAGGAAAGATCTGTTGATCTTGTAGGTCATTAAAAAATTAGTTTGTTTCCTTTCAGGGTTCAGCAAATGTGTTTATGTGTATTCAAAGAGGGGTGGTGGTTTTATTTGACTATTGGCATGTTAATTCACTTCTCACTAGGGAACACACATTTCCTTTGGTGGTAAGCACAACACAGCAGCTGCAGAAAACTACCCCATGGCCACAACAAAATTTCAATGTATAGGAAGCCTCTTTTTTTTTTTTTTATGGATGATAGATAAGCCCCAGACTTTTTGGTTTTGTTACGTAAGTCTCTGCTACTGCCCTCTGGCTGGTCCAGACAGCCTCATTGTTCAAGTCAGGACTGGCCAGGCTCTGGGTGAACCTGCCTCGGGTAGATGTGTTATTGCTCCTCACCCTGAAGTACTCCAGACTTCACTGTGTACTGCCTACCATGCGACGAAGTACCCATTTGTCTGTACATCCTCATCTCTGCACGCCTTGCTTTCTGAATGCAGGCTTTTATTTTTGTCTCAGTTGTCCCCCCTCTCCTCACGCCCCCCCCCCACTTTCTTCACCAATTTGCCCCACCTAATAATTATAAAGAAAAATGTTAGCAACCAAATCTTCCCCTCCTCTCTTGCTCTTCCATCTACGTAAATATCCTTGACTAAAAGACATTTAGTACAGAACATTCATTAATTTTTAATTTGTCTCTTCTTGTGGTTACTATGTTCTGGGGACTGAAGGACCTGAACAATGGTCTCCAAAACCTTATGCTAAGTGAAGTAAGCCACTCAGAGAAAGACAGATACCATATGATCTCACTCATAGGTGGAATCTAAGGAACAAAATAAACGAACAAACAACATAGAAACAGATTCATAGATACTGAGAACAGACCGACAGCTGTGGTGGGGAGGGGGCAACTTGAGGGCTAGGTGAAAAAGGTGAGGGATTAAGCAAAAAACCAAAATGAAAACAGATTCATGATGCAGTATGCAGATGATGTGTTATAGAGTTGTGTGCTTGAAACCCATATGGTTTTATTAACCAATGTCACCCCAATACATTCAATAAAAAGTACATTGAAAAAGAATGGGGGGGAAAAAGCCCCACAAAAACCTTGGGCAGAGCCTTTGTTCTTGTATGCAGGGATAGAGCTGAGAGCATGATGGAGTCTGATCAAATAAATATCTGTTACCTGAAACAGCCTGTTCAAGGTGAATATGGATTTTCATCACATTAAACCCAAGCTTGTGAACCAGAGTTTTTGTGCCTGAATATTAATAGTGAACAGACAAACAATTTTGAGAGATGGCAGACTGAAAGAGTTATTCCCGTAGGTGAGCTGCCCCTGAGGTAGCCCAGAGCGCTCTGAGGACAGACAGCTGCAGAGACACGGGCAGCCTCACTGCCGTTTCAGAGGAAGGAGATCTACCAAGTGCCTTTCCAAAGTCTCACGCCTGCTGCTGATGTTCTCTAGTGGTCTGGAGACAGCCCAGTGTGCCTTTGCAGTGTACCCTCGCCTCGGAGGACCTCATCCACTCCTTTGACCACCCTCTATCTGTCCCTGGATCCCTTCAGCAGCTGTATCTCCAAACAGCTATTCTCTCACACAAGCAGATCCACTACACAATGGTCTCCTGGGAATCTCCAGGTATATCCAGAACAGAAATCACTCTTCAGACACCTCCAGTCCTGCCACCAAACATGCTTTTCTCCTGAGTGTCCCTCTCATGATTATGGCACTATTGCCTATCATGTTTATAGGCTGAAAACATCAGGGTTCTCCTCCGTTCCTTTACTCCACTGCTTTGCCCAATGATTTAGCTGTGAAGACTCCTGAGGATATCCCCCATACATCGGTTAAGGCCATCTGAACCATCTCTGTCCTAGTTCATTTACTTGCTATCTCTCACCTCAATTGGCAAATGCCTCCCAACAAAGCTCTTGGATAGCTACACAGCTCCTATACGGCTAGGAACCATTGCTCCACAGCACAAATTCTTTCACACTATAGACAATAAACTTTCACAGGCACTTAGAAGTCTTCAGGACAAGGTCTAAACTTCTCTTCATGGCTTCTCAGACCTTTCCCAATCTGGATCCAACTTATCTTGCTAGCCTTATCTTCTCCCCAAAAGTGACACGTTCTTGCCCTGGCTGGTATAGCCCAGTTGGTTGAGCATTATCCCGTGCACCAAAAAGTCTCCAGTTTGATTTCTGGTTAGGGCATATGCCCAGGTTGTGGGCTCCCCAGTCACTATTTCTTTCTCACATTGATTTTCTCTCTCTCTCTCTCTCTAAAAATATCAATAAAAACATATATATATATCACTCTTCACTCTCTAGCTATTAAACTCTTACTGCTCCATATGATGAATTTCCTCCAGTCTATCATTGAATTCTTATGTTGTCTTTATTGTGTGCCAAGCACTTTCTTAGGCACCATGGATTCAGAGGGGAGCTGGGCACAGCTCCTGGAAGTGCTCAGCAACAAAGGGGTAAATAGATAAGAATAGAGGTTATAATGCTAAATAGGGAGAGATAAGGACATTCTGTAGGACTTCAAAGAAGGGAGTCTTTAAATCTTCCCGAGAGGCTTAGTTGTCTTCTAGAGGAGTTAGCTACTAAATTGGGGGTTGAAAGACAAGTGCAGAGAGAACAGCATGTGCAAAGGCACAGATTTAGAAAATAAAAAGCATGACTTTGAAAGGGTGAGCAAGTCTGCGTGGCTGGAGGAGAAGATACCCAGAGGAGTATGGTTGGAAAGGAGGCTAGAGAGGTAGGTGGCGAAGAACTGAGTTTGCCAGGTTATGTTTGTACTGTCATTTTTATTCTCATTCACAATGAAAATGTTCCATATATATTAGTTTCCTAGGGCCACTTAAAAAATTGCCACAAACTGGGTGGCTTAGAACAACGGAAATTGCTCTTTCACAATTCTGGAAGCTAGAAAAAAACAAAACAAAATAAGATGTCTGCAGTGGTGGTTCCTCCCGGAGGTTCTGAGGAAGACTCTGTGTAATGCCTCTCTCCTAAATCCTGGTGGTTGCCGGCATTCTTTGTCTTATAGGCATATCATTCTAATCTCTGCCTCTGTCTTCATATAGCATTGCCCCCGTGTGTCTGTGTTCAGTTTTCCCTCTTCTCATATATACCATTGGATCAGAACCCACACTAGTCAAGCATGACCACCTCTTAACTTGGTTACATTTTGAAAGAACCTATTTCCAAATAAGGTCACATTCACAGCTGCAGGAGTTGGTACTTGAACATATCTTTTTAGAGCATACAACTCAACCTGCAACATAATCTTTTATTTTTGCAGCCAAGAAAGTAGGGGTTTATTAATTGAGGAAATGATGCCACGCCTGGACTCACAGATGAGCTAGTGCTCTAGACCTGACTGCCTGATGGCTTCCAGGGGATGGGTTATATAGGGGAAATATTATTAATCTTAATGGCTAAAGGAGTTGGGTTGTGGGCTCTACTGATTGGTTGGGGCCAGGGTAGGGAGTAGTTGATCATTGTATCAGATCCTGAAGTCAGCCATGCATTGCACAACACCATCCTTGGCCTCAACTAGATGAGCAATTTAACAAGGTGTGTTAATTCAATTCAGCAGATATTTACGGAGTGCTTGCTGTGTCAAGATCTGTATCATTGGTTTTTCCATGGAACCAGAGCACAGAGATTTTATTCATCCAACCAATATTTGAGAGTCTACTATAGATAGAGTTCCCATGACTCATACTGGTCAGGATAGTCCTGGTTTAGTACACCATTGAGGTAGAAACCCTTCTCACACTCAAAGTTTCCTGGTCTCAATGCAACAATTTATGGTCACCCAGCAATCAGAGAGCTATCGTGTTAGATGCTGGAGGTACAAAAGTGAAAAGGAGCCCCTGCCCTTAAGGCTCACAGTCTCCTGCAGGAGGGAAGTGATGAAGCATTCATAAATGCAGCATAAGGTAGAGTGGGATATCTCCATTACTGTTAGGCGATCTCTCTCTCTGTTGTACTGGAGCACCTGGCCCAAGGCAGGGAGTCCAATCTAATCTAGTCTCACTACGGCCCCTGACATAGACTGTGCTTAGGGCTGAAATACCAGCAGCCACAGTGCCAAAAGCTTAGGACCCATGTGCAGGTGTTGAAGAAGATGGGATGCAAGCAGGGTGGAGAGTAGAGCTGCTGTGGCTTTAGAAGCTCATAATACACCACAGCTTCCTGATCCCACCAAACGCAGAACTTTGTCTTCTTTCCGAAGCGATTTGGCCTTGCAGTCGATGTTGATGGTTGACCTGGATCAACCCATGATTTTGTGTGCTTGGGATTCTCAAAATAAATCCACTTTTCATGCCAGACACAATTCGATGCAAAAAAGACTTCCTTTCGTGTCATTGAAGCGGTATTTTACTGATGACTTTTTGGTTTTCCATTTGTCTTTCATTCAGTTGATACAGTACTCATTTTCCTTCCTTTAAAATCTTTCCCATTGAAACTTCCCCCAAATGCTCTTTTCTTGGCATGAAATTCGACATTTTTAAGTGTAAAAATATCTATGATGTTAACACCTTCAGAAAATGTGACATATAAAGTTTTGAAGCTTGTTGTCAATACAACAAAATAGCATACATATCAAATTGCATATATATCAACATATGTGTAACTGCATCTATTGAAAAAAAATCCCCATTATTAACCAGTATACTTAGTAAGTATAATTTCTCATTTATGTGATACCATTGAGTTACCTGAAATGTCTTTTTACATATTTATTTATTTTATTCAAAACAATTCTACATAGATTGGTACCTGAGGGGAAACTGAGGCATAGTATTTATTAGTGAAGCTCAGGATGCAAGAGAGAGCACCTTGGCCTGCCCTAGTTGAGCAATCTATGGATTGCTCCTTCTCTCTGAGCAGCTGCCACTGACAGGCCCCCATAATCAAGGCTGTAGCCCCCAAGCACCAGCAGAGCCATAGACCAGCCCCTCCTCAGGGCCTGTGCTGGCAGACAGACACACCCTATAGCCAGAAGCACACACAGACCTTTGTTCCTGTACTTTCCTGACTTAAATCCCAGAGAAATAGCCAACACCAGGCAGCAGAAACTTCAGAGAAGAAATTTTAAAATATATAAATATTTTTAGATTTTGGCGAGAAAGTGGCCAATGTCATCTTTACAAGATTCACTACAACAAAGAAACCAAAGAACAAGAAATTTTTTCTTTTAAGTTTCTCTGTCATGTTTTCTCCATGACAACATTTGCCAGCTCTTGCTGGCCATGCCTCAGAATGTTGCCCTGCTGTCTATTTTCACCTCAGCAACCACTGCAATCCTGTTTAAGTCAGGACTTAAAACTTAGGTCAGACTATGTCAGTCCTCTGCTTAGAACTGTGCAATGTAACATTGCCAGATTCAGCGACTAAAAATACAGGATATCCAATTAAATTAGAATTTCAGATAAACGATAAATACTTTTTAAATATAAGTATCTCCCATGCAATAGTTGGGATATACATGTATTAAAAAAAAATCATCGTCCACTTGAAGTTCAAATTTGCTGGTGTCTTGTATTTTATCTTGTGACCTTACACTAATGATTTCCATCTCATTCAAAGTTAAAGGCAAAACGCTTACAACCCTGTATGACAGGTGCCTATAGGTCTCTGATGTCATCACCCATCACTCTGCCTGCTTCCCCTTCCTAATCCAGTGTCTCTTATCTTATGCTCCTGGAATACGCTAAGCACATTCCTGCCTCAGGACCTCTGTACTGGTTTCCTCTGCCTGCCGTTCTCTTCCCGTACAGGTAGGCACAGGTGTTCTCCCTGACTTCCTGCAGCTCTCTGTTCAAACGTCTTCTTTTCAGTGAGGCTTTTCCTGATGATTCTGTCTAAATTGTCACTCGCTACATGCTGCCACCCCCTGTCCTTCTTTCCTGCATTACTCTTTCTCTAGAGCACTTAGTATTATCTGACAGAATTTCTACTTACTTGTTTATTTGCTCGTTGCCAATCTTTCTCCTCACTCATAACCGGAGGTAATTTCCAAAAGAGCAGGCATTTTGGTCTGTTTTATTCAGTGCTGCAATCTCAGTGCTTAGAAAAGACCTGCCAGAGTAGGTAATCAATAGAAAGCTGATGAATGGGCAAATAAGTCAATAGACAGATAACTACATAATACAACTTTAGTGAGTGATAAATGCTACAGAGACAAATTAAGCAGGGCAAAGAATAGAGTGATGGATGGGCTATTCTGTGTGGGGTAGGCTGCTTTGAGGAGCTGATATTTTAGCATTGAACTGAATGAAGTTTTTTTTTAAGTTTATATAATACAGTGTTATCAACTACTAGTGACCTGGTGCACAGATTTGTGCACATTGAAAGGAAATTAATTAGAAGGTAGCCATTGGGGCAGGACTGGGCGAGATGGGCCGGACATGCCATGGAGCTAAACTCCTGAGGTCCCTCCCCAGTGTCTGTGGAGTGAGCAGGGTCCCTCCGGCAGGTGGGGGTCCCTCAGTTGGGCCTGCAGGGATTGGGCCGAAACCGGCTCTCCAACATCCTCTGAGGGGTCCGGGAGTGTGAGAGGGCATTCTGCAAAGTTGCTGTCGTATAGGGTGTGGGATGCAAATGCAAGTGTGCAGTAAACCAGATTCAGGGCCCAGCAACAACATAACCCATGGCCAAAGGTGGAACAGTGCGACCCCGAGAGGAATCAGGCTCCCTCCTCTCTGGTTTCAGGGTGCATTACCCAGAACAACTTCTGCCAAGTCACTGCAGCTCACGAGCTCCTGCATTGAGCATCTGCCCCCTGGTGGTCAGTGCAAGTCATAATGACCGGTCAGACAGTTGGACACTTAGCATATTATCCTTTTATATATATAGACCAGAGGCCTGGTGCACCAAATTCATGCATGTGGGCGATCCCTCAGCCCAGTCTGCACCCTCTCCAATCT
>NW_006383008.1:7821635-7833633 GCF_000327345.1 Myotis davidii
ACAGTCCTGGTCACCCCCAAGTGCCCTCCCCTGCTGGCCATCTTGGGGTGGCCATCTTGTGGTGGCCATCTTGTGATGGTGTGAGGGCCACCTACGCTTTTATTAGTATAGATAGTCTCACTGTTTAGCATTAGATCCTCACTGAATGAAGTTTTGAAAAAAGCCCCCTTCCACCTCCAACGTTCCTTTTGTCCTTTGTTCTACCTGAAATCACCTTCTTCCTCACCTCCTTGGATAGAAGTCCCACCTCAAATGCACAGAGAGCTTGGCGTCAGACCTTGTCCTATGAAGACATAAATACCAGCAGACTTTCCCCTCCATTCTGGCCCACATAACTGGCAAAGCGAACAATGACTGACTAGGTGGGAGTGGTGATGGGGTTTATTTTTCATGCCTTGAACTTTGTCGTAGCTGCTGGCTGAGTCCCATTGACAGTCACGGACAACTGCTTTGTATTTAGCATCCCTCCCAGTGCTGCACCCCTTCCTCCTGACAGCCTGGGATTTGGTGTGAGACTTCTCTGAGATAGCTCCATGTCTTCACTCCACACTGGGGGCCACAGACCGGAGCTTTGCCCAGGGAGTGAAGGGAAAAGTCATGTTCTGTGAGGTCACACCCTGGGAGACTAAGGATTTCTTATCTCATGCATACAAAGCAAAGGAACTGTACTCTCAATAAGGGCCATCTGGAAGACAGTGTTTTGAAACTTAAAGGAAAAAAACACTAATGCTTTAATCTTCTTAGTGTCTTTAACCATCAGGTCTTTTTTTTCAAACTCAGCTGGGGGATAATGTTTTTTTGTACACCTGTGTTGCTTTCTGAGAGGATATGTCTCTGGGATTGTACACAGAAGTCTTGGTGCCTTGCCCGAGTCTTGCTTTAGGGATTTCAGATAAATCTCCAAAACCTCCCCAAAACTGCAGGATTAGCGACTTGGTTGGGAGGGGTTTCTATCCTCAGTACACTCACTTTTGCCTTCTCTTTCTCCTCAGGATTTTCCAGATGCATTTTGCATATTTAAATGATAAAACAGTTGTGTGAGAAACTTTCTTATAGCTTCCAAATATTACAGAAACGAAACAGCTTTACTCTGAATGAGAAAACCCAATAACACATATTTTATTTCATTTCATTTTCTCTTTAGCTGTTCTGGGAATTTATATTAGCCATTTAATTTTACTGTTGTGATTTTATAAGGATATTATCTCGGTGTACAATAATGTTGTTTTTTTTAAAGAGTTGTACATTGTATTAAAGCTTTTCAGTCTAAACTTCTAACAGCTAAATATTGTCATCATTTTGTTTTCCATGTGAATTTTGAAAGTCTTTTCAGATTGGTATCTAAGGACCTGTAGGTAAATAAAAAATGCTGCAATTTTCTTCCATTTCATGATATAGCTCTCTGGAAGTTACTTTTCTAATCATTTATAACATAGCATTTGTCAAGTAATGATTATTTATGTTTTTGTTTGGTGTACTATTCAGATTCAGTTAAAGGCTTATGTGGCCCTGGCCAGGTGGCTCAGTTGGTTAGAACATCACCCCATACACCAAAAAGTGGTGGGTTTAATTCCTGGTCAAGGCACATGACCAGATTTCTGGTTCAATTCCCGATCAGGACGGGTGCAGGCCACAACAGATTGATGTTTCACATCGATGTTTCTCTCTCTCTCTTCCTCTTTCTAAAATCAATTAAAAAAAAAAGATTGCTGAGATTGTTAAAAAAAAAAAAGACTTATGTGACCAGTGACCAAACATTAGCCAATGCTCACAATAGGAATGGAATAAATTGACTTGACTTCTTTCATATTTATATTCTCAAAGGTTAGTGATTCATGATTTCCTCGTGATTAGAGGTATAAATACATTATAATAATAGTTGATGAGACTAAGTTCATAACCTATAAAGAGACACCTGTGAAAAAGCAAATGACTTGCATTTATTAAAGGCCAGTATTGGAGGCAGACATAGTAATGATAGCTACCATTTATTAAATGTTCACTCCAACAAAGGCACAGTGTTAAATGCTTTACATGGATTACCTCATTTACTCCCCATAGCAGTTCTCTAAGTGGCATTCCATGATCACCCCCCATGATACAGATGAGGGCGCTGGGCCTTAGAAAGCGAGTGTCATGTAGAGGCAAGGGGCGGAACTAAAGTTTGAACTCCAGAGCTCCGGAGCTTAACCTCAGTGCTGGAATGTCCACCAGCTTTGGAAATAGTAGTGTAAACAGGATACAATTTCTAATTAAAAACAAAACTCCCCCTCCATCCCCCCGCAGAGAGGTGTAATCATATTCCCGCCTCTGGGTAGAATAATGCACTTTCCAAACTTCAATGCTCAGCTACTCTGGTGACTAGTCAACATTTTGCCATCCTGTTACAATGCAAGTGACACTTGCAATTCAAATTCTGCTTAATGATAATATTTTAAAACTCTATGAAAGTGGCAGAGGCACACAGCCCAAGAAAAATTAATGATGTCTAAGGTCATAACTCAGCAACACTCAACACGGAGAAAATATACACAAGAGATAAAATGTGTGCATAATCAAAGTATGAGAAGAAATAGAAGAGTCAGTGTGGTTGCATGGTCAGGGCTCTGTAAGGCATCTTGGTAACTCCTAAATTGCCTAGCAGAATGTCTTGCATATGGTAGATGCTCAACAAATACTTGATTAAGTGCATGGAAAAACCCCGACTAATCTCATAGCAGGACCCGCATTCCACTCAACAGATATGACCTTGTCACAATATTAACAAGTTTAAAGGGCACTTATAAGTTGCTAAAAAGAAAACAGAAATGACTTCTAAACATGTTAAAATAAGAATGATTTCATTGAACCTCAGCATCAAAGAAAAAGAGGGCTTGGGGGGAAAATAGCCTCTGCAAATGAAGAGAAAGACTTACCATCACAATTATAAAACCTCCTCAAGTCAAGACTACTCTCTCAAAGTAGAGGTGGATGATGTCAAAGGCTAGAGAAACCTGCATGGATTGTTCACAAAGCTTCACAGTTGGCAAGATCATTACAAGGGATTTTATGGATTTGAAAGTTGATGAAAGACACTAATAAGAGATAAGTAGACTAGAACATCCCCAAAGGGCAAGATTAATGTTATAAAATAAAATCAATAGGTAAATTAGACATGTCATTGTCAAATGCCTTTCTGTAAAATACAAAATAAAATAAAATGATTGTAATATTTTTCCACAGTGCAGAAAAAATGTTGAAGAACATAACTACCTTAATTTAACACTCATCTCCCCCCCTTCATCAATTTTTTTCTTAAAATTTCCGTTCCTACTATATGAGAGAATAGATGGGAATGAAATATTATTGGAAACTATCAGAAAGATACAATCATTATCTGAACAATTTAATTTTTATGACATACGGTTATTCTTTTTTTGGTGATTTTTTATATTGTCTTCATAAAAGTACTCTTGGTTGGTGTGGAAATTCTGTTTTGTTTACCACTGCATTAACATACACAGCTTTTATTATAAACCAAACCACCTCAAAGCTTAGAGACTTAAAACTGAGGGTCAGTTCTTTTGATCTGGGTTGTTTCAGCTGATCTCTGCTGAGCTGGTTCATGCATCTATGATTAGGAGGATCTGCAATGTATCATTGCAAGGACATGGGTACAGGGAGAAAAGGATTTATGGCCATCTTTTCCATCTCTGCCAATCGGCAATGTGAACAAGCCCGAGCTAGCCTGGTGGAGAATGAGAGGCAAGTGAAGACCCGAGGCAACTCACTGTGCAGATTGCAAACTGCCCACCATGTGAATGAGGCTACGCCAGATCATCCGGCTGCCCGGGTAATTCACAGAACCATGGAGGGTAATATAAATGGATGCTGTTTTAAGCCGTTGCGTTTTGGGAAATGGGATTGGGTAGAGGGAGAATTTGAATTTTAATGTAGTCTCAAGAGTGGCCTTAGTCAACCTCAGAAGTTCTGAATATGAAACAACCCTTGAGAAGCGTTCTTCTTTTGAGGTGAGATGTCTGAGTCAGTGGACTGAAGTGGCCTTGTGGGGGATGTATAACTTGGAGTCAGGAAGCTCTCTTTGGCAGACGACAATTCCTCGGTCGGGGGTGGGAGAGCCAGGGTGACTCATCTGTGAGCCATCAATAGCCAGTGCTTCTGGAGGATGGAGGAATCGTGTCTTGGTCTTGGAACAAGGGTCAGGGCAGTATATCACAGCATCCACTATTACTATTCTTCCCATCAAAATGTGGAGTTTGTTTCTGGGTTGGCTTTGTAACTTGCACTGATCAATAGGATGTGGCAGAAATGACATTTGTGGAGCGTAGGCCGTGAGATGCTTTGCAACTTTGGCTTTTGCCCTCTCAGAGCCCTGAGTCTACATATCTTGTAAAGAAGTCCGGACCAACCTTTAGGGTGGGAAAGCATGTGGAGCTCCTGGCCAGCACTAACCACCAGATATGTGTGTGAAACTATCGTAAACCACCCAGCTCCGGACAAACTGGCAGAGACTACAGCTGCGTGAAAGGTCCCGGCAAAGACCAAAACAACACAAGGTTGGCTGAGTCCAGATACACCAAATTATGAAAAAATAAAATTACTAACTTTTGGGGTTGGTTTGATATTCAACAAAAGATACCTGATAAAGCAGAAGAGCCTAACTGATAGAAAAATTGATACCTGGAAATAAAAGTGCTGCTGAGACAGAAACTCAAAATATATGCCATTAACTTTAGCCAGTGGGTGGGTCTGAAAAAGTGGCAAGGAAACTATTGGTGAAGTCTGAAAAGATGATGAAAATTGTCTTTGGATGCTGGAAAAATGGCAACATGTTGCATAGTAATAACCAATTAGCAAAAAATATTGCGCATGGTAATTTGGAAGATAGAAAATGTACCTAATAAAATTGTTGATCTGGCTCAGAAGATTTTCAGACAGAACTCTGCAAGTGTCAGGGTGCTTCTGGACATATGTAATAAAATATTGCAAGAAAGACATGAGCAGAAGAAGGAACTCCTTACTTTGGAAGCAGTATTTAAAGGGGAATAGAGGGCCCAGGATAGTTTTTCACCCACAGACTCCAGAAACTTTGAAACTTGTCCTGGGGCCTAAGATCAAATGAGGGGTGTGGCTCTCAGGTTCGTGGCTTAGGCTTCTGAAAGGTTTATGAAGGCGACGCCTATTACCCCATCTCACCTGGACCACAGGGCTTCTGAGACTCTCTAGGCCTCATGCTGCCCAAGGTAGGAGGAGGCCTATCTTGCAAAGAATTGTGGGTATAACTTTTGATGATTGGAGTCAACCATAATCTAATACATAGCAAGCCCACAAATATTTTAAAATAGGGATACCTTCAAGAGAACCACCAGTTAGTACTACAAGGGGACTAAAATTGCTCATATTGCAAAGAGGTTCCCCAATTTCCTTCCACAAGAACTGACAAAGCTGAGATTTTAGCCTGCTGCAAGCTAACCTGCCAGTTTTGTGGGTGCTGACAAAAGATATGAACCTTTTGGGTCTGAGGCAAAGAATAGTTAATTATTTAAGGCATAGCAAACAGCATGAATATGAGCATATTTATGTTAGTTCTTTGAGCCCCAATTCCCACAGGGTGATACGAAGAGAGCTGGATGACTGCACATGCAATGGGTGACATCACAGGAGAGGAACTCTGAAGATGGGAAGCCTGAGCCTTCTGTGCTGGACAGGAAGTATGCCTGACCGTGTTCCAGAGGGAGACATCATCATTGTCTTGCAGGGCTAGAAGCGAAAGTGCCCTTTATCCAGAAAGCAGCACTCTCTCTACATTCCAAGGCTGTTCACTATATAAAAATCTTTGAAAAAAAGATAGTCCAGAGCAAAAGCAGTCACTGTCTCTACTTGCAAGATGTGCAGAATGCAAAAGACCTACAGAGAACTGTCCTCCTAACAGCAGGCAGCTGCACACGTGGGTCATTCTAATGGAAAAGGAAGTATGCCTCAGAAGGCATTGCCACAAGCTCAGAGGGTGAAGCCATGGCCTTGAAGGACAGTGGATTAGACAGTCATTCTCAGGGAGAATCAGAGAGAAGTAATCTGGGAGCTATTGCCAGGAAGCAAAATTGAACCCTTAGAAAGAAACATTCTCTGCTCCCAGAGCATGGAATCTTGGCAACATATGCCAGGCTATATTTCAAAATTGCTATGCACTGGTGACTGCTGGGTATCTTCAAAAATTGCAGTTATTCTGTCACTGTCTTACTATTGTATGTTGGAGAGGTGAGGACAAATAACTTGTCTTTTCAGGGCATCAACTTCTGGGATAAGAGGAAATACATGTGGACTTGATTTAGGTCATGACATCTTGGACTTCAAAATTACTGCTTTAATTGGATGTGATTTTGGGATGTCCTGGGATAGGAGCAGGTGTACTGTGCATATGAAAAGAAGGTGAATAATTTGTGGCCAGGGGTGGACTGCGGCAGGTTGTAAGTATGGTCATATGCTCTCCCTTCCTTGCCTCTTCTCTCTTGCAATGTGACTTTTCTCCCATCATAGGCAGCATCTATTTTTTCACCCTTTGAACCTAGGTTGCTCATGAAATTTGCTTTCGCCAGTAGGACATGAGCAAACAAACATAACGCAGACAGAGGTGTAAAAGGCCCCTGTGCATTGGGGCTTGCGCACTTTTGCTGTGACTGGAACCCTGGGACTGCCATGTGAGCAAACCTGAGCTGGTCGGGAGGATGAGTGGTCACATGGAGAGGGACATAGGGACCCCATCTGGTGGGCATGTGAGTGAGGTCATCTTATATTTATTAGTCACCAGTCAATCTGCTAGCTGACAACACAGACACAGGAGCAAGCCCAGCACAGGTCTTCGCAGCTAACTCAGGTTAGAATTGTCCTGCAGCCTTCGCAAAGAATTGTGGGAAACAGTCTAGAGTTGTTTAAAGCCAAAACATTTTGGGGTGATTTAGTATGCCCCTAAAGTAAACTGATACACTACTGCACATAATATTCAATAAATACTTGTTGATTTAATATTTATGATGTTTTAAGAAATATAAGAATATCATAACTACTTAAAAAAGATCTGCCACCTGATTGAGTTTGTAAATCACTGTATTAGATTATATGCTCTATAAGAATAAAAGTAATAAGATTAGATTACAAAAAGCTATTGTAATCCTACTTGGTTTTAAAAACAAAACTAAGTTTAAAATATTTTTACATTCTACCCATGTAAAGTAAAAAGAGAAAACAAAGAAAAGTGATGAAGTTTATTATAGAAAATATTACATAAGCTTAATGGGATAGATCTATTATAGAAGAAGTGATATTTTTATTTATAAAGAAACAGCAACAACAATGACAAATCAGAATCAAGCATGTAGCTGCATATAGGAAATCCTCTTGAAGCTAACATAGACTAAAAGTTAGAGTGCAATCTAAAATGAACACTTATACTGGTATGAAAAAAATGTGCTGCTGTCCCTGGCTAACCTTATTTTGCCCTGACAGATGTCAGTGGCCAAGGAGGGTAAATGGTCCACTGGGGATGTAATGTTAGTGCTCTTTGCCCCTACACCATGCTGGAATTTTCAGGGAAACTGATGAAAAACCCCCCCAAACTAGTGAAACTAAGGTTTCTTTATGCATTCCACTTTTAACACATTTAAGATAGAATTTCATTGCACAAATCATATTGAAAACAACTCCCAGTGGCATTTTTGCTACTCCCACCATCCATGGGGATCCCAGGGAATCCAGTCCCTCTGAACCATCCCTAGTCATTGTACTTCTGGAGATGATAACCCCAGAATGATATACCCTGTTCTCTAAGCTGGTCATTAAAGATAAATAACAGCAAACAGTAATTTCCCATGTAGATGAAGGTATGTCAGGAACCATTCACACTCTCTTATACTGACCACTAGAGGCCCGGTGCACAAAAATTTGTGCACTCGGGGTAGGGGGGAGGTCCCTCAGCCCGGCCTATGCCCTCTTGCAGTCTGGGACCCCTTGGAGGATGTCCACCTGCTGGCTTAGGCCCGCTCCCTGGGGGATTGGGCCCAAGCTGGCAGTCAGACATCCCTCTGGAAGCCCGGAAGTCCTCGGGGGATGTCTACTTACCAGCAGGGAGCAGACCTAAGCTGCAGTCGGACATCCTTAGTGCTGCTGAGGAGGCAGGAGAGGCTTCTGCGTGTCCCGGATCAGGTAGGGGTCCTGCTGGGGTGCCTGGCCAGCCTGGGTGAGGGGCTGATGGCTGTTTTCAGGCTGGTCACTCCTCCTTTAGGGTGGGGGGGTCCCCACGGGGTGCCTGGCCAGTCTGGGTGAGGGGCTGAGGGCCATTTTCAGGCTGGCCAACCCCCCTGGTCACAGAAGCTCCCAGCCTCTCCTTTTTTTTTTTTTTTAATTCTGGGATTTATGTACCTTCTATAATTGAAACTTTGTTGCTTTGAGTGGAGCTCAGAGCCAGCCGGGAAGCTTGGCTTCCTCCATCATTGGGGCAACCAAGCCTCCTGCTTGCTACAGATCCGTGGCTTCCAGCCGCCATCCTGTTTGGGTTAATTTGAATAGTTGCTCTGATTGGCTGGTGGGAGTGGCTTAAGACATAGTGAAGGTATGGTCAATTAGCATGTTTGTCTTTTATTAGTGTAGATGTGTTTCCCCCATAGTGACTCTGGCAGAAGTCAGAGGAATGTCAGTCTGACACAGAGCTGGGGGTTGTCTCCATGGTTGATCTTTGATTTCAGTCCATTGTGGCAAATACCTTACCATGCGTGCCCAACAAATATAATGGTAAGTTGCACTTCACGTTTTAGGGAAGTATTACCAAGTCTCAAGCTCTGACCTGTTTCAGTTGAGATCTGTTTTTCCCCTGGGGTGTCAGGACTTTAAGAGCAGGGAGCATATTGTGCTGTCTCTGGCACAAGCCCCCCTCAGGGATGCCTACCTTCTGCACACACAAGTTTTGCTTCTGGTGGAGGGAAAGTTTTCTGGAGATGAGTGGTCTCTTTAAAAAGACCTGAGGACTTTTGAAGGATTCTAAGCATAGGAACAGAACGGTTTCTGAAAGATCCCTTGGACTGTAGTGTAAAGAACAACTTGAGTGTGTGGGTGGGGAAGGATTGGGGGGAGGGCGGAGTCAGACGCAAATAGAAGGAGGGAGAACAGCTACAAACAGACAAATTTTTAAAAATCTATTTCAAGGCCTGAACTTGAAGAGAGAGAGAAGATATTGGACTTAGGAGATGAGGGGTGGAGAGTGTACATGCCTTGGTATGTGATGAGATATGGGGGTGAAAGAGAAGATGGTTGACTTCTGAGTTTTATCTTCTACATCAGGATATGTGCTTCCCTGAAATCAGGAATATCAAAGGAGGAGGAGGTCTGGGGGAGATGGTTACATTCTCTGGTTACATTAAGTCTGAAGTACCTTTAGGATGTCTGAAGTACCTATATGGATATGCTTGCTACTTAGGGGAAATGGGACTTGGGGTATATACTTTGGAATTGGAATTATAGGAGGTAAAATGGGTGATTGTGCCAGAAAAGGATGGAAGATTAATTCATCATACAGACAAAAACATATTCCTATACACTAGTGATACAAAGCTGGAAAATGCAATGAAAATGCAGATTCTGTTAAAATAGCAACAGGACATTAAATTCTTGGCTATTAATATAATCCATGACAAAGAGATTTATTTGAAGACTCTGTAAAACTCTAATGAGGACAATAAAGGCTGGCTTGAGTAAGTAGGGAGCTATACCATATTATTTATTTAAAAGACTAAAAATAGTGAAGATGACAATACTCCCTAAGTTAATATATACATTTCATGTAATGCCTATTAAAATCACAGCAAGATGCTTTATGGAAATTTGTAAAGCAATGGTGACACTCTTTTTGAAATAATCAGTGGGGAAGAATGCATATATGGATCAATATATAGAAAAATATGTATATAACACTTAAGATTATGCAAAATGCTTTCACGACATCTCATATCATTGTTATAATGACTCTTGTAATGATGTATGTTTAACTATTATCCCCACCTGAATCAGTCCTGTTTTATGCTATTGCACAAATGCCCCTCTTTCATTTAATGTTTTTCCTAGATGCTTTCATTTTTAAGGACAGCATTATTACTAATAGTTGCACTAAAATAATCTGGGATAGGTTTGGCACCATTTCCATGAAGTACTTCTAGCCTCCTATCATGGTCATGTCCAGTAGTAAGTAAGGAGCATGTATAGGAACACAATTCATACCTTAACATGTGTTAAATCTCGAAGATAAACAAGACAACACCCCACCTCCCATGCTTACTTGCTGTAAAGTCACTAATACCTCCTTTTTAAGTGCAGCATACAGAATGAGGACATACCAATAAAACGAAGTGCACCCAGGTTCTATAGACAGCTACCTGCCTCTTTTTACTTTTGTGGGAGAAGTATTTGATGCTGCTACTGGCCCCGACCAGTGACTTGGTGTGCCAGCTGGCTGCTCATAGGAGCCAGTAGCACGAAGCTACTAGGCTGCCAATTGGTGGGGTCAGTGGGACACTTGGAAAATTATAGGTTCTGTATAATAAATGAAATATGTACAAGATATGAAGGCACAGCAGTTCTTCCATGGAGCATGTAGAGTATTCTGAATATTTCTTTAACAGAGGTTTGTCACTTAGTATATGGAATAAATATGCATTGGTTTATTTATTTTTTTTTACATTTTTTATTGTGGCAAAATATAAGTAACATAAATTTACCATTTAAACCATTTTTAAGTGTATAGTTCATTGCTATTGAGCACATTTGCATTGTTCTGCAACCATTGCCCCCATCCATCTCCAGGACTTTTTCATCTTTCCAAACTGAAACTCTGTACCCATTAAACACTCACTCCCCATTATTGTTCTAAATTAATTTTATTTATTTTTTATTTCAAGTTTCCTTATAGTGTCTGAAAAAAACAAAAGCTGAGTGGCAGATTTTTTTTCTGCAAAGGTGGTTATACCACTACATCCCATCCAACATGCCTTTTTAAATTATAATGTTGACACTCCTCCATTAAGGATAGGGTTTTATGTTTTCTCCCATTGAATCTCCCCTCTCCTCTCCTCTCCTCTCCTCTCCTCTCCTCTCCTCTCCTCTCCCTGTGTCTGGTGTGCTGGAACGTTCGGCGGAATATGATGAATGATCACCTGTCACGGCTTGTTTTTTTTTATGCAGGCAATCAATTACACATCCCCAACGCTGGCCGGCCTGCAGCCACTCCCCCCTCCGACCCCCCACCCCCCAGGCTGGTGGGTTTGGGGGGCGCACACTTAGCCAGTGGCTCCAGCGTTTGCCTTTCCTTTTCTTCCCTGCCTCCTCTTTTTCTCTTTCTTTCTTTCTTTCTTTCTTTCTTTCTTTCTTTCTTCCTTTCTTTCTTTCTTCCTTTCTTTCTTTCTTTCTCTTCCTCACCATTCATCCCTAGCTATCACATTATTAGACAGTAAAGGTCCATGTTAAAGTCATAGGGAGAGGCCATGAGTAGATGTTCCAGCCAATAGTTCCTGTGAAGGTCACAGATGGCAGTCAGCATCATGTGAATGAATGATTCTCCAGATAATTGCAGTCCCCAGCCTTCCAATCATGTTAGCTGACACTACCAAGTCCTGCTCAAATGGAAAATTTATAAGCAAAGTAAATATTGTCATTGGTTTAAGCCAGTGGTCGGCAAACTGCGGCTCGCGAGCCACATGAGGCTCTTTGGCCTCTTAAGTGTGGCTCTTCCACAAAATACTGACTTCTGCGCATGGGCCACAAAGTTTCAATTGCACTGTACATGCACACCTGCACATGGTATTTTGTGGAAGAGCCACATTCAAGGGGCTAAAGAGCCGCATGTGGCTCACGAGCCGCAGTTTGCCATCAGCAGAAGCTTCACAGTTGCTATGGTTCCCAAGAGGCCAGCTGTGACTCACTTGCTCAGAGACTCAGGGTTGGGCAGGGGGTAAGTGCT
>NW_006383008.1:7834068-7847725 GCF_000327345.1 Myotis davidii
CAACTACTATGGCCCACTTAGTGCACCGCATATTTTAGTCCTTATTTTATAAATAGAAAAAATAAGGCTCAGAGAGGTTAAGAACTTGCTGTAGATCACATAAGCAGGAGGAAGATGTGCTTCTTCAACGCCAAAGCCCAGTCCTTTCCACGGTCTCACGGGAATCCTGCTTTGATTCCAGCACTTGGCTGGGTTCCGCTGACCTGATCTTAGACACCATGCGGGTGGGTATCTTCCTGCTTATGCTTCTGAGTGTTGCTGGACCTCTGTTGACAGGCCTGCCTATCTGTTTGTCATTCATCTGTCACCTCTCGCTGGACCTTGCAAATCTGCTGTCCGGGTTCTGCAGTTTCTCAGTGCTCACCTTTGCTCATCACCGATCTCCCATAACTGGATGTTTCATAGAATTGAAGCAGCACCAAGACAAATAGTTATGACTTTTGAGAAGAATAAACTTGGACCTACTCACCCTCCATACAAAGCAGTACAGACAGATTGAAAAATCAAATGAGCAGTACCAACAGCAGCACTACCACCAGTCCTTGCAAAATCTGAAAATAAACATACTAAATTTATCTTTGATGGGGATGAATTAAGTCCACAAGAAGAAAGGAAAAGCATAAAAATGTTAAATATGTGGGCAAATATAAGAGACTGTAATAGTCTTTTTCTCTCTTTTCATATTTTAATTATTAAAAATGCCTGCTTAAAGCAATAATTATGATACTATATTGTTGGTTTTATGGTTTATATGATATAAGATTGTCTATCTCATATATGCTTATATATGATATGTTATATATAATTCTATGTGAGTATATGTGATACCAATAATAATATATAGTATGTATAACAATAATAACACAAAGAAAGAGGGGAACAAGTGGAGCTACATTGGAATAGAGTTGTTATATTTTACCAAAATTGTCAGTATTGATCTGTAGCCAACTGTGATAAGTAAATATGCACATTGTAATACTAAGAACAATCTCTAAGAAAATAAGTTAAAAAATATAGCTAAAACATAAACAGAGGAATTAAAATGGAACACTAAAACATGTTTGTTTTACACAAAAAGGCTGTAAAAGAGGAAGAGGAATAACAAAAGATGAGAAGTACAGAAACAAATTGCATATCAATAATTATGCTGAGTGTAAATTGACTAA
Organism: Myotis davidii; assembly: GCF_000327345.1. Taxonomy (NCBI): domain Eukaryota; kingdom Metazoa; phylum Chordata; class Mammalia; order Chiroptera; family Vespertilionidae; genus Myotis; species Myotis davidii. Next base: position 7,835,235 of record NW_006383008.1, read on the forward strand.
ACATTCACATTTTTAAAGAGCTACTGAGCAACAATGTGTTTATGTGTCACAATTTGATCAGTCATTCTCCTGTAGCTAAGAATCAGGTTATTTATAATTTCTTACTATTATAAATAATGCCACTGTGAGAATTTTTATACATTTTATAGTTTTTGTTAGTTTTTGTTTGTGGTAAGTTTCATAAAATGGAACTAAATTGCATCAAAGCTTCATAGCTTTTGATCAGTATTGATAAATTGCTCTCCCAAAATATTTAAGAATATCTGTTTCTGAACAGATCTATCAATAATAATATGCTAATTAGACTGGTATATGGGGGAAATTAAAAAATATTAAAGTCTACTTTTTCCTGATGAAGCCAGGGCCAGAGGGAAGCCAATCCGGGTCTTGGGTGTCTGCCGCAGTTGGAGGAGGGAAGCCAGGGTCCCAGGTGCCAGAGGGAAGCCAGTGCCAGCAGTTAGGGGAAGGAAGGCCTACTTTTGCATGAATTTCCATGCATCAGGCCTCTAGTCTTACTAATTATTTAAATAGATGAGTAATGGTAACCTGAAGTTACTTAAATTGGCATTTGTTGCATTGCTATTGAGGCAAGAAGCATTTCTGTCAATAGTTTGCTGCCTGTATTTACATATATGTAAATTAGTTGCACAACTATTTATTAGGTGGACTATGACTACTCATTTGTTTTTCTCAATTCTATTGTAGTAATGGAAGTGAGTAGACTTTAATATTTTTTAATTTCCCCCATATACTAGCTATATCAGTTCATTAAATTAGCTTAATAATAATAATAATAACCCTTGAGAGAAGAGATACTCAAGAAAAGATTTTGAAGAAAGCCAGTAATAAGTGAAAAGTTGCTCCACGTCCTTCAGAAGTTCACCTTGGCTCTCAGGTCTTACGATCCTTTCTTGAGAAGAACTTGGCAAATGAAGGGCCCTATAGCTTTCTGTCTGCTCCAAGGGCTCTGAGGTGAAACAGAGCAAAGAGGAGCTGATGGAACATCGAGCTGGAGCATCTTAGGTGGAAGGCTTAGATGAGCTGGAGATAATTGATTAGTCAGGGAGGTTTCAGTGCCAAAGCGTTAAAAATAACACAATGATAATGCTTCCTATTAGCAGATGTGGTGTTCTACATGGATCCAGAAATAGATTAAGACTCAGGTCAAGTGAGGATCTCTGAGTTTTCTGAAGGAAAGCAGTGGGAAAGAGAAATTTGTCTCATGCTTAAGACCTACAGTTCCCTCCCCCGCCACAGATTTTAAGGACAGCGCTGCTTCTCAGCCTTTTCTACTCTAGGAAAGGTTTCGAGTCATACTTATGGGAAAGTGTCTTTAAACCAGGGGCCATATAGTTTAAGCTCTGACCATCACCTTAGAACTAGCTTTCTACCACCCATTGTATTCTCTTACCACGCTCACTATAGATATTTCGCAAATGAGATTTATAAAAATTTAAATTTTGATGATGAAAATTGGATAATTCTCAGATGTCATATTTCTTGAAGCATAGTATAACACATCGTTGAACATCACAGGGGATTTGAGATGAATAATAATCGGATGTTACTAAGTGCAAGGCATTTTGATAATCACTGATGATATGAAGATAAAGCATGGCACCTGAGTAGCTCATTCTAGTTTTAACATCTTTCAGAGAGACCAATCCTGTACATCTTTTTGTGGGAGTTTGAGGAGACTCTCAGTAGGTGGGGCCCTTGGGTGGTGGGTGATGTTAACGGTTAATGTTTCTTGTTTGGATAAAGCTTACCTTGTAAAGGGCTGTGAGCATCGAAGATCTGGGTTCTATCCACCCCTCCCCACCAGACCTCTTGCCCGAGTGGGCCTGCCTGCAGACACAAACTGTCCCACCCCAGGGCAGTCCCAAGGGCTCGGTTTGAGAAGAGGTGTCCAGGGGAGAACACTGGTAAGCCGATTTGACTGCACGGCCCTGCATTTTACTGTGGTTATCATTTTCATCCTATCTGTCTGATCTCCAGGTCTGTACCTTAAGTAATTCTAGACCTGGGCAGGGAAGAAAGGGACTTTTAAGTCTCCTCATAAGTCCTTTCCTCTAGAAAGCTCAGAGGCAGGCGTGTTATTGTCTTACAGCCAGTGCATAGGATTTTAAGATATGCCTGTTCGTGTCATTCTTGGCTTCCTCTTTTGCCCGATCTTTATTATTCGCCTCTTTATTTCTGATCTGGCTCTTATTTATGTTACTTTGTACTTTCTGTGCCCTTGTAAGATGCCTTATGTGCTTTCTGGAGCCAGGCAGGGTATAAACACATGAATAAACATAGCACGCACCTGGCTCACAGAGCCTCTGGCTTCTTATTGCGCCTCACTGCTTCTCAGCCTTTTCTCTTAATCTGAGCGCAAGGTGATGGGCTCCGGGCCGGTGTGGGATGGTGCCCCAGGCACTGCCATTCAGGATTTCTCTCAATTCTTGGCTTCTTCTTACTTAAACAGCTTGGTCAGGATTTCTGCTCCTTTGTTGTCTGTCCACAATCTCCTGTATCTTGCTTCTCTGCTGCCCACCTCTTCCTCATCCAGAGTCTGGACTGTGCTTTCTAAGGCCCATAGTCTCTGCATTCCTCTGCCTTTGACTAACATCTCTGGATATGGTCTCTAGACTGATTTCGATGCTGCTTTCTAGCCCCAGGGAGGCAATATGATGTAGTGGTTTTGGAGTCATTTAGATTTGGGATGGGCCAATCATCCATCCATCCATCCATCATCCATCCAATATTCCATCTATCCACCCACTTCATATCTATCTATCTATCTATCTATCTATCTATCTATCTATCTATCTATCTGACTTCCATGTGCCACATACTGAACTAAGTGCAGGGGATAGGGTAGTGAGCCAGAGTTAGAATCCTGGCTTTACAGAGCTTGAAATCAAGTCCTGTGAATTTGAATCCAACCTCTGACCCTTGCTAACTATGAGAAATAAGGAAATTATTTAAGTTTTTCGAGCCTCACATTCTTAATATGTAAAAGATGGGTTGTAATTCCTATTACATCAGGTATTTCAAGAATTAAATGCAATAATGTATGAAAAAACACATGGCCCAGTAAGCACTCCACAATAGCAGCCATTAGATGTCTGATCACATGCAAAGGTGGGGCCTCTTTTATAACTCTCTCCCAGATAGTCTAGGCTGCCTCTTCTTCCCCTGTTTTACCTGTCAAACTAATCTCATTTATTTTGCTGCAATTTCTCATTTACTGGGACTCCCTATTTTTGTTCTGTTCCCTGTGATGGGTGTCTTTCTTTTTGTTTTTGTATTTGAAAGACAGAACTACTGTTTGCAGTCAACAGTAGTACCCTGACTTGCAAAAACAGATGAACTTTACCAAACTCATAACAGGTAAGACAAGCTAAGCTCCAACTGCTTTAACACCAATGACTCTGTTACTAGAAACCCATGGACTCATGAGTTCCTAAGAGTATGACCATTCCAGCAACTGCCTCATTTCCAAGTTCTGACCAAGCCCTCCTTAGACACACATTTCATTTTATTTTTATCTTTAAAAAATTATTTTATTGATTTTTTACAGAGAGAACGGGAGAGGGACAGAAAGTTAGAAACATTGATGAGAGAGAGAAACATTGATCAGCTGCCTCCTGCACACCCCCTACTGGAGATGTGCCCGCAACCAAGGTACATGCCCTTGACCAGAATCAAACCTGGGACCCTTCAGTCCGCAGGCCGATGCTCTATCCACTGAGCCAAACGGGTTAGAGCAGACACACATTTTAGCTTCTACCTAAAGCCCTTCCCTAAACAAAGTCAAGGAGGTCCCTTCTGTGCTCTGCCAGTTTAATACATCACATTGCTGGTGGTCTCTGGAAAGGTGGGCTTTGGCACATTTATATTTTGATGGTGGTGGGGTTCTCCCAAGAGGATGGCAGGCAAATATACGTGCCTAGTCTTCCATCATGAACCAGAAGTCCCCTCCAACACTTTTTAGCTGATGAGGTAGCACAATAAACAAACACAAAATCCAAATACATGCAGAGTGACCTCCTTTGCCTCCTTTGCCTTTGTGCCCAGAGGTGCATCAATTGAATGATTTCTCTGATGGGAAAAGTTCAGGAGGGTGAGGACTTTTGAGTGGCAATAGGAGGAGTATTACCAGACTCTCCCCCTTTTACTTTCTCCCTGCCCCGAACCCCGCCACTCTCCCTGAACCCCGCCACTCTCCCCGAACCCTGCCACTCTCCCTGCCATGCCTGTACAGGATGCTGGCCAAATGCACCGTCTTCAGCAACGACAGAAGTGTTAGAGAGAATGGCCTGGGCTAAGGGGCTTCTCAGGGAGCGACTGTGGTTTCAGGTTTAATGAGAAACATGAAAGCAGATGAACTTGGAGGCAGTCTCGGTCTTTCACACAGGTTCCACTTGCCAGGGTCACAAATAAGCTTCAAAGATTATGCTGGCTGTCTGATCTCTCAGCAGGCCTGCCTGTTGTTGTTTCAGTGACTGCGAACATGATCTGAATGTTTGATTCAAAAGGCAGCAGCGGCTGGAGGTACACTGGGGCAGATCCCCTCCGAACAATTTAGAGGATGAATTTTATCCACTCACACGTCTTCTCCCTGGCACTGATGATTCTAGAGGACTCCTGTCCCTTCTCTGAGGGTTGTGCTGGCGAGTGCAGCTGACTCACTGATAATCATTGCTGGAGGAGTCCATGGCTGTAAATCTGAAGTCAGTTCTCAGGAAACGGGAGCCATTTGTATTAAGTTGTAAATGTGGCCTGAAGCAGAGGGCATATTCAGCTCACAGTTGCTGGTGCAGCTGTACCAGTTCTCACACAGCTTCTGTGCCCGCTAGCAAGCAGCCACTGCCCTGAGTCCTGAATGTTCCCGGCCCCTCCCAGACCTATGCCACCTGGCAGCAAAGGCTGTCCTGACACAGTAGAGTCCAGTACCCTGCCCAGCTCTAATGTGCTTTGCCAGGCCACATTCCACCTGCTGTTGACCATTTGGAATAACACGCTGGGTTAAGTATTTTTGATTCACAAGGAGAACATAATGAGAGTTGTAAGCCTAAATGGTAGCACCCTAGGTAGTGGTGAGATTCGAGGGACGCCCTTGCAGGCACTGCATTGGAGGCTGACACCTGGAATGGAACTTTGAAAGTGAAGATGTTTCCTTTGGAAGGAAGTCAACGAGGACTAGGAACTCCAGTAGGGAGGCTGCAGCGATGGGGGTGGGGCTGGGGGAAGGTAGAAAGGGGGACCTCCAGGAAGTAGGAGGATGGAGACAGAGCCTCCTGGGGTAGCCTCAAACAGGAAAGGAACAGAAGAAAGACAAAAATACAAGGATATTTTCATGAAGTAACAAGAAGATCTGTGCTTAGCCCATCGGTGGCCACACCATCACTGTTCCTTCCTCACTTTCCATTCAGTCAGTGGCCGTGTTGGCATGCCTGGGCCCGGCCTGCCAGACACCTGCCTGGCTCCCTCCTTCACGCTCTTCAGGTCTTTCTTCAAATGTTACTTCTCCTGCAGCCTCCTTCCCGGGATTGCCTTACACTTGCACATCCGTCCCATCCCCCTTTCTTGCTTCATTTCTCTTCTTAGCACTTATCACCACCAAAGATACTACACGTTTGGCCCATTTATTTGGTTTATTGCTCTGTCTCCTTTACTATAATGCAAGCTCCATGAGGGCAGAGACTTTTTGCTCTGTTTTGTTCACTGCTGCATCCCTGATACCCAGAAGACCAGATAGTAGGTGCTCAGTAAGGTCGAGTGGGTGAATGAGGAACAAATGACTCTGTCTAGTTGGCACTGGGCACTGCATTATGCCCCAGGCTTTTCCCGTGGAGCACCCTATAGTCCTCCAGAGCTGCCTCAGAGGTGCATGAGGGGCTGCCTCCTCCTCCTTCTACGTTTGTGATGGGAACTAACATAGGCTCAAAGAGCCACACAGGGCTGGAATCTATTGCACTGGACTCTAGCCTAAAAGGCAAAAAGAAATGGAGCTCATGCTCTAGTTGGGTGGACGGGAGTGTTTGAATTCACCCAGTGCATAAAGCGCTGGCATACTTTCTGGGCTGCTGGGATAAGTCCATCCTAGTCCCCCTTTCCATTGTGTCTTGGCCTGAGGAGAGGCAAGTGAGGGTGAGAGTGAGGCATCACCTCAGGTGTAAAATTTAAGTGGGTGCCAAAAATCTCAGATAGTAAGTCAATATCTTAAAAATAAAAATTAGTACAAAAATCCATGATGAAAAAAATACCAACATTTTAAATAAAAGCAGAATTAGTATTACTGTTTCTTTTTTCTTTTCCCTCAAGTTGCATTATGGCTGTGAATGCGGTAGCTCATACCAATGGTCAAATGAGAAGTGAAGACCGTCGGTGCTTGGGTAGTTTATGTTCAAGGTAAATGTGGAGTAGAATTCAATAGGGCTGTTATTGCACAGATATGTACACTGGCTTCTCTGCACTGGAAAGCGTGGAGGCCAGAGTGTGCATGTCTTGCAAAGGGACTCTAGAAGAATGATGTGACTGTGTAAAGCTTAGTTTGTGGTTTTCAGCTCAGTACAATGTATATCAGAAATCCCACCCAGGCAGCATTTTTTTCTTTACTTTATTAGGTTATTAAAATTTACAAATAATCTTATACATTTTTTTGTGACAAGTCAAATAAAAAAGAGATATATAAGAAAAATCAAATTACCTCTTTCCTACTCTACCCCAAATCCATTTCCACCAAGGTAATCTTTGTGTCACTCTTCTCTCTGAGCATATGTGCATATACATATAGCGTGATTTATTTAGTGTTTTTAATAAAAATGAATCATATCATACATATTACTTTGAAATTTTTTATTCTTAATAATACATTGTGGACACTTCCCTAAGTCCATACCTGTAGGTTACTTTTTAAAATTAATTTTTGTAAAGGGACTACACAAAAGGGACTACCCTTTTGTAAAGGGGGAAAAATTAAGAAAGGAAAACTGTTATTTAATGGAAATCGTGCTCCTTTTTCTCCTGTTCCATAAACCTCACAACCCCTCTGCAGTGCAATCACCATTATCAGTAATATTTTGAAACCTTATAGAGCTATTCTATACATGAAAGCACATGCTTTCCATATCAGGTAGATATCTTCCCACACTGTTTTCATTGGCTCTTTTTACACTTAATAATATGCTATCTTGGAAAGTGTTTCATATCAGTGCATTCTTCTATTATTATTTTGTTTGATTCTTTTTTTAAAATGTATTTTTAATGATTTCAGAGAGGAAGGGAGAGGAAGAGGGAGAGGCAGAGGGAGAGGGAAAGGGAGAGAGAGGAAGAAACATCAATGATGAGAATCATTGATCGGCTGCCTCCTGCATACCTCCAACTGGGAATGGAGCTGGCAACCCGGCCATGTGCCCTCACTGGGAATGGAACCACGACCTCCTGGTTCACTACCACCAGCTAGACCGTTTTTAAATTTTTGTACAATAGATTTTCCAAAGTGGGATAGCTTGCTCAAGAAATCTGTATATTTTAGTTGTCATAGCTGTTGTCAGGTTACCTTTTCAAAAGTCTGAAGCAATTTCCATCCACACCAGCAATGGATAAAAGTGCCTATTTCCCTGCATCCCAGTTAGTATTAGTTATTAGTGTCTTGAGTTTTGAAGTGACAAATGGTATCTTCTTATGGTTTTAATTTGTATTCATCTCACCACTAGTGATGTTGAGCATCTTTTAATATGTTTATTGGCTATTTGCATTTCTCTCCCATGCATTGCTTTTCTATATCTTTGCCTATTTTTCTCTTGGATTTTTGTTCTCTTTTCCATCCAATTGCAGGGACTCTCTGTATTATCAATATTAACTCTTTATTTGTGAGAAACACTTTTCCCAATCCCTTATTTGTTTCTGTGCTTTGTTTATACCTTTTACTTAATAACTTAAAATTTTAGGCCGTCAAATATATCTTTTTTCCTATGGCTTTTAAGCTTTTTGATTTATAAAGGTCTCTCCACTCTTTAACTTTTTCTGTAATGGGCCGAACAGAAAATATGTTAGGCTTTGTGGACTGTATGGTCTCTGTTGCAACTATTCATTTCTACCATCATTATTTAGAAGCAACCATACACAATATTTAAAAAATGTTACAATAGCAGGTGGTTGCCTGCTGGCTGTAATTGGTTGACCTCGGCATTAAGGCGTAAATCAGATGATGAAATCCTTTGCTAAATTTCTCCAAAGACTCTCAATATCACTTAGAAGATGAAAAAACAAATTTATACAGTTATCTGGCCCTCATTACTTCTCTGACTTCATCTTCCACACCTTTCTCATTGGTTCAGTCTCCTGCAGTTGCGCCACCTCATCTCTGTTCCTTGGATCCACCAGAAAAACCTTACACCAGGACCCCTCCCTCTTTGCACTTATTGTTGCCTCTGCTTAGAATGTTCTTCCCCCAGATATTTGCATGGATCTATCACACACTTTTTTCAGGTTTTATCAAACTGAAGCATACAAGGAAGCCCCTTCCTGGCCATCTTATTTAAAATTTAATCCCTGTCCTCACACATAGTTTCTATTCCTCTTACCTCCTTTTCTCCCTTTGCACTTACCGCTAACACATGTATTTTAATTATTTATAATGCTGATTGTTTTTTTCTTTTACAATGTAAGCTGTCTTGTATCCTTAGCACTAAGAAAAATTTCTGATATAGATAAGGGCTCCCGATACTTTTGTTGAATGATTGAGCACATACAATAGAGAGGGAAAGATAAAGATAGAAAGGGGGGGGGGGTTATCATTTCAAGAGGAGAGTCTTTGAGAATGAGAGATAACTGGTTTTGATGGGGGCAGAGATAGCTTTCCATTGGAATGAGAGACGAAAGGAGTATCTGTGCAGGTTGGTATATACCAGGCTTTTCCCACCTTGACACTATTGGCATTCTGGGCTAGGTGGTTATTTCTAGCTGGGGGTTGCTTTATCCATTATCTGATATTTAGTAACATCTCTGCCCTCTACTTATTAGATGCCAGTAGCCCCTTCTCCAGTTGTAACATTAAAAATTTCTCTAGATATTGACAGATGTCCTCTGGGGGTAACATTTCCCTTGGTTGAGAACCACTGGTCTATATATTACATTAGGAAGGAAGGCTTCTTTAATACTGACTCTTATTCTCTCAGTTAGGTGTAAGATGAAGACATCAGCTGAGAGTTTGTGGAAGAAGGAGTAAGATATTTGGAGAAAGAGAAGGCATGACGCGCTAGTCACAGAATGGAAAGAGATAATGGTGAATAAGAAATAGGCTCACCTACTTCCTGGCCCACGAATATGAAATATGGGGGAAAATAGCTTCTTTTCCAGAGGCCTGTAGGACAGGCAATGTTCTCTGTGGACATCCATTCAGAGATTAGGTTTCTGACTGTAGATCAAGAGTTTTAGAGAGTTCAGTGAAAGAATTTAGGAGGAAGGGGAGTGGTGGGGAGTTGGATGGGATTAGGGCTTGTTCAGTATAGTGTAGACTTGAGAGATCCCATAAAAACTCATAATGGGAAGGCTTGTGTTTATGAGGGAGATTGATATGAAATAGGCATGTGACATAGGTTGGGACTAGTCTTGAAAACCTCATGGAACATTGAAAAATTATCAGTTCAGTATCACGATCCTGAATACTTTGCTTGAAGTTTCCTGGAGAAGAGATCAGACCTCTCATGCTTTTAGAGCTAATACAAATGAGATTACTTTTCTATTTTTGTTTTGAATCAGTTACCACTAGAATAAAGAAAAGCTTCACATTTTTGTATATTTATGTTATCTTTAGCATCTTTACCAAATTCCCTTATTTATTCTAATAGTTTTAGTGCAGTGTTTTTGGTTTTTATTTATGCAATTATACCATATGCAAACAAGTTTCCCACTTTCAGTGGGATCAAAGCCAATAAAGTCTCAATCTGAGACCCATTTCTGAAACTTCCTTCATTAAGTCACCTCTCTCACGGTTAAAGCAGTTACTCTGTTCAGCCACCGGATGGCAGGGACTCAGTATGTCTGTGTTAACTCTGTTGCTCTGTAGATATGCCAGAGATGCTAGCTGAGTAAACTTTCCTACCATTAGAAAAAAGCTATCTCTAGCAAATTCAAGATATAGGCCTTTTTTCAAAACCAATAACTGTCAACTAGCTGTAAAAAGTCAACTACAGATCATCTCTTATATTAAAGTAACCAAAATGACTGTTTGCTCAGTAAGAGGCCTTCCTGCTCTATGATCCCTCAGCAATTTAACGACTTAAAAGATCATTTGCAGCAGGCAAGAACTTTATGTCTCAAGAATTCCTGCTTCTTAGACAGGGCTTAATTTTAGATCATATTCAGATTTTTCTTTTGAATATTTGAGATTGTTTCCTTCTATCCAAACTGAAAATGACACTAATCTTCTGAAGTATATGACTGTTTTTCTATTTCTTATGCTTCACTTGATAGTTTGACTGGAAGAGGAAGAGTACATTTCAAAACAAGGTGTCCCTCCAAGTTCCATTTCTCCAATACAATATTGAAAAACTTAATTTAAGGACATCCCCCAATTTTTTTTACTTTGAAATGGATGGAATGAATAATTAGCATTAGCCACACTGGGACCCACAAAACCAGGAATACAAATGCAAATCCCATTGGATTCTTACAATCAAAGATACATTACCCAAAACTACATATAAAATTTATATTATCTGAAAAGAGTAAATATAAATACAATTTTATTTACATAAATAACTGCATTTTTAATACAATGAAAAGCACAGAATGTGTGCCCTAAATTTCTCTCACTCTGTAGCAGGAGTCAGCAAACTTTTTCTATAAAGAATGAGTAAATATTTTAGGTTCACTATATAGCAGGAGTCAGCAAACATTTTCTGTAAAGAGCCAGTAAATATTTTAGGTTTTGAGGGGCATATAGTCTCTATAAAAATAACTCAAGTATGTTGTTGAGTACAAAAGCAGCCCTAGACAATACATAAATGGATGGGTAGAGCTGTGTTCCAATAAAACTTTATTTATAAAAACATGCAGTGGGCCAGATTTGACCTGTGTGTTATAGTTTTCCAATCCCTCCTTTATGGAAACACTAAAGGCCTGGTGCACGAATCTGTGCATGTGGGGAGGGTTGAGGTTCAGGCCTAAACCGGTATTTGGACATTCTCTGAGGGATGTAGCACTGCACCAAGCAGCAGATGGCCAGGTTGGAGCCTGAGCCAGGGCCAGAGCCGGGGCCAGGCGCTGTGCCCCTAACACTCATTCTGGCCTGCTACACCTACCACTGCTGTTCGGTAGCACCACCACCACCACGGCTGCGGTCGCTAGCCATGAGCCCGGCTCCCCCTGTGGGAGGGCACTGACCACCAGGGGGTAGCTCTTGCATTGAGCATCTACTCCCTGGTGGTCAGTGTGCATCTTAGTGACTGGTTGACCGGTCGTTCCCATCTTCTGGTCATAATGGTTGCTTAGGTTTTATATTTGTAGATTTTTCAGTGGAACTCTGAGGATGTGTTGGACTTTAGACAGGGTGAGAGAACAGGTACACAGTCAGTGAAGTCAGACAATGGATCCATGGGCCCATCAGGGCCCATAGAGTGGGTGTCTGTGGGGGACAAGTCCACATTTTATCTCAGAGAGGTGACTGTGAAAATGGAACTGAAATCTAAAAGAAGGAAGGCATGAGGCAGGGGCACAACATTGGGATTGAATTCTCCATCTAATTTCCTTGTTGCTGTGAGAATCAGGCTGCTAATTATAGTGTCCAGGAATTGTTTTCAACCCCGTCTTTTCCTGGGAGTAATAGATTATGCATAGCATAAAAAAGTGCATTTTGTCCAGTCTGTGCTTCCCAAAGGAAGCTCCTGAAAGAAACTGACACCAGAGAATTTGAGCGTGAAAGTTTCTTCTCATTAGAGAGTCCCAAGGGCCTAAGAATAATAGTGTAATAGTGCTGTTTACAGTCATGGCTAACCTTTCACCACACCGAGGGATCCTAATGGGCTTTTATTTCTTGTCTTTGGGTGGAAAGAGAAAGAAAAGGATCTATTAGCCTCTGATAAGAAGATGGTCTTCTGACCCAACACAAGAGGGAGGTCAAAGGCCTGGCAGGCCAGCACCTGAGCACATGGCCCCCATGGCTGTACAGAGTATCAGGGGAGGGGCTGCCTGCTACCTTCACTTTTACACATCTGGGCTCTGGGCAATGCCAGGCACATAGAATGTGCCAAAAATCATTTATAGAATGAATAAATGAGCTGGTTCTCATTGGATAAAGAAAATAGTTAATTGGGACACCAATTTCCCTCAGGTTTCGTGGTGCAGAGTGAGAAGAAAGAACTTAAGACCAATGGTCATATAGAAATTAAATCTCAAAGAATTTTGGGGTTTGGGTCATATCCTTTCTTTCTTTTTTTTTTTTTTTTTGAGGTATAGATGTCATTTTATTTTATTTTATTTTATTTTTTTTCAAA
>NW_006383009.1:0-1379 GCF_000327345.1 Myotis davidii
GACTGAGGGATGTTCCCGTCAGGGTCTGGTGCCTTCTGTAGGTATGAATCCTGTACCCACTCTACTTCCTGGAGTTTAGGAGCACACAGCTTAGTCAACAGTACTTGTTAAGGGCCCTTTCAGCAAGGCTGGAGGGAATCTTTTTTGGGGGGAACTTTAAGTAAAATAAAAAAAAAATCTCTAGGTTGTAGTGTGGATTTTGAGTTGTTCATTCCCTTGGAGGGACTGTGAAAAGATTGTCCTCCAAGGAAATGATTATTTTCAATAGAAGCAATTAAGCCTTTGCAATATTGAAATATGTTTCCTTTATATTGGAATAGGTTTCCTTTATATTGAAATATATTTCCTTTACCAACTGTGGATCAAAAGAAGTAGCAGCCAAACACATGGGATTCCCTTTAATTATCTCGAAAGGAAAAAGCTTATGTGTCCCAAAAGCTGTGGACCCGTGATTTAAAATGAATAGCGGCAATGCTTTTGGCTAAGGCAAGGGTAGGCAACCTTTTTGTGAGTACGTGCCCAAACCAGCAAAATCTCTGACTCAGAATTCTTCTGCGTGCCAACCTTAATTTTTTGAGAACATGTTACGCCTACTTGATATCTCTTAAGGTGTACGTATGTGAAGAACCTTGAATAATAAAATTCATTTGAGCGACAAAAACACAGTATATGATGATGAAAAATAGATTTATTTTTTAATGTGTACATGTATACTGATAGTTTGACAGAAAATTTTATGACTCCGTTTGATATTATCAGTGGAACTTTTGCTGCTGCATCACTGATGACAGAGGTTTTACATCAGGTTTATATTTCGTGACCTTCAGAGATATGCACGAGCTACTGCTCTCGTCCGTCAGGCTGGAAGTCCAGTGAGAAAACATACGTATCATAACTAAAACTCATTTATATTCATGAGATGGGAAAGCTGTATGAAATCTATTTGCCAAACCACAAAAGGTCCAGTAGGCAAATTTAATAGGCTTCCCTGGGCTGTGTTTGACACTTAAGGTGGGCACTTTTTGTGGCCTTGTTAATATCTCCCCACCAATATTTATTCATGAATGCTCTCATTTTGTCAGCGGACCAGTGGTTTAATGCATGGAGAGTAGTTAGGAGCAGACATTTTAGAGTTCCTGGTAGGACCTGGTTGTTATTTGGCTTGAACCAGAGCTTTCTCTTCTTGTTAAACCAGAAATTGTTGGATTTCCAATCTCGTTTTACTTTTTTTGAAACCAGTTGTTGGGATTCTCTGGCCAGTTTTTCTAAGTTTTCAACTGGGGAATCATCTCTTTGGACCATACACTCAGCTCAACTGCTGTGTTTAAAATACACATTTTAAATCCCTCTTTACAGACACTAAAGTAAAAAAAAAAAAT
>NW_006383009.1:1456-3450 GCF_000327345.1 Myotis davidii
CCGTGGCTTGTTTAGGTGCAATACCCTGATTTCCAAAGTTAGTTACAGTGGGTCTTATTGTTTTGTGACAGGATTTATTCAGACTGCTGTACTCTTCATTTGATGTAACAAAATGCTATTAATCTGAATATTTGTAAATAAAGTACCTGTATTTAGATTAAATTAAAAAAAAGAAAGAAAGAAAGAAAGGGCAGCATTCTTAGCAGAAATGTCAGCAGGGTGGTTTCATTTAGCTTCCAGAATATCAAGTCTAGAATGTGGTAGAATCTTAATAATACGGTTTCCCTGAGCCACTGGGGCCATACTACAGTCACTGCTGACTATACAGTATCCTAGAGGTCTGTCGTGACCCCCATGTTTTTGAGTAACCCAAGGGTATCCCCATCCTTCTCATCCACAAAAATGGTAAGGGGCCCTGGCTGGGTAGCTTAGTTGGTTGGAGCATGGTCCCACGCACCAAAAAAGGTTATGGGTTTGATTCCTGGTCAGGGCACATACTTGGGGTTTTAGGTTTGATTTCCCAATAGGTGCACGTACAGGAGGCCACTAATTGATGTTTCTCTCTCACATGTCTCTCTCTCTCTCTTCCCCCACCCCCTTTCTTTCCCTCTCCCTAAAAATCAATAAAAATATATCCTGGGATGAGGATTTAAAAAAAAAATGAAAAAGGGAATCTGATAGTTAGGATGCTCAAGAGCAGGGGGTTTTATTAAACTCTCCTTTAAGCCTTTAAAGGCTTTTATGTTTCTCCCATAAAATTGGATCAGGATTGTCTTTCTTTAGTAAGGTTTTGTCATAAGAGAGAGATTTGGGATCTAATTTCAGCAATAGCTTACTAGCCCAAGAAAACCTTGCAATTGACACTTAATTTTGGGCCTTGGGAAACTTGGTGTATGTAGTGCATTTGACAGCTGCAGTTTCAGGTCATCAGGCTGAGGGACGTTCCCGTAAGGGTCTGGTGCCTTCTGTAGGAGTGAACGTAATAAATGGTGGTCAGTGTTTTCTTCCAGATTGATGTTTCTAGAGATTGATGTTCCCTTCCTTTCTCTCTGAAAATCAATTTTTTAAAAAAAGAACTCTGATCAATCCAAGATAATAATGGTCTTTGTTTCATTATCTGCAGGTTTGAGCTCCTAGTTTAAATTCATGTAGACTCGGTTGTTATGTTGTCCTAATTCTCTTTTGAATTCTTCTTGTTATTACGTTCTGCACCTGTTAAAGGTGGGTCATGCCCCATCTTTAGAGATGCTTAGATGGGGCATGGCCAAAAAAAAAAGGTTGGGGACCACTGGTTTACAGCAAAGAAAGTAAGGGTTTATTTTCAGGAAATGGCCCTCACCTGGAGACACAGATGAGCTAATGTTCAAAGATCTGGCTCTCCAATGGCTTCCAGGAGAGGCAGATGTCTCAAATATTGAACCTGAATTGGGATGAATTGTAATTTTTTCTTAGAGACCTTGTGTTCCTTTAGGCCAAAAGTTCTAACAGATGGAAGCTATCTTCCTGTGAGGAGACCTGAAAAGAGGAGCAAAGAAATAAATCATTCACAAATTGCAATAAGGTGAAACCTTTAGGGAAAATGATATAATTTAAATCAGTCTTCAGAATTTATGACAATAAGAAGGGCTATCAGGAAGAGCCTGAGGCAAGACTGTCCAGGTGGAGTGTTTTCCTTCCCAAGTGAAGGCAGGAAGGTATCGGCCACCTTCATCAGCTGGCATAGTAAAGAATGCACTACGCACATCAGTTGTAAAGAATTTGGTTCCAGTTGGGATAGACGCTAGCAGCAGATGAGGGTTAAGAACAACAGGGTGTCAAGAGATAACAATGTGGTTTATTGCTCAGAGGTCCTGGACAAATGTCGACCCTCATCCCTTCGGCTTTCTCCCAGGTCAGATAGGAGTGTTACAAGGACTAGTGCACAGAATAATCATGTTACCAAACGGGGAGCGGGCCTCCGGCGCTAGTAGTGTGTGGGTTCTTGACTTAGTGTA
>NW_006383009.1:4802-7646 GCF_000327345.1 Myotis davidii
GAAATAGAGAGAGAGAGAGAAAAAGAGAGAGAGAGAGAGAGAGAGAGAGAGAGAGAGAGAGAGATTTTGACTGGTTGCCTCCTGCATGCATTGTGAATTGTGACCAGGGCATGGGATTAAGCCTGTAACTGAGGTATGTGCCCTTGACCAAGAATTGAACCCATGATCCTTCGGTCCCTGAGCTGATGCTATAACCACTTAGCAAACTGGCCAGGGCAAACCAACACTTTTAAAGATAATTGTTTCCCCAGGGGAATGTGGATTATACATGTGAGCTCAGACAGACATGGCCTGAGCAGCATTTAGCATGTGTGATTCGGTTGCATCACCCTGAAATAGGAAAGTGGTAAGATTGCTTTAGATTGCATCAGCCTGAAAGGAAAGTGTGGCTCTGAGGATCACAGTAACACTGGCAGATGATTAGATGGGCTTGGTGATAAGAAGAAGGAAAGGCATTTAATGTGGAGTCTAGGTTTCCTAACCTGAGAGCTGGCAGTCATTAAACAAAATCAAAGAGTAAGTGGGGAGAAGAGAGCTTACCATTTAGGAAATAAACAAGACTCCATCCTCCCTAACCAAAGGCACATAGGAGCCGACAGTGTACATCTGTCCAAACAGAAAGCCAGTAGCTTAAATTACCCTGGTCAGGGAGTTAGATAAGAGACCCAGTTGGTGCTATTAGTGCCAGGCAAACCCAAGAATGGACAAAGTCACCTTAGCTGGTTTCGCTCAGTGGACATAGCGTTGGCCTAGAGACTGAAGATTCCGGGGTTCAATTCCAGTCAAAGGTACATGCCCAGGTTGTGGGCTCAGTATCCAGTAGGGGGCGTATAGGAGGCAGCCGATCAATGATTCTCTCTCATTATTGATGTTTCTTTCTCTCTCTCTCTCCTTCTCCCTTCCTCTCTGAAATCAATAAAATATATTAAAAAAAAAAAGAATGAACAAAGTCAGAGGAATAAATAATAAAGAAAAACAATTAGAGCCAGAAAAATCCAAGATAGAGGTGAAGCTAACCAGAAAATGATCCCAAACCCCACTATAAGCTCATTTTGACTTATCAACATACTAGAGGCCTGGTGCATGAATTTGTGCACCAGTGGGCTCCTTTGGCCTGGCCTGTGGCGATCTGGCTGAAACCGGGTCTCTGGCATCACCTGAGGAGTCCCGGATTGTGAGAGGGCTCAGGCCAGGCCAAGGGACCCTACTGGTGCATGATCAGAGCCAGGGAGGGATGCAGGAGATTGGCCAGCCAGGGAGGGACCATGGATGACTCCAGGGTGTGTCTGGCCCATCTCGCTCCGTCCAGATCTGCCAGACCCCAGCAGCAAGCTAACCTACTGGTCAGAGCATCTGCCCCCTGGTGGTCAGTGCACATCATAGCAACTGGTCAACTGGTAGACTGTCTGCCCCCTGGTGGTCAGTGCATGTCATAGCAACTGGTCGACTGGTAGACTGTCTGCCCTCTGGTGGTCAGTGCATGTCATAATAATCAGTTGAGTGGCCTTAGCATATTATCAGCATATTATGCTTTGATTGGTTGAAAGGACAACTGGACACTTAGCATTTTAGGCTTTTATTATATAGGATTAAAAGACATACCTGAAAAGCTGATGAATATTCTGATTGAGACCTCCCCTAAAATTCCCACCTGTAGAAAACAGATAAAAATCCTTAGGACAAAGGCCCCAGTGTGTGCTCTCCTGTGAGCAGCCCCGCACCCCCTTTCCTTGAGCACCTGCTTTTACTTTCTCAAGCTCTGAGGGCCCTCCTAAAGAGACAAAGCAGCTCCACCTAGGCTCAATCCTATTCCTGTGCTTTTGCTTCCTCTATCCTAAACACTTCCTTTGTCTTACTGTCCCAAGCTTTAATAAACATACTCTCAGATTCACCCCGACTCATGTCTTGAATTCTTTCCTGCATAAAGTCGAGAACCCACACATTCCAAGATGTGTGGTCCTGCCTGATCCCTTTCCAGTGACAAGTAGACCTGGACTATACAAAATGCTAAATGAAGATTTCAAGATGAAGACCATAGAAACATGGATCTTAAGAGAGAAGAAAGATCGTTGGAAATATTAAAAAAATGTGGCCAATGTAAAGGATTGTTATTTCCCCTTAGTTTTATGAAATTGTACACTATAATACATCATTTGGGAGATTTATAAACTATATCCATGTTAATCCTAGGACATATTAACCCAATAGCAACAAGAATGGTGGGATGGTGTTGAATGTACTTATGTTGTAAGTCTCCAAAATTTTTGAAGTTTTTTTTTTTAGATTTTTAAATTGATTTTTACTTTCATCCATGTGAAAGTAAAACATCAATCAGCTATCTCTCCTGTACATCCCATACTGGGGATCAAGCCTGCAACCGGGCATCTGTCCTGACTGGGAATCAAACCAGCAACCTTTCAGTGCATAGGCTGATGCCCAATCAAATGAGCCACACCAGCTAGGGCTTGAAGATTTTTAAAAAATAATTATTTTTATTTTTAATTGATTTGAGAGTGAGAGGGAGAGAGAGATTTGTTGCCCCGTCATTCATGTATTTGTTGGGTGATTCTTTTTTTTAATTTTATTGCTTAAAGTATTACAAAGGGTATTACATATGTGTCCATTTTTCTCCCCGCCCTAGACAGTCCCCTAGCCTCCCCTATCCCCCAGTGTCTTATGTCCATTGGTTATGCTTATATGCATGCATACAAGTCCTTTGGTTGATCTCTTACCCCCCTACCTCCTGCCCCTCAACCCTCCCACCACCAAATTTTTTTAAAAGTTGTAACATATTTCAGTCACACAGAACCGTCTGTATATATATTATATATGCATGTACTCACA
>NW_006383009.1:13370-16876 GCF_000327345.1 Myotis davidii
GGGGATGATGAGGCTGCTGTTCCTTTGATGGGGGCGGGCTACACACGCAGCTGCTACTCCTTGAACTGGGGCGGACTGCTCACGTGGCTTCTGATCCTTGAATGGCGGCTGGCTGCATGCTGCTGTTGTTCCCTGAGGTGGTGGGCTGCTTGTGGGGCTACTGCTCCTAGGACTTGTACAGGTTGATTGCAAGTCTGCTGCTCCTCGGACGGGGGTGGGCTGCTTGCGAGGCTGCTGGCCTTTGGATGGGAGTGAGCTGCACGCGTGACTGCTCCTCCTCAGATGGGGACATGCCACTCACCCGGCTGCTGCTCCTCGGACAGGTGCAGACTGTTGTGGCCCTGCTCCTTGGACCGGTGCGTGCTGCGTAGGGCTGCCGCTCCTCGGATGTGGGCGGTCTGCTCGTGTGGCTGCTGCTCCTCGGACCGGGGTGGGCTCCTGCTGCGCCTCGAATGGGGCCGGGCCATTCACAGAACTGCTGCTCCTTGGATGGGGGCGGGCTGCACACACAGCTGCTGTTCCTCGGGTTGGGCAGGCTGCTCGTGCGGCTGCTGCTGCTTGGGCGAGGGCAAGATGCTTGTGTAGCTGCTGCTCCTCAGACTAGTGCAGGGTGCGGGCTGTGCGCAGTTGCTACTCTTCGGATGGGGGCGGGCTGCGCAGTGCTGCCGCTCCTCAGACGTAGGAAGACTGCTGGTGCGGCTGCTCCTCCTCGGACAGGTTGGACTGCTCGTGTGGTTGCTGCTCCTCTGACAGGGAAGTGGGCTGCTCACACAGCTGCTGCTCCTTGGACAGGGGCAGGCCACATGAGGCTGCTGCTCTTAGGCTTGAGGCAGGCTGCTCACGGGGCTGATGCTCCCTGGACAAGAGTGTGCCGCTCATGTGTCTGCTGCTCACGTGGTTGAAAAAATAATGTGAAAAGAAGTAGATAATAAAGGAACAAACAAACAAACAAACAAAAAAAGGAGAACAAAGAAAAAAGCAAAAAAGAAGCAACAAACAAAAAAAGGGAAAACAATGAAAAAAGCAAAAAAAAGATCACAAAATAATAATAAAATAATAAAAATGAAAAATTGAAATGTCATTCCTTTGACTGGCTTAAGATCCCAGTTTTCTGGAATGTCTGTGATTTTTTGTTTGTTTGTTCTCATTGTGGTTTTAATTACATTGGAGGCCTTTGTAGATATTGTTATTGATTTCCAATGTATTATCAAGATCAGAGAATATACATGATTCTAGAGGCCTGGTGCACAAAATTTGTGCACAGGTAGGGTCCCTAGGACCTGTTGGTGATCAGGGCCATTTGGGGCCTTCCTTCTGGCTGCCGGCTGGGGCCTTCCTTCGTTCTGTGCCGCCCCCTGGTGGTCAGCGCACGTCATAGTGATCGATTGAACTCCCGATCTCCCGATTGAACTCCCCAGGGCACAATTTTTCATATTAGGCTTTTATATATAGAGATAATTTCACTTCTTTTAAGTTTATTTGGACTCAAAAAGTGCCATGTTCACCAGAAAAGGATGTGTTTTCTGTAGATGCTGCACATCTGTTATGTGAATGTCAATTAAGTCAAGGTGATTGACAGTGTTCAAATCTCTCTTGACTTTACTGTTTTCATCAGATCACTCCATTAGTTGCTGAGAAAAGGATGTTATACATTCATTTTAACTCTTTCTAATTTTGCTTCATGTGTTTTGAAGCTTTTTTGTTGGGCACATATACATTTATAATTATTATGACTCTGAGGAATTAACCCTTTCACACAGCAAAAGGTCCTTCTTTACCTGTGGTAATGCTATTTGTCTTAAACCAACTTCATCTGATATTAAGACAGCACAGCAGTTTTCTTAGGCTTAGTATTTGTATGTTATATATCTTTTTTCCATCCCTTGGCGTTCAATATATCAATGTGTCTTGCTTTCTTAAATGGCATCTCTAATAGACAGTATGTACTTGGGTCTTGTTCTTCATCCATTCTAACCATTTCTATCATTGAATTGAAGTGTTTTGAGGATTTACTGATGTGGTTGCAATGGTGCTTACCATTTATGATTAACTTTGCACATGTGGAATAAGTATATTTTGTTTTAGTATAAGATAAAAGAATACTGGAAACTCTTTCAGGCGTGAGTTACTTGCTAGTCCCAAAGGCTAAGGGACAAACATGAAACAGAAGAATGAGGATAGAGCTGGAAGAAAGGTCCCAGTTCTTGTTGCTTTAGGTAGTTGGGGTGACGAGAATGTGAGAGGGGTCCGGGGCGGGAGGAGAGTCAGGAAGCCACTGATGCCTATCCCTGCTTTGTCCCCACAGATCCCAGTTGCCTCACGCCCAATCACAAAGCCGGACATAACTTCGCCTGCCCCAAAAGGATTGCTTGCCAGCCACGCAGAGAAGAAGTGTTCGTCAGGTACATTCTAACACTGATCTCAAGCCCTTACCCGCCTTGTCTCCAGGTGTTCCCAGCCCTCTGATTTCTGAAGTTCCTGGTTCTTTATCTACAGGTATTTATTTATTAAATGGCTCCTGAGTGCCTGGCCCCTGCCCTCCTGGAGCTGTTCTTCTGAGATGGACTCAGACAGACAGTTGAAGGTGACAGAGAGACGAGATAGGAACCATGAGGATAATTGAGTGATGGGTGGGACAGAGACAGGGTTGGTGAGGCGTCTGAGGATGTGACCTTGACGCAGAGAGCAACTGTCTTTAGTGCAGAGAGCCATGCACAGTGGTCCGGAGAGGGCCCCCCAGGAGTTATGGTCCCAGGGGCAGGAGGAGAGCTTGTTTGAGCAAAGCTGGGGTGAGTGTAGGGTGAATTTGGGGTAAAGAAGTCACAAGGGCAGGTGAGAGCAGACCACAAACCCTGGACACTCTGGAGGGAGCATAGATTTCACTTTTTGAGTGAGGTATTCAAGAAAGTAAACTATCCCAATATGTTGTATTGATTAAATGTTGAATTGATACTATGTTGAAATGTTAGGTCAAAAAATACATAGTAAATGAATTGGCCCTCTTTCTCTTTTTTTTCCTTTTTTATTAAATTTATCGAGGTGACATTGGTTAATACGATCATACAGATTTCAGGTGTGGGTTTCTATGTTACAAGATCCATATATTGCACTATGTGCCCATCACCCAAAGTCAAGTCATCTCCCATCACCATATATTAGGACCCCATTCACCCCTACCCCCTTTCCCTCTGGAAACTACCACACTGCTGTTTGTGTTCAGGAGTTTCAATTTTATATTCCACATATGAGTGAAATCATGTGGTTTTTAGCTTTTTCTGACTGACTTATTTCACTTAGCCAAATATTCTCAAGGTCCATCCATGTTGTTGCAAATGGCAGGATTTCATCCTTTCTTATAGCTGAGCAGTATTCCATTGTTCAGATGTACCACATCTTCTTTACCAGTCCACTGTCTTGGGACACTGGTTCTTTCTATGTCTTGGCCATTGTGAATAATGCTACAATGAACATACGGGTGCATATACCTTTGTGAATACATGTTTTCA
>NW_006383009.1:16907-21821 GCF_000327345.1 Myotis davidii
TTCTTTTAAAAAAATATATACTTTATTGATTTTTTACAGAGAGAAAGGGAGAGGGATAGAGAGTTATAAACATCGATCAGCTGCCTCCTGCACACTCCCCACTGGGTAACTGCCCACAACCAAGGTACATATCCTTGACCGGAATCGAACCTGGGACCCCTGAGTCCGCAGGCTGACACTCTATCCACTGAGCCAAACCGGTTAGGGCACTAATGGACACTCTTAACAGGTGTGAGAGGGTATCTCATTGCAGTTTTGATCGTATTTCCCTAATTGCCAGTGAGGTTGAACATCTTTTCATGTATCTATTGGCTGTTTGTATGTATTCTGGGGGAGGTGTATTTTCAGGTCTTCTGCCCACCTTTTGATTGGGTTGTTCGTTTGGTGTTGCATTTTATGAGTTCTTTATATATTTTGGAAATTAAACCTATGTCGGAGCTATTGTTTGCAAATATCGTCTCCCATCTGGATGGTTGCCTCTTTGTTTTGCTGCCAGTTTCTTTTGCTGTGCAGAACTGTTTAGTTTGATACCGTTCCATTCATTTATTTTTGCCTTTACTTCCTTTGCCTTCGAGATCAAGTTCATAAAGTTTTCTCTATGACCAAAGTCCCTAAGTTTGGTACTTATATTTTCTTCTATGTCACTTATTGTTTCAGGTCTTATATTTAGGTCTTTGATCCATTTTGAATTAATTGTTGCACCAGGGGAGAAACTGTAATCCAGTTTCATTCTTTTGCATGTGGTTTTCCAGTTTTCCCAGCACCATTTACTGAAGAGACTATCTTTACTCCATTGTGTATTTCTGGCTCCTTTGCAAAAATTATCTGTCCATATACATGTGGTTTTATAGCTGGGCTCTCTATTCTGTTCCATTGATCTGTGTGTCTGTTTCTCTGCCAATATCATGCTGTTTTGATTATCATAGCTCTGCAGTATAATTTGAGTCAGGTAGCAAAATATCTCCAGCTTTTTTTTTTCTCTCTCCGCAGGATTGCTTTGGATATTCGGGGATCCTTTTCTTTTTATTCCTTTTTGAAAAAATATTTTTTTTATTGATTTCAGAGAAGAAGGGAGAGGGGGCGAGAGAAACATCAATGATTACTGAAGGGTCCTGGGTTTGATTCCAGTCAAGGGCACATGTCCAGGTTGTGGGCTCGATCCCCAGTAGGGGGCGTGAAGGAGGCAGCCAATCAATGATTCTCTCTCATCATTGATATTTCTATCTCTCTCTTCCTCTCTGAAATCAATAAAAATATTTTAAAAATACAAAACATCCACATAGAAATTGATCTGTGACCTCCTGGTTTATAGGTTGACCCTCAACCACTGAGCCATGTTGGCCAGGCATTTACATACTTTTTAAAAGAGCGAAATTCTCCAGTGTTGCAGAAAATGGTATCCCAAAGTGATTTCAGTCAAGAAAAAACAGCATTTGGCACTATGCTGCCTTTTCTCCCATTTCAGGATACACATGGGAGAAAACCATTTCCCTTCTTAAAAAAATAAAACACAACAAAACCCTTTCTCCTCCGGTTCAACTTCCACTGCTTATTCATAGAAACACCCAGAAAACAATATAAACAAGGCCCCACCCACCTCACCTGGCTCACAGCAAGGGCTGTTCCTTAGGAATTTTCTCCTCTGCTATAATCAGGAAACTGACCCCTAATTTCTTGGAACTGGCAAAGAAAAAAAATTAAAAAAAAATATCCCATTTCCTTCCAGTAGGGGCCTGAGGGCTCTGTAAAGGATCAAAGGGCATGGACCTGGCCCATGTGCGAAGGGGGCTTTTCTATATAAAAACACCCAACACCTTATAACCTAACGTTTAACCTACAGGTAAAAGAGAGCAGCTGACTTAGATACTAAAACGGTGTGTGTCTCACCATCTTTAACCATAAAAGAAACAGAGTCCAGAGAATTTGATTTCCTCTCCTTTCCAAAAACTTTTTTTTTTAAATATATTTTATTGATTTTTTACAGAGAGGAAGGGAGAGAGATAGAGAGTTAGAAACATCGATGAGAGAGAGACATCGATCAGCTGCCTCCTGCACATCTCCCACTGGGGATGTGCCCGCAACCCAGGTACATGCCCTTGACCGGAATCGAACCTGGGCCCTTTCAGTCCGCAGGCCGACGCTCTATCCACTGAGCCAAACCGGTTTCGGCCTTTCCAAAAACTTTGACGCGTATTCTAGGCGGGAGCCAAGTTGCAAAGACAGACACGTGCTCGCAGGGTACAGTCTCTGCTGGGTAACGCTGCCACTCCTGGGCGGCCTGGCGCATGGCCACTTGACTGAAACTTTCTCCCTGGTGTGCCCAGTGCTTAACCATCACTCGGACAATTATTTTCTCAATTCGACTTTGTCACTGACAAATACTTCAATGGCAGCTTCTAGAAACGGCCCAGAGGACCCCCTCCCACCCAGTTCAGGGTCACAGATCCTTCCAGTTGATGGGCTCCTTGCCAGACTTTTGCAGCAGCTCGTCGGTTTCGAGCAACATCTGCACCCAGAGAATCCTCTGTGCACAAAGGGGAGGGATGGGCGGTCTGCAGCGCGCGGTGGCGCTTCCTATCGATGGCGCTGGCCTTCCTCTGAGCATCGGAGCCCCAGAGCGAGAAGGCGAGGCCACTGAAGTCGGTAAATTGCTCCCAGCCCTTCTCCTTACGGGAATTGGTCTGATGCACCTGACCCCAAGGACAGTGTTGAGTAGAACACCTTGCTTGGCCCACCCAGATACATCTCCATGGCCAGGATGCACAAAACCATCTGTGTCTGTAGACAGCGCTTCGTAAATGTCTTCCACACTGGGCGGAGGGGGAACAGTCCATGAGCTTGCTTGGGTCCATGGTATGGATCCTGTCCCAGGATGACAACCTTCACGTCTCTTGTGTTGCACATTTGGGTCCACGTGAAGACTTGCTGTGGGGGTGGATACACAGTGTAATGTCTTCCTTCTTCTGCGACAAATCCCATTAGCTTTATAAAGGGTGTCCCAAAATTCACACAAGATTTGAATTTTGCGTGAGCATTAACAACAACAAAAAATAAAAGCCTAATTTTACTTGGTTTATTGAATCAGATTCTAATATCTGTTGCCCTTTGATTTCAATCCCTTCAATTTGCTAAGCATTACCAAGTACCAGTTATGACCCAGGAGCAGGGACAATGAAGGCCGATGAAGACCACGGCTTTGCGTATGTGCCAGCAAAGCCGTGGAGGCTATTTACCCGATGTGCTATTCCATACATAAACCTATACTGTATACTTTATGAATCAATGCAAAATTTACAGTTTTTAATTATAACCGTGTTTTCTATCAAAATTACTTCTTGCGTGAATTTTGGGACACCCTTTAAAATACTCACGGGCAGATTGGGAGCCGTGAGTCTAAGCAGGGCCCCGGCCTCCTCCTTCTGGATGTGGACCAACTGCTCCGGGCTCAGCGGAGCTGAGGCGATGGGTGTGCCAGGCTCTTCCTGCCCCGCCCGGGCCTTCTTGGCGGGGCTCACCGCTGCATCCCCGCTCTCCTCCGCCTCGCCTGTGCTGGGGGAGGAGAGGGAGTGCAGTGTCTTCTGGCTGATCATCCTGAAGCTACCCGGGCCCCGTGGGGCTGGCGCGGGCTGTGGCAGTTCCCAACTGGCGCCAAGCCGCGCGCATGCTCCCACCGAGGGGCTTGGGCTCCACTATGTATTTTTTAACCTAAAATATCCACACTGGGAATCGAGCCCGCAACCCAGGCATGTACCCTCACTAGGAATGAAACCATGACCTCTTGGTTCATAGCTCAACGCTCAAACACTGAGCCATATCGACGAGGCTTTTTTTACCCTTTCAACATGGCAACTATGAATTTGAATTTCATGTGTGGCTTGTAATACATTTCTGTTGGCAGTGATGGTCTAAGGGAGTGGTCGGCAAACTCATTAGTCAACAGAGTCAAATATCAACAGTACAACGATTGTAATTTCTTTTGAGAGCCAAATTTTTTAAACTTAAACTATATAGGTAGGTACATTGTTATTAACTTAATTAGGGTGCTCCTAAGGCTTAGGGAGAGCCGCACTCAAAGGGCCAAAGAGCCAGTTTGCCAACGACGACGACAGGTCTAAGGGATGTGAGTGGATTTTCCTGTTTGGATTCGACTGATGGCCGAAAGAGGCCTCCCTTAGCCATCACTGCCAGCCTCCAGGAGCCCTGTGGTCATTCACTCACCAGATTCTCTCTCTGTTCCCAGGATTCTATCTGTCAGAACAGAGCAGAGAGTGTACACCATGCACTGAAAAAGAGGGTTTCACCCGTAGTTCCAACCGCCTCTCTTCTTGCCACCCCTGCTCTAACCGCCCTGCAGGTAGAGATGTAGACCTCATGCCTACGGTTAGGGCGCCGGGCAATGAGTTGATAATTGTATCGAATGGGGGATCAGAAACCTAACTGCCAGCCCAGCGTGGTCTTCATCATACCCTTTTCATGATATGACTTAGGCCAATAAAATAAAATGAAAAAAGAAATTATTTTTATAATGCATGCCACACAGGAGGGACATCTTTTAAACCATCAGAGGGAAGTGGTGGGAGAATACCCTGTCCCTTGAAGGGAGGACTCAGTGGCCACATCACGGAAGGGGTGGCCGAGTGGAAAAGAGCTGGTTTGGAGCCGGGATGTGGGGCTTGTCCTGGCCAGACCCCTCCTGGCCCTGTGCTTCCTGGCAGGCGCTCCGCCTTCCTCAGCCTTCACGGCCTAAGGCCCCTCTGCAGGGTTAAGTTTGCGGAACTCACCCAAGGGTTCCTCCCCACCCAGGGTCTCTCAGGTTATACCCGACCCTTCTTAATCATCCCACAAACCAATAGATATTTCCTCCCAATCCTGATGTAATACATAAAGAATCATGGCCTTTTTTATGTACGCGGT
>NW_006383009.1:22007-35232 GCF_000327345.1 Myotis davidii
TCGGGGGGGAGTGGGGGGCGGGTAGGGGGCGGTTGAGTGGTGAAAAATGGTTTGAGGGACACATGATGGAAATGTATCCCCCGAATCCTATCCTTTATCTTCAGATAAAGTACAAATAGCTGCATGCACCAGGACGAGTGACACCCAGTGTCAGTGCAAGAATGGCACTTACCAGGATAAGGATTCTCCTGAGTACTGCCAACTGTGCAGCCCAAGGTAAGACACGAGAGCCCGCCGTGGCCATCTGCGTATCTTCATGCTCCGGCTGCAGCACCCCCTTCCCACCCCTCCTCAGCTCGGCCTCCCTTTGGCCAGGCTGACCTTCCCACTGGGCACAGTGGCCGCTAATCAGGGCCTATGAGCCTGTCAGTGGCCCATGCAAAGCTATAGGTTTTCTTAATATCAGTAGGAAGGGATTGTGTACAATGCAGCCATACTTGTAGTCATCTTTATAGCAATTCAATCACAAAATGGTTTTTGTTTTTTGGGGTGTTTTTTTGTTTTGTTTTGTTTTTGTTTTGGTGCCGGCCGGACCCCATGAACACGTAAGTGTCCACAGTCAAGTCATAATGACCCGAGCCTGTAGCTCCTTCAGGGGTTCCTCAAACCCCTGCACCAGCTCCGCCACCTTCCCCCAGGGCCCTGCTCCCTCAATAAGACTGTGTTTTCCCTGTTATTGGGATTTAGGGGCCAATAGTAATTTGGTCTTTTACAGTGTGGCTGTGCTTGGTGGGGACAGTCAACGGGTGGAGGACAAGAGGGTCCTTGTATTGAGGGTTGACTGCAGCGGTTCTCAACCTGTGGGTTGTGACCCCTTTGGGGGTCGAACGACCCTTTCACAGGGGTCGCCTAAGACCATTGGAAATCAGATATATAATTACATGTTGTTTTTGTGATTAATCACTATGCTTTAATTATGTTCAATTTGTAACAATGAAATTGGGGCTCACCACACCATGAGGAACTGTATTAAAGGGTCGCGGCATTAGGAAGGTTGAGAACCACTGGACTAGAGACTGAGGCTCAGCTTGTGGCTGGAGTGAGCTACTTCCTCACTCGTGCTCCCCCTGCAGGTCAGGGACGCTCAGTGCAGGCCTTATAGAGAAGGCCCCCCTCCTGTGGGTACAGCTCTGAACACTTAACTGGAGCCCTCGGGGGCTGAAGGTGGCATCAGGTCCCTCCTGAACCCGGCAAGGGGTGAGAGGGCCCGTCGGGCAGACAGGAGAAGGCTGTTCTTTTTCCACTCTCCCGCCAGGGGACACTGGGTGGGTGTTGCTCCCTCTTTCTCTTCCTCTTACCCCTTCACATGCTCCCTATGTTTGAACCTAGGTGCCCTGATGGCAAGGTCAAGGCCAGGGACTGTGGCCCCTTCAACAACCTCGAGTGTGTGGACCAAAAATCAGGTATCCAGGCCCATGGGGAGGCCCCAGTTCCTGGAGAGCCAGTGACCACCAGCCTGGAGGCACCCACTGCTCCCTCTGTCTCCTCAGGCACACCATGGTTGGGGATCGTGCTTGGGCTTGTAGGCCTTGCCCTGCTGGGCACACTTGTATATTATTGCTACAGGGGCCGTAACCATACAGGTGAGTTTGGCGGGAGCGATGGGCGGGTCCTGGCACTCTCTGCTGCTTCCCTCACTTCCTGCTTCAGCCCCTCCGTCTCCCAAATCTCCGGGTCTTTCTGGCCTGGCTGTGATCTTGTTCCCTGGGATCACCCCTACCCCCACCTCACGTGCACCTGTGGAGGGCCGGGGTCCTATCAGTCCCCCTGTCTGATGGTCACCTCCTCTCCTGCCAAGTCGGGGAGGGCAGGCCAGTTCTTCACGTCTGCAGGGCCCTCAGCCAAGGCAGAGGGTGGTCAGTGCCTCAACTGGGTGACAAGAGTCAGGAGGAGAAGGTCGGGAGGGGGGCGTGGTTTACAGCTTTGGTCAGAGCAGAACCCAACAGAGATTTGATGTTTACTTTTACTTCTTTCCCCCCTTTCTTCCCCTTCCTGAGGGTGTCCCAGAGTTGGATTGCCCTTCCCTGTCACCAGGCCCAAGGCACCTTGTCAGTGTCTGAGCCCCAGCCCATGCCCTTCCCAGCAGGGAGACCCTGCAGAGGGGGCCTCCCACACTAAGGCAGACACCCTTCTCTTCTAGGTTCTGGAGCGGCCATCAAGAGCAGGAGCAGAGTGAGTGGGTTTCTCCAGGACCTGTGGCGTCAGGTGGTGAGGAACTGCTTCCTGCCCAGAATAGGGCCCTGGGTGGGCGTGGCCCCAGTTTGTCCTGTGCTGCTCTCCCCGGCTCTCTAAAGTGGCCCTGTCCTTCCCACTGTTTGTGACACCCAGACCACAGCCCTGCACTCTGGGCTGTGGGGGTGTCAGGTGCTGAGCCCCCTTAGCACAGCACCAGGGTCCTGGTGCTAACAGCAAAGTCCTGGATGGGCTGAGCCTCTGCCAACCTGAGAGGAGGGAAACCTGGGAGGGGCGGGGCAGCAGAACCTACGTGTCCCCTGAGACCCTTCAGGGAGCCTGGGTGTGGACTCCTGAGTCAGCTCTTTTCCTTCCCAAGGGCTGGTTTGGTGTCTTACGAACCCCAGGAGAGGCTGAGGCTCTGGACAATGCCCGCAACCTGGCCAAGAGCGACAGAGACTCATTGTCCTCTGAGCAGGAACAGGAAGAGCTGGCAGGTGGCCTGGCGCAGCCTGCAGGAGAAACCCAGCTTCTACTGGTGAGTGGGGGCGGCCATGCCAGGTCCTGGCCTTTGTGCTGGCCCAGGAATGTGTCAGAAGCAGGGAAAGGCCAGTGCCAGTGCTGGTCAGGACTGCTGTCCTGGGGAAGGATGGTACAGGGAGATCAGGACCTGAGGGGACGGGGCTGCACTGCAGGGAGCTGTTAGCTCTGTGGAATGCCTGGGTCTTCTTATCTGTCTAGATGTCACAATATCCCCGAGTCCGGAACAGGCAGGCACAGGATGGCGCCCTCACCGTTGTTGACTGGCTGAATGAGGGCTGCAGATAGTCCACTGTGTAGTTGTAAAATAATTTAGTAAGCCATTCCTCGCAACAACAGCAATATCAGACTTATTACAAAATTCTTATTATATAAAAGCCTATGTGACTGTTGCTATGACATGAACTGACCACCAGGGGGAAAACACTCAATGCACAGGAAGAAAGGCTGCAGGAGGCTCCGGGGCAGCAGAACCTACGTGTCCCCTGAGACCCTTCAGGGAGCCTGGGTGTGGACTCCTGAGTCAGCTCTTTTCCTTCCCAAGGGCTGGTTTGGTGTCTTACGAACCCCAGGAGAGGCTGAGGCTCTGGACAATGCCCGCAACCTGGCCAAGAGCGACAGAGACTCGTCCTCTGAGCAGGAACAGGAAGAGCTGGCAGGTGGCCTGGCGCAGCCCGCAGGAGAAGCACAGCTTCTACTGGTGAGTGGGGGCGGCCATGTCAGGTCCTGGCCTTTGTGCTGGCCCAGGACTGTGTCAGAAGCAGGGAAAGGTCAGTGCTGGTCAGGACTGCTGTCCTGGGGGATGGTACAGGGAGACCAGGACCTGAGGGGACGGGGTTGCACTGCAGGGAACTGTTAGCTCTGTGGAATGCCCGGGTCTTCTTATCTGTCTAGATGTCACAATATCCCCGAGTCCGGAACAGGCAGGCACAGGATGGCGCCCTCACCTTTGTTGACTGGCTGAATGAGGGCTGCAGATAGTCCACTGTGTAGTTGTAAAATAATTTAGTAAGCCATTCCTCGCAACAACAGGAATATCAGACTTATTACAAAATTCTTATTATATAAAAGCCTATGTGACTGTTGCTATGACATGAACTGACCACCAGGGGGAAAACACTCAATGCACAGGAAGAAAGACTGCAGGAGGCTTCTACCACTCCCTGAGAGGATGGGGCCTGGGGGATCCGGCTGAAACCACCTCTCTGACATCCCCCAAGGGGTCCCGGATTGGGAGAGAGCGCAGGCCAGGCCGCGGGACCCCACTGGTGCACGATCCATGCACCGGGCCTCTAGTATGGTAATAAATCTTAGTCTAGATACCTAATCCTATTTGTAGGGTGGCATGTAGAAGTAGAATTTCTGGGCACACACACACGTGCATACAGTTTTGGTTCATATCAGTTCATGAGTTTTAGTATGACATTGAGTGGTAAACCTGTAGAAATATTTAATTTTTATTCCTCAGAAGCTTAGAAAGTCATTCCCCTTAACATAAGATGAAATTCACTAATTTTTTAGAGTTTTTAAATTTACAATGATTTTTAGCATCTAGCGTTGTTATCCAAATGGAATTGACTTGGTGACCTGATGTCACATGAGGAGTCTGACTTGTTCTGAGTCACTGTCTCTTTCCTCCAACCCCATTTCACAATGGATCCTCTCATTCCCTCAGCTTTTGGCTCCTCCTTTATCAGATGTGAAATGTTTACAGACTTTCCTGTTTCCTTTGTTTCTTTCCTGCATCTATGGTGTGCTCTTTTTAACATGTTGGTTTTTTTTTTAATTGAGTTTAGAGAGAGGAAGGGAGATGTATAGACAGAAATATCAATGATGAGAGAAACATTGATGGGTTGCCTCTTGCATGCCCTTTAGTGGGAATCAAGTTCACAACCCCGGGCATGCGCCCTGACCAGGAATACATCCCGTGATCTCTTGGTTCATGGATCAGCGCTCAACCGCTGAGCCACACCGGCCCGGCTACAGTCTGCTCTTTTAAGATAAAGTATAAAAGGAAACAAACCAAAAAGGACAACAATCCCTTGATCGTGATTAATCACTTTTCACATTTTTTAAAGTAGTGCTTATCCATGGTGAGAAAAAGTAAATAGTACAGAAAGGTTCTCAGGGAGTCGTAGACGCCTCCTGCAGTCTTTCTTCAGCCCCCTCCCCCCCACACACACTTTTTTATTTCAGGTAATTATGAGAGACAATTCTTTTTTTTTAAATGATTTTATTTTATTTTTAAACTTTTATTATTTTTTAATTTAAATTTTTTATTGTTTAAAGATGCCCTCACCACCACCCCTACTGTCTGTGTCCATGGGTTATGCTTATATGCATGCATACAAGTCCTTTGGTTGATCTCCTACCCCCACCCACACCCCCCTTCCCTCTGAGGTTGGACGGTCTGTTTGAGCTTCTAAGTCTCTGGATTTATTTTTGTCCATCAGCTTATGTTGTTCATTATATTCCACAAATGAGTGAGATCATGTGATATTTATCTTTCTCCAACTGGTGAGAGAATTCTTTGCTGAAATCTTTGTGCATATGCCATCTATATACAATACTCTACCAAATGAAACTTTTTAATATCTGAGAGTGCACATACCTTGCCAAAATATATTATTTCTATGCATATAAAATTTAGAATTATTTATAAGATTTTCCCCACCCCACCGCCACAAAAGTCATTGGAACATTTTTTAAATATATTACCTTACCTTAATCCAAGAAGAATTGAGATCTTTCAACATTCAATATTTTTCTTATCAAGGAAGATAGCATTTCAGATCAGGAGTTTTATTATGACTCAGTTAAGATTTGTGTTTTTCTTCCGATTAATTCCTGTTTCTACTAAAAGCTGTTTCTTTGTATTTTATGTGTTTTGCGACCCTTACTGGTTGGATCCTGTTGTAATTCTGTTTTCTAATTTATTGTTTCTCGTATGTTTATTAACATTCACCAAGATACGCATTTATTAAAAAAAAATATTTATTTATTTATTTATATTTCAGAGAGGAAGGGAGAGGGAGAGATAGAAACATCAATGATGAGAGAGAATCATTGATCGGCTGCCTCCTGGTAGCCCTCCATTGGGGACTGAGCCTGCAATCCGGGCATGTGTCATGACTGGGCATCGAACTGTGACCTCCTGGTTCATAGGTCGATGGTCAACCACTGAGCCACGCCAGTGGGACACATTTATTTTTAAATATTGTAGCTTATACCTTAGGGTTTTAAAAATTTATAATCATGTCTACAATAATGATTGTTTCTGCCCTTTCCACAAGTCCTGCCTCCTTTGTTTCCAGAACTGACAATGTTCACAGGTGCTTAGAGAAGGCGCGCGTTCGATCTTGACTGGATTTCACTGGGAAGCCCTTCAATACTTCGCCTAAAGGAATGATGTTGACTCTTGTTTTCATATAGAAAATCTTATCGTTATGGACGCAGCCCCCTATTTTTGAGGTGTTTTTACAAAATCAGAATTCATGTTTAATTTTACAAAATGTCTTTTCAGTCTCCATGGAGACAATCTAATAGTTTCATTTCCTTATTTAGATTATCAGTGTGGTACAGTATTAGTGATCAGTGCACCTCCAGCATTGTGGAAGAAGCCTTACTTAGATTTTGCAAAGTGCCCTCATATATAGTCTTTATTTGAGTCCCATACATGTCTCGGAGGGAGTGATTGTCTCCTGATGGGGTGGGTGGGAATGGACTAGAAAGGGCAGGAGGCAGCTGGGCAGGGCGGTGAGAATGTTCCATGTCTTGATTGGGTGATGGCTACTCAGGTGTGTCCAGTTGTCAGAGCTGGAACTGACAGGGAGTGAGCATTACTCTCGGAAACATGGGCCTCCATGAGCACCCAAGGACACAGTCTGAGAGGCACAGCAGGGAGGTTCCTCTTTGTCTCGATGGAGACTGGGAGGGAGGTGGCTGCCCAGGTCACCCAGCTGGCTGATGGTCAGGCTCACTTCTGGAATCCAGGACTCCCGACTTGAACCCAGGCGGTTTTCCACTCTATTTTACAGGGACCGACTGGCACAGACGGGTCTCAGATGAAAAGGAAGCTGCTGGTTCCAGCGAACAACGAGAACCCCATAGAAAGTGAGTGATTTGTTGGGTGCAGTGGAGCAGTGTCCTAACTGCTGTCCGCATAGCTGTTAGGGCAGTACAGAGTCAGGGACGCTGGAAACCGGGGGCCTACGCTGATGGTCACTGGACCGTTAGGACAGTAAATCCCCTCCCCTCCTCTCTCCCTTCACCCCCCTCTTCCCACTGCACACCATCCCATCCGTCACAGCAATGTTCTGTACTGCCCTGTCCTTCTCTCCACCACCTTCCCCCTTCCCTGGCTGCTCAGGGCCGGGCTCACTACACTGTGGGCACCTAAGGGGCTGGTGCTGTCCAGCAGGCCACCACCAGCCCAGGAGACTCCCGAGCACCTGACCTCTGGCTAGGCCAAATTTAAAGAGCTGTAATGATAAACTACAGATCAGATTTTAAATATTAGTACAGAAAAGGAATATAAAATATTCCATTGATAATTTTTTGTTTATTGATTGCCTGTAAATGTAATATTTTGTAAGTACTGAATTAGTACCAGATAGTGTTAAAATGAATATTACCTGTTCCTTTTTATCTTCTTCAATTCAGCTATTAGAAAACTATAAATAAGTGCTCGTGGCTCACCTTATATTTCTGTGGGTCAGTGGTGTGCAGTGCATTCCACACACGTCTCATTGAATCCTCCGCACAATCCCATGAAATGGGTGGGGTTTGCTCTGCTTCCGGGTTAAATTCTTGCTCAGAGTCTCTTTGTGCCCGTCCCACTCTGCCAGTTTGGTGGGTGAGGCCAAGCTGGGTGTGGAGCCAGAGATCGTCCCGCTCCAGCCCTCGGGCTGTGCACAGGTGCGGATGTGGCAGCCCCCGACCTTACCCTCAGGATAAGTGCAGGCTCCGTCCTCTGAGGGCTTGTTGCACTACAGTCTGTCCCACGCTCTGTCTCCGACCACATACTCCTCGCTCGCTCGATCCATGACGTCCATCTCCCCTCCCAGGTGGCTATCAGCCTTCCCTTAAAGCAGAATTCTCTGCTGATCTTGACTCTCCGAAATGCCATGGGCACAAGCGAGGCCCAGACTGGCCTGATTCTAGTCCGGTATTGCTGATGGGAAGCAGGTAAGGGATGACGAGCAGCAGGTAACCACCAGGGGGCGCTCCAGTATACAGCTGCCCTTTTTGTTGTTAATCCTCATCCGAGGATATTTTTCCCATTGATTTTAGAGAGATGGAAGGAAGGAGAAAGACAGAGAGAGAGAAACACTGATGTGAGAGAGACTCTCAATTGGCTGCCTCCCACATGCGCCCTGACCAGGGCCTGGATTAAGCCTGCAACCGAGGTATGTGTCCTTGACTGTAATCGCACCCAAGACCCTTCACTTTGTGGGCCCACACTCTAACCACCACGCCAAACTGGCTAGGTCTACATCTGCCCTTTTTGCAGGGTTTCCTCCACCTCACCTGACAGTCTCTGTGGCTTTTTCCCATCTAGCCCTGAGGGAGTGCTTCTATGAGTTCTCAAGGATCGTGCCCTTTACTCGCTGGGAGCCGTTCATGAGGTTGGTGGGCCTCCCGGAAAATGATATCTCCATCGCCAAAGCACAAGTGTCGAACCACCGGGATGCCTTGTATCTCATGCTGACCACCTGGATCAACATCAAGGGGAAGGCTGCCTCAGTCAACACCCTACTGGACAGCTTGGACACACTGGGGGAAACGAAAGCCAAGGAGGAGATGCAGGACTTCCTGCTGGAGTCCGGAAAGTATGTCTATGAAGTGCGTGAAGAAGGTTCTGCTGTTTCCCAGTGAAAAGAATTTCTTTTGGAGATCAGACCTTTCCTAGTTTATCTTTTCTCCTGAAAGGGAAATAGACTGGACACTACATGCCTGGCCAGTGCGGCTCAGTGGTTGAGCATCAACCTGTGAATCAGAAGGTCATGGATCTACTCCCTGTCAGGGCACATGCCCAGATTGCAGGCTGGATCCCCACCAGGGGCTGTGTGGGAGGCAGCTGCTTGATGATTCTCTCTTACCATTGATGTTTCTATCCCTCTCCCTCTCCCTTCCTCTCTGAAATCAGTAAGCTTGGAGAAATTTCTCTTCAAATTGGTTCATAGGCCAATGCTTAACCTCTGAGCCACACCAGCCAGGCCTGGCACTTTTTTATTCTAATAGACTTCTACTGTTTACTTGTTATTTAATGTTTTGTATAATCCATCTGTGTTGTTATGTGTCCAGGTATTTATGTCTCACTATGATAGGGCTCTTTTTATTTTTATACTTGAAAGTTTGTTCTTGTATTATTATTGTTTATTATTGTACTAGAGGCCCAGTGCACAAATTCATGCATGGGTGGGATCCAGCTGCCCACCCAGATGGGCCAGGCTCAGGGGTGGGGAAGGGGCCATGGTCGGTTGGGAGGTGCTAATCGGCCCCGATCGGGCTGGTTGGCTGCCACAGTGCGTGCCATAACAACTGGTCATTCCGGTAGCTTGGTTTTTATACATATAGATTATTTTCTGCAAACTTATTTTTGCCCCACCCTGTATATATTTGTATATTTATGAAAAACTTTTTGGAAATGTATTTAGTAGGTAGATTGCATTTAGGTTACCTAAATGAGGGAAGTTAACAAAATTGCAAAGGAATCACTGCACCTCTGGGGGTGGTGCTAGTGAGTTCCAGCTCCCTCAGGTGCAGTTTGAGCTTGTCCAGCATTAGAGGACCGGCCACTTTTACCGCAGGGGTGGGGAATGTCTGGCCCTCGGACCCTGTAAGGCCGACAGAACCATTACATGACAGGACAGACATGTATGCTTATCGTCAGCTGCCCGTGGCCCACCTGCCAGTATTGGGGTGACTCCGAGGACAGGCAGCTCCAGGCTGCCTGGGAGTGTGCAGGCTGTGAAAGTGTTAACACACTGTGGCAAAACTACTGTGATCCCGTGATGATGAGATGAGGTGCGATGAGATGATTCCTCGTGATGTGGATGACCTTGCCTCCAATAATTGACAACGATGTTGTCAACTTCTTTGCTGACAGATAACTCCAATCCACCCTTTATCCACACGCCCATGATCAACAATTCTCAAAAAACCTGAATATCAGGTAAATATTAAGGACATTATGGTACAAAGAAAAGACCTCTAGAGCCGATGATACAAATGTTGGATATGTTTCAAATCCAAGATGCAAGATTAGATCGATCAAAGCAAAATAATTGTGTTGCTGGTGACACACCCACTGGATAGTTATTAAAACTTAAGGGTGTGACACCCTACAAATGGCGACTACAAAGAAAAGAAAAGTTAATGCAGAGTGTCAGTCTTTCCAAGAGAAATGGACAAACCATTATTTTTTGTTGTTGAAGTAAAAGGCAAACTCGTGTGCGTTAGCAGTAATGACATAGCCAATCTGGAGCATCAATATAGCTCCAAACATGCTACACTCGCCCTGGCTGGTTTGGCTTAGCGGATAGAGTGTCGGCCCTCGGATTGAAGGGTCCCCGTTTGACTCCAGTCAAGGGCACATACCTCGGTTGCAGGCTCCATCCCTGACCCTGGTCAAGGCCAGTGAGGGAGCGGCAACCAATGTGTGTCTCTC
Source organism: Myotis davidii (assembly GCF_000327345.1). Classification (NCBI taxonomy): domain Eukaryota; kingdom Metazoa; phylum Chordata; class Mammalia; order Chiroptera; family Vespertilionidae; genus Myotis; species Myotis davidii. The sequence goes on from NW_006383009.1 coordinate 32,392, forward strand.
ACATCAATGTTCCTCTCTCTCCACTCTCTAAAAAACCAAAGCAAAAAACATGCTAAACTCGATGAGTTGGGAGACCAAATGCATCTGGATAAAATCAATGAAGCACAGACAGGCCTCAGCCAATCTGAAGAGCCGGTTGGGTGGGGGTCCGAAAAGTCGTATACCTCCCCCCCCCCCAATCTATAGGTCTCAGAATTCTTCATTCCAAAGGCCCCTTTTCACTTTGTTGGGGCCATCCCAGAATTCATGAGCAGCACCTGGCAACTTGATCTTGCACAGCCTTGAGACTGCTGGCTTCTCTGCTCAGGGAGTAAAACTGCCCTTTTTTCTTTCCTCTTCCCCCCTCCAGTTCTGCATTCTCTGGTTAGGGAAGGTTTTTTAACCATTTGCTCTCCTGTCCTTGGCTGGGGAAGATAATGGTTTGTTAGTTACAAGCTGCAAATTGCCCACACGGTTTGGCCTTGTTTTAACTTTCCTGTCTCTGCCCTGGAATCCTGTAACCGTTCTTTTCAAAACTTACCATCGCCCAGAGTCGACTGCACTCCAGACTGACCTGAAAAAGCAGTTGAGAGTAGTAACATCATCAATACCAGCTACACACCTCACCAAATACATCTGGGTGAGGAGGGTAACCTGCCTCTCATGATGGGCGCCTCACCAAAGAGAAGCAGGGAGCTTAGTTAAATGATCAAATATAGCGGGCTAGTTTTTAAGTTGTTAATTTTGTATGGCTCACGAATGATGTTATAAGTATCCACATGGCCCTTGGCAGAAAAAGGTTCCCCACCCCTGCTCCACAAGAGTGCTTCCATGTGGTTGTTGTGTTTGAATATTTATAGATGGATTTTAACAAGTGAGAAGTGGTGCGGCCCTGTGTCAGCTGCTCCCGACCTGGGCATCCAAGCCTGGGTCTCCTTTCCCTCATCTTTGGATGTGTGTGAGGAGGGTGGGGGATGTGCCAGGTACCTTCTAGGTTATGTGCCACTTCCAGTCATACTGGGACGTCCAGCCCAAGCTGGCTCTGGGGCTGAACATCTGGGGTCTCGAAGAGAAGTGGACGGTGCTAATATTTGATAACTTAGCATTAACAAGGCTCTCTCCCTTCTCCCTCCTCCTATTTGGTTATTTATTCAAGCCTTTATTAGTCTGTAAACATGAACTGCACCCGTAATTTCATCCTTGGTGCTATGAGACAGGTCAGGTACTTCCTGCCTTTGCTGTACTGTGCAGACGTTCTGCCCACGCGTCATCAGATGTGAATGACTTTTCCAGTCAGGTTCCAGCTTCGTTGTCTCTTTCTTAGTTGCCTGGTTGTCTTGTTTATTTATTTAAAAGGTCATGAGACCATGAAGTTGTCATTTTGTTTTATGTCCCGTTCATATAGCACCTCGCACTTCATACGCACTCAGTATTTCCTTAGTGATTGGGTATTTTTTCATGCTTCCCTCCAGTGAAAAGTGCACCTTTGAAGTTTGTTGGAAATATTAGTAACAATACAAGGAAAGCCATTAAGTATAAAATATTCATGTATTTATGAATCCATGACCAAATTAAATATGAAACCTCATATAAAAAGAGTGTGGGTTTGTTGTTTTCTCCGCGTCCGTCCTCCATCCTCTGGAACAGCCCGGAGTGACATGAGTCCTGGGCTGTCCATTCTCGCTGTGGGGCTCGCTCCCTCCTTTCCCCGGACGCTTTCATACTCGCCCCACATGGCCGGGTTCCTGCTCCGACTGAATTTCCCAGTGTCAGCGCCACGGGGGACTGGAATCATAGCCCCTCCTCCCCTCTCCTCCATGCCCTTCCCTGGGAGAGGGACCCCCAGGCCTGGCCTGCCCCTCTTCCCCCCCAAGTGGTGTCTCTGGGTTACACCTGCGCCTCCTGGGCCACCCTCACTTTCTCCCCCCCCTGGCCAGGGCTCTGCCCTGCAAAGTCATGGACTCCCACTTCCCCTCCTCGTGGACTTCAGGCCTTGGTTCCTCTCACCTACAGCTCCTGGGAGACCCTGGCTCCTCTTGTTTCCTTCCCCAGAGCAAAGGTGCCCGGGGCAGAGCTGTTCCCCCATACACTGCCCGCCCTGCCCCCGCATTGCTCCTCAGCCTCCTGAGGCCAGAGACTGGCCAGCAGAGGGCAGCACGCCACCAGCATACCCAGCAGCAACCAGCATACCCAGCAGCCACCCTGCAGGACTTGGAGGGGAGGCAGCCAGGGCCTTGGGCTCTCAGACAGCATGGGTCACAGCCACTCAGCCACCTCCTGCTTCTTCTTCTGACGAAGACTTAACCTGAAATCTCTCGGTCTTTGGCGCCACGGGGTTGTTACAAAAGTTTCCTTGGTTTCAAGTTTGTCCTCTCCCAGACCTGAAGCCTGGCTGTGGTGGGACCCACTCCGGGGCCTGGCCCTAAAGCCACTCCCTCCTCCGGCCAGGCGGCTCCGCAGCTCTGAGCCCGGAGCTCAGTGCCTCTCCGGCTCCACCCTCTCCAGAGGGACTCTGTCTTCTGTCTAGAAAGGATGTGGGAGTGAAATAGGACCATCGCGGCCCAGCTTCTCCCGTGGGGCTGCAAGTGCTCTCCTCATCCTCCTCTTCTCTGGAAGACCCTGGAGCTGCCCCGGCTCCACCCTCCCTTCCTCGTCCCCTTTTATCCCAGACCAGCACTAAGGGAGGTCCTGTCCTAGGAGCCTGCATCTCCGAGATTCCTATTCCCCGGTTAGTGACCTTTCTCCTGGCCCTTGACCCCTACCCCAACCCGCCCTCCAAACACATCTTGTGGGGTCACCTCTGAAGGTGAGGAGGGTAACCTGCCTCTCATCATGGGCAACAGTAACCATCCAAGACCACGG
>NW_006383009.1:35317-46508 GCF_000327345.1 Myotis davidii
ACTGGTGTCCGGCCTGGGGCTGGTGCTGCCCCAGAGCCTCCGGCAGCCGGGCATCCCTCACTGCAGGCAACAGCCCTCTCCTCACAGGGCTCCAAACACTTCTATAGTCTAAACCTTTGTCTCATCAATGCGGGGGCTCGTTTGGTTTTAGAAAATGTAAGCCATACAGGGTCTTCTTCTGTCCTTTCTTTGAGGGAATAGAGGCTAGAGCGTTTCTGTTGGTGGTGGTTTTGTTTGTTGCTTTTTCTTTTTTTGCTAATTTTGCCCCACCCCGTAAGAAGCCATGCGAACTAGAGGAGCCCAGGATTGCTGCGTCCAGACCCCCTCCACCCGCTTCCTTCTTCCCCTGTTCTAGCTGTTTCCTTTGGCTCCCATCTGGAGTGTGAAGGAGAGTGGAGGGAGAAGTTTCTCACTGCACCAGGAGACCCTGCTTTTAGGCCTGGAGCTCGGAACAACTCCATTTCCCGTTACCAGGCCTGGCTGCTGGCGGCCGGAGGCACCCCGGAAGGTGGAAGGTGTGGCCTCCGGCAGCTGCACCCAGGACGTGGAAGCTTGGGCGGGGCCCTGAAGGCTTGTCTACCCTGACTTCTCCGGTGAGGATTTGAGTAGGCTCCGCGTGGAAATGCCCACAAAACATTTGCAACCACCAAGCCCACTGGTGGAAAACTATGGCCCATAGAGGCAGGACCTCCCTGTGCACTGCACTCACGGGGAGGGGGCTGCCTCCACAGACCACAGCTCTCATGGCTGGGAGTTTCCCCCTGACTCTAGGGTTGTCCAGCCCAGAGACAGGATGTCAGCACTCTCAGGAGCTGTCCCCTGCTCCCACCTCCCAGGAGCTGTCCCCCGCCCTGTTTCAGAACTGGGGGCCTCCGAAGGGGGTCCCTGTTCTGACCCATGAGGCCCGGCTCCTCTCTGGCTGAGCTGGTGGCTGGTGAGAACAGTCCCGCCCTTAGGGTCCTGGTTATGTGGGTCCCCTTGTCCCTGGGAGGTGGAGGGGGCGATGCAGAGAGCGGAGGGGCAAGGGCAGGTGGGCACAAGAGCAGCAGAGTCAGAAGAGGGCGGCAGCATCTCAGACCAAGGCCGAGGAGGAAGATGGGGATGCCGAGGAGGCCGCAGGGGACGACGGGGAGGAGGGACTGTTCCAGAACAGCCACCGCCGCTTGGGCTGCCGCTTCAGGTGGAGATAGTCCTCCTTCTCCCGCTCCTTCCGGGCCCGCTGGTAGTGATCCTCCTCCTTCAGGTACCACACGGGCGGCCAGCGGTGCTTCTCAAAATACTCCTGGTTTTCTGGAGCAGAATGCAGTGGGGCTCGGTTAGAAGGAAGGCAGAAGGGGCGAGAGGAGCCCTGGGACATGAAGGGAGTCCAGGGACCCCCACCCCCACCCAGATGCCTCGGGGACCGGTCAGCCCAGAGCACATCCCAGGCCCTGGGCCGCAAGGGGAAGCCCCTGCCTTCACAGGAGCCCACACCTGGCTGCAGAGCTCCCTAAAGAAGGTCCCATGGGAAAGTCTCAAGGGGTGCTTCCTGTGTCCTGGGAATAAAACGGGGGGAGGAGGGGCAAAGAACGAGGCAGGGAGCAGGTGAAAGGGAGACAAGCGGGTGAGAGAAGGGTAGGGTACAGAGACAACCTGGGAGCAGGGAGGAGGGCCCAGCAGAGTGGAGGTTGCCCAGTGCGGAACTCAAGGACACCGAGTGGCAGGAACTCGGGGAGGCCAGGGACACCTTTCCCAGGCCTGGCCTGCCCCTGTTGGGCCCCAGGACCTGACACATTCATGACGCAGAGGCAGAGTCCCAGGGCCTCAGAGGCTATCCGGATGTGTGTTGCCCGAGCTGTGGCTTGTGGCCATTCCTACCTTGTGAAACCAGTGTAGTACCATGAGCAGAATTATGAACAATTTATGTCTTTTCTATATGGGTCCTGGGTCACCATGTAAAATGTAGTTCTTACTGTGGAGTGCTGTCCAGGAAGTCTGAGAAAATACCTCTAGTCCCACACCCTCTTTATATGTGTGAGACACAGAAGCCCAGACAGGTGGAGTGAGCTGCCACCGGTCCCCAGCTGCGCTGCCCACCAGGCCGGCGCTGTTCCCCTCTGCTTGGCCGGATGCAACTTTGCAGGCTGCTTCCCTCCTGCAAGGTCAGGTTAGGCCCACGGACCTTTGGCAGCTGCCGGGTGCCCTGGGTCCGGTCGGAGATCTGGACCAGGGTGGAGGCCCCTTCAGCGTGAAGCGGGGGATCAGCAGGTCCTGCCGGGGATGCTCACCTGGGGACATGGCCTTCATGTCTCGGGGGAACTTGCGGCACACGTTGTTGTAGTTGGTGCAGATGTGATGGAGACACCAGTCTGCCAACTGGTACGCACAGTGGAACTGGGGAAACACAGAAGGGCGCCGTGCTGATACCCAATACGGGGTCAGCTCGGGCAGCTCCGGTTGCTGTCAGAGCAGAACCTTCAGTGCAGGTGGCAAAGGCCGTGCAGTGAGTGGGAAAGCCCACCTGGAGAGGCACAGCCACACACACTCTTGGCACCACCATCACCATGACCACCACCAGCACCACCACCACCACCACCTCGCTAACAAAGAAACAGATGGAAATCCCAGGCCCTACGTTGTGGCTTCCTACTGTGTCTGCCTCCTCAGATCTTACTCTGGGCGATGTTCTTCTCTTCCCCGGCCGGGGCCAAAGCAGTCTACACTAAGGTGTTGATGACTGGGCTCAGAGCTGACTTTCCCAGGTGTGTCTGCAAGCCTCGAATCTGGCATGCTTTAACTCCAGAACTGATCTTCAGTGCTAGAAGGGCCGGTGTGGGGGATTCTGCTAGTTTGTATGGGAATAAGGAGGTGGGCAGTCAATTTTAGTCCTGCATGTCCCTTAATTGACCTCAGGCAGACAGCAGCCATGTCCACACAGGAGGCTGGGGTTCGCTCCCCTACCCTATGGCGGCCTGAAGTCTCAGCCCCACGCTCCCACGCCAGCTCTCCTCTTGGCAGGTCAGGGCACATCCTTTGGCCAGGAGGAGGAGAAGGACTCTCCCAGTCAGGGAACTGGGTCTGACAATGGGTTCCCTTCCTACCCACCACCTCCCAGCCCCTCCCCTTTCACTGCCGATGGTCAGAGAGAGCCTAGAGTTGAACCTGTTGGAGAGAGCCCTTCCCTGGTCACCATACCTGAGCCAGTTCCAGGAACACAAGGACGTCCCCATCGATGTCCACCATCATCTGAGTTGCTTCCATCAGCCCGGTCACGGTGTACTGCTCTGTGACACACACAGCCAGGAGTCAGCTGCAGGAGCACATGAGTGGCCATGTGCTCGCTTATCCCCCCAGCAGGGGCCCTACTGCAGGGCAGAGAGAGCAAGGCCAAGGGCAAGTCCCGGCAGGCCCAGGGAAGGCCGCAGGCGATCAGAGTCGGCTCCCACCAGCAAGGTAACCGAATTAGAGCAAGACTGCCCCAGCGGAGCGGGTGGGCACGGAAGGAGGATGCTAGTATTGGCTAAGAGGATTTTTTCAAGCTACATATGCTGCTCCAAATAGCCTGATACACGTAGGATGAAAGCCCCGGATGGAATCAGCCACTGCAACTGCCAGGGGGAGGGTATGAGGTCCAGTTTGCTGAGAACTATGAGTTAGAACTCCAGATTAAACCTAGCTGCTGGTGTTAACTTAAATTTCAGAACGAATCGTGGACTAATGTTGCTTTTTAAGTTAGTGTTCATACTGAAGAAGTAAATACTTTTAGTCCTGAATTTTAACAGTATCAGTATAAACTCCTGAGGTATTTTATCTTTAAAAATGTATTTCCCAGCTCAGTCCTAGCGACATGGAAACGACCTAGCGACAACAGCCCTCGCGGCAGAAGGAGCATTCCTGGTGCTCAGGCTGCAGCCCTGAATGCCATTTCCGGCTCTCGGGCACCAGGATCTCATAGAGAAAGGGCTAATTCCAGGTCTGGGGCAGGAAATGAACACAAGGATCCTGAAACACCTCATTCCACAGAACCACTTTGTTACTAATATTGTGGCCCCACCCCATAACAAAGAAACAGAATTTCCGGAGGATGAGGCCCAGAAATCAAGAGTTTAAAAAGATTCCCAGGTGATTCTAATGTGCAGCCAAGGTTGAGAGCCACTGATCTAAGGGTTCACAATAATGCTTAAAAAAAAAACAAACAAAACCTAATTGGTCACCCTCAAAGGATGAAAGGATAGGAAACAAGTTTATCTTGAAATCTGGATAAAAGGAAAGAATCAAGCAGTCACCTGCCTCTCCTATTTGAATTATGCCATTGGTTAACCAAACAGTAGGTGAGGAGTTTTTCTCTTTCTGGAAATATTCCAACAGATAAACAAAGGAGGAATGACTGAATTGGAGCACAACCATTTCACAGCTAATAAATGAATGGATCCAGGCAATGATGCTCAATGGCTGATAACATCACGACAAGAGAGAAAAACACAGACACAACCTATGAAGTGTCTTGCCCAAAGAAAACGGAATGTGAATGTGATCTAGCTTCTATGTCTAATAACTAGTCTATGGGAAGTATGGTGCTACATAGAAATACAGTCAACTAAAAATCTAAATTTTCTAGATCAGTGGGTGCTTTGCAAGGGGAAATTTTCCTCTTTCTCTCTCTCTCTCTTTTTTTATGTCCTCACCTGAAGATATATTTTTGTTGATTTTAGAAAGAAAGGAAGAGAGAGGGAAAAAGAGGGAAACATCGATGTGAGAAACATCAATAGGTTGTCTCCCACATGCAACCTGACGGGGGAAGGAACCTGCAACCTGAGTACGTGCTTTCACTGGAAATCGAACCCGTGGCAGGGAACGACTCTCCAACCAACTGAGCCACACCGGCCAAGGCAGGAAAATTGTTGTTTTTTTAATGAACAAGGTACCTATAGATGAAAAAAAACTTTAAAAGTATATCAAAAATAAAACCATGCTAACATGATTAAGGATATAAAACAGGTTTATCATTTGGATGATAAAACTATGAAGACCAAGGAAGTGAGGCCATAAAAAGCACCTCCCAAAAGAGTAATAGGCAAAGAGGTAACTCCTGGGGAGGAGGGAAGGACTGTGATTGAGAGGGACGGGTGGAAGACTACTGTGTGGCTGGAAGGTTCTAGCTCAGGGGTGGGCAAACTTTTTGACTTGAGGGCCACAAGGGGTTCTTAAACTGGACTCAGAAGAAGGAGCTGCGGCAGTGTTTCCCGACGTTGCCACGTTAACACTGCTGCTGGTGAAGGAGTGGAGGGCAGAGCAAGAGAACCCTCCGCTCTTTCGGCTCCGCGGGCCGGATAGAACAGCCGAATGGGCGGGATCCGGCCCGCGGGCCATAGTTTGCCCACGGCTGTTCTAGCTCCTGATATGGGTCATTTTGCTTTATAATAATTCATTAAGCTGAACATATGTGTTTTGTGTTATATTTAATAAAAATGTTTTAAGCTTGAATTTATAACTTCAGAGAAAGCATACCTCACAAAACATAAAGCATCACCAGCTATACCATCCCCGGCATTTTCTGCTGATCCTTGATAAGGTATACACAAAACATTTTTGTACATGATTTCTAGCGTGCGTAGACCATTTCATGGGAAAAATCATTCAAGATCATTGTCTAGGAGCCTTTCCGCGCATCACTGCCATTTAACATTTGTAAGGCTACCTTGTGAAAATCACCCACGTGTGCTCAACCAGTGGTGCCTATTAGACTGGTCTCTGATTGGCCGCCATGATGAAACAAACGTACAGAAGCATCTTTATATACTTTTGTCCTTTGAGTCATTTCTTTGGAGATTGTCTTTCTAAAGTTGAATTATTTGCCCGGCTGGTGTGGTTCAGTGGCTGAGCGTTGACCTATGAACCAGGAGGTCATGGGTCTATTCCTGGTCAGGGCACACATCTGGGTTGCAGGCTCGATCCCCAGTAGGGGCATGCAGGAGGCAGCCAATCAATGATTCTCCCTCGTCATTGATGTTTCTATCGCTCTCTCCCTCTCCCTTCCTCTCTAAAATAAATAAATAAAATAAAGTTGAATTACTCGGCCCAAGGATGTGGACAGCTTATGTGCTCTGAGAAGCCCGCACCACTTTTCATGGACAGTGCGGATGCCATGCTGTCACAGCTGTGATCTTCAGAAGCCTTCCTCTTGCTCCCTGCCCTTACACCCTCTGTGTCCCCAGCTGGGGCCCCTGGACTCCCTTTGCAGGCTCAGCCCTTACCCTTCCGGTTCTGATCAATGATTTCTGCCGTCTTCCTATGACTAAGCCCTGCCTTATGACCATTTCTCATCATAAGGTTGATGCTTCCCTTATATCTGAGATTTGATCATCTGCCCAGGGCCCCAGCAGCTCTGACACGGGGGCCTTCCCTGAACCTCGACCCAATGTCAGAGGCCCTGCTCTCTGCCTGTCCGCCAACCAGCCAAGACTATAACCCCGATATCAACACCAGTCTAGGTACCAATGCCAACACCAATACCACACAGATTCCAGTTCCAGCATCACCAGGAACTGTCTGTCTGCCTGCATTGCTGGCCCCAACTCTCATGGTCTGCTGCTTGGCTTCCCTCTTGCTTCAGTCCCTGTTCCACCTGAGGGCCCTCTAAGGCTGGTGCCTTCCAAAAGCTGAGCTCCAGCCCTGGCCGGGTGGCTCAGTTGGTTGGAGTGTCTTCTCATATACCAAAAGGTTGCAAGTTCGATTCCCAGTCAGGGCACATACCTGGGGTGTGGGTTTGATCCACAGTTAGGGAGACTATGGGAGGCAACCGACTGATGTTTCTCTCTCTCTTTAAAATCAATTTAAAAAAATGTTCTTGGGTAAGGATTAAATAATAACTAACTAACTAACTAAAATAAAATAAAATAAAATAAAATAAAAGCTGAGCTCCAGTTCTCACAATCTTTTCAGTGAATTAGAGGAGTGGCAGGTCAATGCTCATTATCTGTTTCTGGAAGAAGAAAGAGAAAATAAAGGTGGAAGAGAAAAGGAGGAGGAAGAGAAAAGGGAGGAGAAGGAAAAGGAAAGAATACAGAATAAAGCAGATTTATGTGACCAAACGAGACAAAGGAGGGGGAGGAGGAGGAGGACCGAAGGGTGGAAACGGGGAGCTGCGTCCTATTCTCTCTGACCCCTCAGGCAAGCCACGTTGAGGGGAGCACCAGGCACTGGCATCTACTGGAGACTCTTTTGCAGGGCGGGAGTCGCCTTTGGATACGACCTACCGGTGACTCCATCGAGCACCCTTCTCACACACACTTCATCACATCTGTGTCCTCACCCAACGCCCCATACACGTCAACATGCTTCCTGTAGGTCAGCGGGTCCCTCGGTGCTAGCGGTGTATCCCCAGGGAGGAGCCAGGGGGGGAGTAGCCAGCACTGCTGGCAGGTCCCCTGCCTCCTCCCCCAGGGAGGTCTGCGCACTCCTTAGTCACCTGTGAGGGCTACCAGGTGCGGCAGGCAGAGGCGGTTGGCCAGGATGATGAGCTTCATGTCGTCCAGGTCGGGGCTGGAGGTGAACATGCCGGTGTACAGGTACTCCAGCACCGCCCGCATGCAGCTCCTGCTCGTGTGCGGAAACACCACCTGGGGCAGAGACACTCACTCTGAGAAACTCAGAAGGCCCCGCCCCTCACAGCCGGTCCCCCCCAAACAGGGAGCCACCCCTGTGCAGCCCCTGCACCTGCTGAGGGGCCCCCAAAGACCTGCCTCCCAGAGAGACAGCCTGTGCTAAGCCCATCTGCTGGCCGCATCAGGGATCAGGGCTCTAACAGCTTTTTAAAGGACCTGGTTCTCACTGGCACCCTTCCGGGGCACCCTGGCTTAGAGGATGCGGGCAGCAGTCCTCAGGTCACTTGCACCCACACCCTGGCTCCTCCCAGCCCTGCAGGCAGCAGAGCAAGTGGGGTGTGGACAGGCAAGCCAACATCAGCTGGCTTCTCGAAGCTGCTCCTGTGGGCCTCCGGGATCTGCTCAGAGCGGCGCTGCTTCAACAACTGCTTTCTCATGAGACGGAGTCGTAGGCTGCGCTGGGACCCAGCTGGAGCTTCGCAGCCGCTTCTATGGTACTGAGAAGTGCTCAGGGCTGGCCGGCCCTGGGGCTGCAGAGTCCCTTGTCTCTCACTTAGCAAATCCCAACCCCACGCCCACTTCAAGGATCAGAGACCCACTCAAATCTCAACCTCCGCTTAGTTCTCTTCCGAAAGGACTTCTTCCTGGAAATCCTAGGAAATTCCTAGAGCCCGTCGCAGGGACTGTGCTGCAGTGTTCAGTCCAGTTTTCCCTCCAGGTACTTGGCGAGCACTCACGAAGGGGCAGCGCTGGCTGAGGGGCGCCTGGCCGAAGTAAAGACCCAGCCCCTGCACTCAAGACACCCCAGACCAGCTGGGAAACCGCGTGTGCACACTCAGCACTTTGAGCAGCTGCACAAAGTAGTACTTTGTTAACTGCAAGGCTGAGTTAATGAATAATTAATGTAATAGAAGTTCAGGGAAGATGGAGAATACCAAGGCCGCGGCCTAGGCCACTCTGCTGAGCTGGGAGAATGCGAGGATCAGACTTGAGAGAGTTTCTAAGGACACACTGATAGGCCCCTTCCAGCTCTGCTGACACTCTCTGTCCTAAGGTGAGTTGGAGTGGCCGTGATCAAGGGATCAAAAGGTGACGATGTGAAGTATTTTGTATTTTCTGTATTTTTTTTATTATTCCCATCCTTTTTATTTTATCTTTGATTTTTAATTTCTTTCTAGATTATGGTATTACATATGTGATGCTGTGGCACCTGGAGCCGAGGGCCTGCCCCTCCCAGGGCTAGCCAGCTCCAACAGACAGTAAAGGAATCCCTTTTGTATGCAAACCAACCAATCCAGAATCCACACCCCCACCAGCTCCTTGATCAGCTCACACTCCTAGCCACTGTCCACCTGCCCTAATCGCCCAGAGCCAGGCACCAGATGACTAGGACAACCCCTAGGCCCCAGAGCCTGCTACATGAACCAAGCCAGCCCATCTGAGAGCTTACCCTGCCTCTCCCTGTCCTTTCTTCCCAGGAAACCACAATAAAGGCCACTGCCCACAGCTCCCCTTGCTCTCTGTCTCCTGGCCAACCCTGGTGCCTCCCCATGTGCTCCACCCCTCAGCCCCCATGTGCGTGCGTCCTCTTACTAGATCTGTGAGTGTAAAATGTATCTTTTCAATGGCAGTCTCGTCCTGATCTGTTATGTTCACCATGCCTCGATTAATAAAACTTACACTTGAAAACAGTGATGGGTTCAGCCGGGGACACACTGGACTTTTTTCTAGTTGTTTCATATGTGTCAGGGAGAAAGCAAGGTACAGTGTGGAGTCAGAGGTTCTAAGTTCAAGTTCTAGCCTCTCCTTTCTACTTAGACACCTTTGCACGAGTCATTAACCACTCAGGCCCTCGCTTCCCTCATGTATAAAGTGGGAATCCTAAGCCATGTACGAGAGGCTGGGGGAGGCGATCTGAGATAATGTATTGAAAGTGCTTTCTAAACTACAGAGTCAAGATGTTACTATAAGTCCATCCTGATGTATTGTGAATCCTTGGCTATGGGAACCACCTCATAAGCTTCCCTCAGGCCCATCTCCTAGTGAATGCTGAGGAAAGCACCATTAAATGACACATCTCAGAGGCAAAGAAGCCTTACCTCCCGGGTGGAACTCTCCACAAACGGCCCCCCAAACATGGCAGCCATCCAGTCGCAGCTGGAAATCAACAGGGGCTTGTGGGCGCTGATGGTGCCGTCATCCAGGATGAAGGTCACATCTGCCCAGGAGGAGACGAAGCATCACGTGAGGATGCGGAGAAAGAATGTGGGGCAACCAACCCCAAGGGTCGACCCCGCACCCAGACAACACGCTTCCTTCTGAAGCCACAGCTGGGACGCGCCACCTGGCCACACGCTCAGGTTCCAGGTGGAGCCAGCACCTCGCAGGGCATCAGCAGCCGAGTGCTACTTGGAACCTGGGCCCCTCAGAAGGCCACTGGGAGGGCACCCCTCTGCCTTCTGGCTACGAGTTCCTAAGCACATTCCCTACCTGAGAAGGTGCCCTTTGCCAAGCACTCCTTCACCCGGTTGGTCCGGCGGACGTGGAAGGCCTTGGTGATCTCCTGGTTCATGAAGGCCTCGTTGTTGAGAATGTTGGCCACCATCATGCGCAGATCAAAGACCTCAAGCAGCTCGGCGATGTGGGCGATGTGCATGAGGTCCCGCTCCTTCTCGTCCAGCTCCCCCGTGTACAGGTACTTGAGAACCGCCCGGAAAGGCCCCGGCTGGATGGAACTGTCCATTTTCACCACCACCATCAGCCTGGATTTGTAGGTCAGTGGGTCCTCTGCCATCTCCTCCTGGATGCTCAAAAAAGCTCGGCTCCAGGAAGACAGCACGCGGCCTCTCCCAGGCAGGTACCCTGATCCGTTGCCCCGTAAGATCCCGTCGCTGGTGGAGGCCCGGAGCCCAGCGGGGCCCGAGCCCGCACCGTCCTCCACGCTCTCGCACACGTCAAAGCTGGCGGCCCGGAGCAGGAAGTCCCGGCCGTGGTGGTGGTGATGGTGGTGGTGTGGGTCAGGGTGAGCCCGGTTGTCCTCTGGGCGGGGGCCCCCAGGCCCCGAGGGGCCCCCCAGCTCCCCGTCACTCAGGTCCATGAGGAACAGGTCGTAGAACTTGGAGGAGGACGTGGAGAGGTAGATCTTGTGGGCAAAGATGCGCACCCGCTCCTGCAGCACCAGAATGACGTCCGCACACAGCGGGTCCTCCAGGAGGTGGGCGGGGCACTCCTCACTGCTGGAGGGGGGGTCGGGCACCACAATGATGGGGGGAGGCGGCTTGGGGGGTAGGAAGGGTGCCTGCAGCAGAGGCCGCTGCACATTGCGGAGGTGGGACTTCCAGAACTGCAGGTGGCGGCGGGAGATGAGGGCTGCGCGGATGGCGTTGTCGAAGACGTCCTTGATGCCGAACTGGGCCACCACGCTGGTCTCATAGTAGGGGATGCCCAGCTCCTTGGCCACCTCCCTTCCCTTCTCAGGGGGAAGAATCTCATTGGGCTTGATGGGCCTGGACGTTCAAGAGGGCAAAGCAAAGTCATGTTGGGGAGGGTGGCGGACAGGGGGAGGCAGGTCCCTAGGGCCTGCCTGTTCTTCACCAGGCCTGGGGGGG
>NW_006383009.1:46626-52884 GCF_000327345.1 Myotis davidii
TGGCCCTCAAGGCCTACCTCCAGTCCCCTCTTCTTCCAGGGAGCCTTCCGCACCTGTCAGGCCCCGGTGATTTATCTCCTTTCATGCAAAACTGCTTCTCTCCTCCTCTCCTCGAGCTGCTCGGCATTGCAAACATAGTGTGCAAGAGATGAATGAATGGGTGAGTGAATGAAAGACGGAGCACTCTTGGCTCCCTACACAGACTTGCTTTAAATGAAGGGAGAGATGTAGGCTAAGTGGGTTCCCTCGGGGCTCAGCAGGGAGCCATGGAGACACCCTCTCCCTCCGTCTTCCTCAGTGCCCCCTCCTAGGCACCCGCGTCCCTACCGAGCCAAGGGTCGCCGGGCCCTATTGACGGCCTCCAGGTCGGCGTAGCGCAGGTCCAGCTGGCAGCCCACCAAGATGACAGGTGCCCGGGGGCAGAAGTGCTTGATCTCGGGGTACCACATGGTCTTGACATGGTGAAGGGAGTTGGGGTTGGCAATGGAGAAGCACAGAACCACCACGTCGGACCTGGGGGTGGGAGAGCGAGGTTTGTTGCAGAGGAAGCTAGCAGAGTACCTGCCCCTGGAACCAGGGAGAACAGGCATGCCCACCCAGCCCGACACGCAGTCCCCCATCTGTCATGTGGCCTGTGCACACGATCTTACCCAAAATGTATAATAATAGTACCTCTAACTTATGTAGCTCTAATTTAGTGTTTTAGAGCTTTCGTTTTGACCTACTGCCTGTTGCTTTTACCACCTAGAGACTGAGAAAAACCATCTCCGAACAGCTCCCCTAATTGCCCAAAGTCACAGAGCTAGTCGGCAGCAGGGCCGGGCTGAAACCAGGCCTCCTGACTCCAAACCCACTCCTTGCACCTCCCGCTGCTCCCCGTGAGGGCCGCCAGGCCTGTCCACTCTACTCCTCCCTCCCAGTTTGACTTTCTCAGAGCTGCTCTGCTTTGGGGGGAGGTAGGGAAGCCCCCCCACCCCCCGCCCCGGGCTCCCTCAGGCAGCAGAGGCTTCCTACCTCCCATAAGCAAAGCGCCGGTCTTTGTGGTGGTCTCCAAAGGTATCCCAGAGGCGCAGGGAGACACTGACGTCGTCTACCACATCTCGGGAGCGTTCCAGAACCTGTGGGGGAGGGAGAGTGCGGTGGGAGTCAAGGGCAGGAGTTCTTGGGGCCCACGTGTCAGCTCAGGGTGGTGCCAGCTCACCCCAGGGGGTCCCGGGCAGCCTGGGAGGTGAAGGGCAGAGTTAGCACCGCCCCATGTGCCTCACACAGCCTTTCTATCCTTCTCTACAGACTCAGTAACAAGGGCACCCTCCATGCCGCCCAGGAGGAAAGAGAGTCTAAGCGGGCAGAGGGTCATGGGGGTTCCCAGCGTCACCCACAGGTCACCTGTCTACCAGCCTCTGACCTTCTGGTATCAGCCAGCAGTTTCCTTCTCTCAGCTCTCATCGCTGCAAACCCCACCCCACCCCATCCCACCCCCTGGGGCTCCCCATTACTGGGGCTGGGATTGCACAAGACACTGGGCCCCGGCATCAGGTCAGCCATGCTAACCACAAATGGTGGAGGACCCCCCACACTGGGCAGGCTCCCCCAGCCCTCTCCCCAGGGCTCCTTCCTCTTCAGCTGCCCCACCCTAACCCCCCCGGGGCTTCCGTGAGCTCAGCACCGGCCAGGCAATGGCTTGGGCAGAAGCCCGGAGGCCTGATGTGGACCCCTGCCCAGCGGCCTTGCAGCCTTACCTCCTGGCACACCCGATACTGGTCGATGGCCCAAACCGTGGGCACATGGGTGGCGAGCAGCTGGTACTGGGTGAGGGTGGCATTGCAGGCCCGGGCACAGATGAGCCTGGTCTTGCCCACAGCGTTGTCCCCCACCACCACGCACTTGATGGTCTCTACGTTTGGCCTTTCATAATCCATGTCAGAATCCATTAATTGGGACCTGAGGGGGAGGAGAGGAGCGGTCGAGACGGCTTCGCACACCAGTTCCCACGGGGCCGGGGCCAGCAGCTCTCCTCGGCCGGCCGGGGCGCCCCTCTTCCAGCAGGCGAGCAGAGAGGAGGAAGGAGTGGACAGCTTTCTGGGCAGCAGAGCCCACTCAGGCTGAGAGGAGCCTTGCTGCCGGATGAACCACTTATCTCCCTCCGGTGGCCGCCATCCTCCACCTGAGCTTCTCGATGGAGGAGGCCTGGAGAGAACCCAGGTGGAGCTGTCCCCTCTCCCAGAGGGAGGAGAGCCTGCCCGGGAAGCTCACTCATCACCACTCTCTTCCGCCAGCAGAGCTACAAACAGCTGAGAGAAGCGGAGTCAGGGCCAGGTCCCACCCCTTCCCAGCAGGCCTGAGGGCAGGGCCACTTTAAAATTTAATGGACTTGTCAGAGCTGGGAGGCAGCTCTCCTGGCCTCCACCTTCTTCCCTCTCCTTTTCCGGTTGTGGGTTTCCAAGCCCCCAGCTCCCTTTATGGAGGTGCCAGAGTTCCCCCCCCACCACCAATCCGTCTGGGTGGGAGGCTTCTGGATGCACCTGAGCAGCCCACGGGCTTCCCATCCCTCCTGTGGGCTGTCACGTGGCCTGTGTGGCTGGCTCACTCAGCGGCAGGCTCAGTGTTGAGATGGAGGTAATGGGTAACCATGGGCCAATGAGATACACTCCACGGCCAGCGGGCCTTATCGTCCGCTATCCAGGCCTGCCCTGCAAACATCCTCCAGCCAGCCTCTGAAAGAGCAAGCTACACCCCCTCTTGTACCTCCCATTCCTAGGGAGACCTACAAGGGGACTCCCTAAATTGGCTGCAAGGGTGACGGGGATGCTGGGGGCAGCGAGCACAGGGTCAGAAAGGGGCCTGAGTTTCTGGGCAAATGCTTGCTTCAGTTCCCTTCTGTGTAGGACAGAGAGGGAGAGGTGTGTCCACCCTCAGAAGATGGTTCAACTGAACAAGCAGGAGGACCTTCTATAATCAACGCGTCATGTCATCATGTAACGTCGGTGTTTACAAGCTGCCACCGGAGGGGCCCTGGGCTGGAGGGGGCTTTCGCTGGCAGCCTCCCTGCGGGCACCGCCCTCTCAGAAGCTGGGGCGTTATTATCAGGCCTTTCTTTGGCCAGTGTCATTGGTCTCCTGCTCACGTGCCCTGTGTGAATGAAGTCCGCTGGGGGCTGGGGCAGCTTGGAGAAAACCTTCTGAGGACCAGGAAGGCTGAGCTCAGAGGAGTGTGGAGGCTGTCCAGGTGCCCTCACTGCTGAGCCACCCAGTCCGAGCGCCAGGCCACCAGCCGCCGCCCAGGAGTGCCACTCCTGCCGGGCTGTAACTGGATGCCAGCATGCAGGCACACGGAGTCAAAATACCCAAGTAACGATGGCAACTGGGATTTGCGCAAGTGGAAGCATCTCAGCAGCCTAAGCAGAAAGCGCAGCAAGGACTTCTCAATGAGACGAGTCCTCCTCCCTGGAATTTTACAGGATCTGGACCCGGAACAGCAGGGTCTCATGCAGGTCGCTCCCCAGGGTCAGGGTAACAGCATCATTCCTCTCCCTTCTCCACCCCACCCTCACCGTCCCCGTGGGCAACCTTTATTGTAACCACCACGCTGCCTCCTCCCTGCTCTCCCTCCTGAGCTGAGGACCAGGGACCTTAGTTTGACAGCTCCCGGACTCAAGCAGGCTGCAGGGAGGGTGTGTTGGCGCTGGGAGGAATCATCTGGGTTGCGGTTTCTGTTTTATCAATTGAAGAACAAAACAGGTAGAGCCCCAAATACAAATATAGACACAGCTGTAGGAGAAAAAGAAAAACATACTAGCCAGTAGAACTTCTTTCTCACATTTAGATTCTAGCGCAGGCGGGGGTTAGGGGGGGGATTGTGAGGAGGCAGGGAGAAGGAGGGTCAGTTCTTAAGTCCAGGAGCCTCTTGATGGCAGGGAGGATGCCAGCACAGCAGAGCAGTGCTGGTCCAAGATCAGCAAGTTTATGATAAAGCGCTCATGCTCAAGTGCATCGGCAAGGCGGCCTGGCTTCCTAAGGAGGTGGTACTGAGGCTGTGGCTACCCGCTCCTATCCCCACAGGCCATCTTCCTGCTGTCTGTCCAAACGTTCTATCAATCCCCTCAAGCCCTGGTTTCCCTTTTCAGACCACCACGACCATGAAAAGCCTCACCATTTGTGATGGAAAAGTAGTGTGCTCTGTACAGAAAGGGAATTGTGAGGCAGAAACACTTGAGTTTAAACTGCCTTACGCATACGGGGTTACGTGGGGACAGCCACCCGAGTAGGAGAGCGACGCGCACTGTGCTGTGAGTTTAGACACCAGACCTGATGCTCGGACTGGACGGCCCCTCCCCATCCTCCCCCTGCTCCTCCTTCGCTTCCTCCCTATTTCCATCATTCTCACCCCCTCCACCCCTGTCCCAACGGCCTGACTGGTAAACTTCTTTGTCATACCCAGGAAAGGGCAAATCACTTCACTTCTCTGGGTGTCAGTCTGCCCTTCTGGAAAATGGGTATGAGGGCTTTGGAAGAAAGTCTCCTGGCTCTTGGTGAATTTGTGCCAGTAGAGGCTGGGCTGAAAGGAGGTCCTGGCCGTCTTATGTAATGTGGGGTTATATAATGCTAGATTACATATCTATATGTGTAATTATATCGCTCTTTAGGATGCAGCCTGGCCCGACTGGGCCAGCAGAACTCTTAGTTTCATTGGGCCTGCCTTAAACAAAGATCCTACTACTGCACTGCAGCTAGCGTGCCACCGGCGATAATGTGACTTTTGCTCTAAAATATTGCTACTTTACTGTATCATTGATGATGTGTGGTGATATAACCCACTCCATGAGCTTCTCAACTTCCCACTTCCTTCTGGCACCCTCTCCTTCAATGACGCTTGACTTTTCTGCACAAATGCCTCATCCCCATGCCTTCCGAGACTCCTGAATAACCTCCGTGAACGACAGCTTCCATGCCACCCTGGCCTGGCGTCACAACACACAATTCACTCCTCTCTCAGCGATCCCAGAGTCACCTAGAGGCTCCCTCCCACCCGGTCCCGTGATCCCTTTCCAGAAACAGCCTCTTGCCCGCTGCTCTTCCAGCTCTTTGTACTCAGGGCAGACCCAAAGGCAAGGTGCGCTCAGATTACCTACAGCCCTCACTGGCTCCCAATCCCACCCCCACACCCCACAAACACACAGAAAAGGCCCCTTCCCCTTCCACAGCTGATAGGAGGCTTGTTCATCTGTGGCTGCCCTAGTCTGGTTGTCAAGGAAACTACAGAATCTCCCTGGGAGCCTGGCTTGTCTCCTAGCAACCAATATCCCACACCTTGCATCTTACAAAATGGGTAAGGGAGGACTATCCTAAAAATGAAGGTAAAAATAAAAGAGGATGAATGGGAGGGATGAATTGGGAAGAGATGAGCAGAGAGGGTGCCCCTCAAATGAAAGGCGGCTCCGACCAGAGTCTCTGACATTATAACATGAAGGAAAATAGAGAGATGAGTCTCCCGGAAGATCCAGTGGTCAGCAAGGCCCAAAGGGATCTTGAATGAGCATATTAACAAAAATGCAAGCCTAACACAGCCTAAGCCTTCTCAGACACCGACGATCAGTGCTGAAGGTTTCTCCCAGCAGTTTGCCAGAACTCAGATGCACAGACTGCAATGTGTTGGGCTGAAAACACACACACACACACACACACACACACACACACACACACATCTGGAACGACAAGCAAAGCACCCAAATTCCATTGGTTTTTAACGGAAACATTTCCACCACTCTGGACCTTTTTTCCCGACACACACACAAAATACAAATAAAATAAATTTAAAGAGGGAAGGGGAGAGGGCCTCCACACACCAAGGCAATCAAGTCACCTTCGTTTCCCTAGAAAACCCCGGAAAAGGTAAGCCCCCTGCCACCTGAGACCCCAGCAGCTGCAACTAGCGCCCAGGGGGGAGTGGGAGCCGAGGGGTAGTCAGGAGGGGCGCAGACAGGGCCCGGAGGGCGCAGGAGGGCGCAGCGGCGCGTTCCCAGAAGCTGTTTGCAACGCGGCCATAAGAGAAATTAATCATTTACTTACACCACTACATGTGACGGGGTGATTTCTAGTGTAAGGAACACATCTCTTCCTGCTAAGCACGCTCATTTTAGGGAAATGTCTGGGGTCACTCCGCGCGTGCAAGTTAGGACGATGCCGGCGCCGCCGAGCTGCTGCTGCTGCTGCTGCTGCTGCTGCTGCTGCTCCGGCTACAGGCCCGGGCCCTGGCGCGTCA
>NW_006383009.1:53063-57606 GCF_000327345.1 Myotis davidii
GGAAAAAAGAGAGAGACTCGGGAGAAAAAACCGGGGAGGGGGGTGATGAATTGCACCAGAAGGCTGGTGACCGGCACCGCCCACCACAGCGCGCGGTTGGTGGAAAGGGATTGGGGGGCGGGGAAGGGGCGGGGGAAGAAGGGGATTGGGAGCCCCGGCGGCTCCGCCCACGGCGCCGCTCCTCCTTCCCTCCCTCCCTCCCTCCCTCCTTCCCATTTTCCCTCCTTCCCTCCCCTTGTCTCCCCTCTGGGAGTGGCAGGGCGCAGGTAGGCTTGGCTTGCGCCCAGTGCCAGGTTGCGTCCCTCTAAGTCAGTGGTTCTCAACCTTCTGGCCCTTTAAATACAGTTCCTCTTGTTGTGACCCAACCATAAAATTATTTTCGTTGCTGCTTCATAACTGTAATGTTGCTACTGTTATGAATCGTAATGTAAATATCTGATATGCAGGATGGTCTTAGGCGACCCCTGTGAAAGGGTCGTTCGACCGCCAAAGGGATCGCGACCCACAGGTTGAGAACCGCTGCTCTAAGTCTCCCTGGTGAGGCGCAAAACCTCCCTGGACTCCCAAGGGATTTGCCCCTTCCCTCGGGAAAGCTGAGAAAGAATTCCAGGAGGCATCCTCGTGAGTCCTAGAAGAGATGGGAATTAGAGGAGAACTGGACATTGTTTCCCTGTCCTGTACACCCAGCCCTCCACTGCCTGCCCATGAGGCGATGGAGACAGCCTTTCTGCAGACGTGGGAATTTTCCTGGCGCCCAGTGTCTTCTCTCCATCACCACCCCTGCAGCGGCAGCCTGTGCCTCGGACTGGGTGGGCCCAGTGCCATCTGCACCTGTCTCCCCCTCCCTCTCCTCCAGCCATTTCCACTTCCATCTTACTCCCATACGATTGCCGATTGCCGCCTGGAGTTCACCAGTATCTTTTGACCTCTGAAAAAAATACCATGAAGACACTAGTCCTGGAGGTGGTACCGAAGACACCTCTGGGCTCTCTGCATCAATGTACTCCTCTGTAACATAGAGGTTGTAAGAGATGACATCTGTAATATGAGTGGTCCTCAAAGGAAGCTTCCGTGTTCAAGGCTTAGTTTGACTATAAGGATGCTGGCTGCTAGTAATTACAGTAGTTAGCTCAGTCTGGCTTTATCCATCTTGTCGTTTACCTCTGGACACTTTTTAAAGCCCAGAGTGGCATGCCTTTCACTTAACCCCCTCCATCACACCTCCAACTTGTGCTCCAAAAATGCAAATCCACTCTAATACTAGTTTATGCAAAATATGATGAGGAAGAGAAATCTATTGCCCCCCCCCCCAAAAAAAACCAGCCAAATTTAAAAAGGAATTTTGTACTGCCTGAAGCATGTTCCCCAATGGGTAGAATTGGAAGGTGTTCATGATAAACATGCTTTCCCCGCCTCCTTTGGAATCTACCTAGAGCTGACGAAGAAATTGAGGATGAGCGAGGGTGAGCTACCTCACACCTGTAGCTTGGACTCACTTTCCATAAGAGAAAATAGTGTCTTAACTGCATGCTTAGGAGAGAAACAACCATGTGCTGGTGTGTTCTTCCCACTTGTTCGGTGTTGAAGAGCCTCAACCCATCATCTCTGGGTGCTAGAAGTCACTTCTTGGTGCTACCACATGTGAGTGAGTGTGTGTGTGTGGGCGGGGGGGGAATTGGCAGAGCCTCTTCCACCAACACCCTGTTCCCCTCACCAGCTCCAGAGTGCCAGCCTATTGCCTTCACCTTTCCCATGTCCAGGCAGCAGGCACGGCCCGTAGAGCACAGAGCAGGAAAACAGACACCCTCTACCCAAAGTCATGGGGCTACTGGGCCTGCCAAGGCCCTCTCCCTCCCTCCTGAACCATCTCCGACCCTGAAAGCGCACACCTAGAAAGCTGCTGACACCGCTTGGAAAAAAGCCAGCTCAGCCTGGGAACCACAGTGCCTTGGGAACCACAAGGTGGTTCCCAGGGTCATTTGATCTAGCCCTGGGGAGAGGGATGGGGGTAAACTGTCTGGGCAGAGCCAGGTGCTCTGCTTGGGAGGGGGAGTCACCTTGATTCCCAGCCCTGCTTTCTGCCCACAATCCCCTTTCAGTTTTTCTTCAAAACAACGTCCTTCCGGACTGTATCACCTCTCAGGCATTCCCAGTCACAGCCCCACTCAGCCCTCTCCCAGCATCAGAGTCCCTCCAAGTCCCCTGCTCCTCGAAAACCAATTATCTCCCTCCACCCCCATGATCCTCCAGTCTTTTTCACTGTGAATCATCACATCCGTGGTCCACCCTGGTCTGTCTGGGGGCCTCTGCACCCCTCCCTCAGACCAGTCTACGAAGACCCCGCCTGTCGTTTCTCACTCCCAGCTCGTGACTGGCTCTCCAGGCACCAGCTCTCAGCATTTTCCTCACACAGGGCAATGGAAGATTCTGGATGTAAGGGGCAGATCACCAGCTAGCTCCAGCCTCAGCCTCTGCCTCATTTGTGGCTGATGCCAGGTCTCTCAACCCAGCCCTGGCCTTCAGCTAACTCACCCGTCCTGCCTATTGAAGACAGACTCAGAACCTTGGCTTCCGGGCCAACCATCTGCCTACCTCATTTGCTTCATCGTTGCCCAGCCCTCCAATGCCAGAGTCCTGGAAAACAAGGACATTCCCCCAGGCGGGGTCCCTCACCAGCAACCAAGGAGTTATCAGAGCCCTGTCCCAGTCCCCAGCTCCCAGCCTTCAGCAGTGGCTCATAGCACAGGTGGCTCCCTCCCGCCCTCCCCCACCCCGCTTCCTTGCTTCAGGTTACTTCTCATCAGGCCTGGTGGGAGGCTTTTTCAGAGTCTCCTGGTCTCTTTCTCTGCCTCCTCTCATCTCTGTGATGCACGCACACACACACCCCCACACACACCAGTCTCCTTGCCCATTTCCTTGGAGCACTTCACAATCAGCTGTTGATTCTGCCACTAGCTAGCTGGGCTTCTGCACTGTCCTTCCACTGGTGGGCCTGGGCAATGCTCTGCCATGGCCTGGCTTACTCACCCCAGGGTGGGGACAGGAGGGGAGATGATGTGTGGCTGCAGCCTGAGGGGGCTATTGGCAGCCTGGAAGCAGGATTCCAGTCTCCCACCTCCCCTCCATCTCTTCCCTCACCAAAGCCCTCTTGTGATGCCTCCTTCCCAGTGAACCTGTCCCCACATTTGCTTCATCTTTGCCCAGCCCTCCAATGCCAGATAGCTAGGTCACCATCTATCTCCATCTCCATAACCACCCCCCTCGGGACATCACACGGCTGCCGTTTTCCTGAAGCTGGAGGCCCAGTCTGGGGAAAGAACTCTCCATCCTGGTTCTCAGGCCCACACAGCGGGCTCTCAGCACCAAGCCCTCCTGTCCCTGTGTCGCTGCAGAACCCTCCCCAGTGCCAAGCTCCCTGTGTCCCCCTCCAGCCTGCCTGTTCCATTTGCTTCACAGGCAGCTCCAGCCCTTCCTCTATTTGCAGGCTCCTAACCTCTTTTCTCTCCACTCCTCTCCAGGATGAAGCCTACGCCACAGGCTTTGTGATGTGAGCTCTATCCCTGCCCCAGTGTGCAGAGTCTGGGGCATGTGGCATTGCCACCCTGTGCTTGGGGCGAAGTTCAGAACCAGCTGAGAGCAAAAGCAGAGGCATCGCAACATGCTGAGACCCAGCAGGAGGCAGGCGTCAAATCAAAAGCTGGGAGTCTCTCAGACCCTATGCCCAGGGCTCAGGGGCACGGCCAGGTCTCCTCAAGGGGATGGCCCCTCCTGGACCTTTGCTCAAACAGCTCCCTCAGCCTGGACACTCTTCTTCTTCCCACCTCCTGCTCCCGGATAATGCTTAGTCATCCTTCAAGTCTCAGCCGAGATGTCACTTCCTCTAGAAAGCCTTCATACCCCCTATAAAGTCTGGGTTCCCTGCTCTTTCTCTGTTGTCCCCTAATAATACCAGTCTCACTACTCTATCACCCTCCTCTAGGGTCTCCCATCCCCCCCCCTCCCCCCCGCAGTCCTCCCCCTACTCTCTCAGTACTGAGAACTCTTTAGGAAGAAACTATGCTTATTCAAAAGAGTATCCTTCAGGCTGATTTGGCAGCAAGTACTCAGTAGGTGCTCAGTAAATGCCTGACGGCTGAATGAATGAGGTGGGAAAACTTGATGGGGAGGGAGTTCACACCACCCAGTGGCTACTCACATGTTGTCCGGAGCGGTCTTCCACAGACTGTACTGGCCTTTTCTTCGGGTTGTCATTGCTCTGTGCTCCCTCTGGGCTCCTGGTTGGGCTGGGCTGAAGGGGATGGGACAGGGCAAGGGAAGACAGTGGGAGAAGGAATGAGTTCCCTGTGAGTCACCCAAAGAGGCACAACCAGGTTGGTCAGCCAAATGGAGGGTCTTACTCAGAGGGAGAGCATGGCTCCTGCTGTCCAGGCCCAGTGGGCTGAGACACGCACCTGGGGGCCAAGACAAAGGTCACCCCAGGGCGTCAAGGGCTACTCCAGGGACAAGAACTGGGGTCATGGTCCACGCCATGCTGTGGGGCATT
>NW_006383009.1:57652-64116 GCF_000327345.1 Myotis davidii
CTCCATTGTCTCAGGAGGCCTGGATTCTGTCCTCATGCAGCTGTGTGATGTCCGACAATTCCCTCTCCTCTCTGGGCCTTTCTCATATACAAGGTCAGGTGACCTCCAAGATTCATTCCAGCACTGACACCCAATATAGGTTCCTTGCATGGAAGCCCTCTATTTTTTAAAAAAAATATATATTTTATTGATTTTTTACAGAGAGGAAGGGAGAGGGATAGAGAGTTAGAAATATCGATGAGAGAGAAGCATCGACCAGCTGCCTCCTGCACACCTCCTACAGGGGATGTGCCCGCAACCAAGGTACATGCCCTTGACCGGAATTGAACCTGGGACCCCTCAGTCCCCAGGCCAATGCTCTGTCCAGTGAGCCAAACCAGCTAGGGCGGATGCCCTCTATTTTATCAGCCATTCTTTTTATTAGAGCAGCTCCTGGCCCAAATTGGGACTCAGCAAAATATCAGCTGATGGCTACCAAGGCTGAGAATGGAAGAAGGAAGTATTGGGGGGAGGAGAGATGGACAGAAAGAGAATCTGATTTTGCAATCATCCCTACTTTCAGTTTCCTTAAATGGTCACTCACAATATTGGGACTAATTCAGCCAAAGAAAATTCTAGAATTTCAGGAGAGATCAGGAATAATCAAGGATAGGCTTGGAGAGGCTAGCCTGACACCTCTGGAGCAGTTGACACTGGGTTGTTAAAGGGTGATGAGAGGGCATGTCTGTCACAACCCCCAAGGAGCAGGATGGTGACAAGACAGAAGAAAGCCAAGGGAACAAGAGTCCCCAGATGTGGGCAGAAATGTGGGCAATAGCAGCTCTTCTAGTCTCTACATCACCAGGAATTGGCTGTGCAATTTGGGGCAACAAATCTTGCCTCTCTGATCTTCCATTGGGGATAACAACATTACTTGCCCAAAGCCAGGGGGTGGCTAAATGATCTTCTCATGGCACCTTCCAGGGCTGAGATCAGAGACTGTGCGATCTTTCCAACTCCTCTTTTGCTCCTGCCTGCTCCGCCCCGCACAGACCTATACTTAGCACCGCCCCCCTCCCCGTATAAAGCGGGACCCAACCCCATTTGTGTCTATGCCACCTGGGCTGCCTATGGGGAGCAGATGGCACAGAAGACATGGGCAAAACTGAGGTGGGAATTTCCGAGTGTCTAACTAAGCGGGGTTGGAAAATCTATGCCGACTTTGGCCCAGATCTCCGGAAAAAGTAAACAAACAGGGTGAGGCAGTAAAAGGAACACAAGTGGGAATTCTGCTTGTGATCCTCAAAGTCCAGCCGGCCCCTTGCAGACTTCCTACAGCTAAGGCCACACCGAGGGCTGGCAAGGCTGCTCAAGGCAGGAATTGAAGAATCCACTCCCAATCTGGTCTGGCCAGAGCCTCCACTGGCAGGCATATGAGCGTGCAGACCTCCCTGCCCACTCACCCACGATCTTCTACCCTGGCCTTGCCTCCCGGGAGCCACAGCTGGCTGAGGCCTCAGTATACTCCATATATAGCAGCTTTGAAGCAGAAAAACGTGAGCGCTTGGTTTATGTCTTTAAAGAGCTGAAACGCCACCATCACTAATGCCATGGGGAATACAGGGCCCACCCCAGTGTCCTGGGATGTTAATTTCTTAGGACAGGACACTTTGGAAACCACCACAGGTAGGCCTACAGCAGAAAGAAGCTAGAGGGTGTTCCTACTTCTGCCCTCTTTTATAAGCAGAAACGTCACAAGAGGGGGGCAAAAATGCACCCCTAGCCACAGTGTGTCCAGGACTAAACCTCCACTTCACGCAAGCCGCAGACCAAGAAGGCAGGCCATTCCTGGAGCCATGCAGAGCTGCGAGGAGGAGCTCTGAGGAGCTGATCACCCCAAAATAGACTTGTTTTTTTTTTCCCTCACAACTTTTTCATGAGGCATTGGCATCTTGCGGCATGGAAAAAAAATAGCCTGAACTGTCAACAAATAAAGATTATAAAAAGCCCCAACTGTTCCCCACGAGTTTCCATGGGGCTGTGGTGCTCTAGGGGCTGGGAGGAGGGTGGGAGAGGAGGCAGAGGAGGTGTGTGTCCAGGAGTTCCAGTCTCCTCTCTTCCGACCCCCTCTGCCCCTCGGAAGCTGGTTCCACTGCAGCTCACAGGGCTAACGATGGATGTTAGGGGTGCGAAGGTTTATGCTGACCCCCAGAGGTGGTGGGCGGTGAGTGTGGATTGCTGTTTACTGCTTCAGGTAAAGGAAGGCACGGCACAGAATGGACCGTCTTAAAGACAAGTCCAGTGGCAACAAGGCTGCTTGAAATAAGGCTGCTCCACTGGGTGGACACGGTTTGTTTAGTAAATACTTAGAGGGCTCAGTGCTCATGTCAAGGTCAGCTTACCCTGAACTTGAGCCTCCCCTTGGGCATTGCTGCGCGTCAGTAACTAGAGATGAGTTGAGGGTTGCAGCTGCTTTTGATCCAGATGAAAGGCTTTTGTGGGGGATTCCAGGAAGGGACCTGGTCCTCACCTGCACCCTGACTCTCCTTGCGGGACTCCAGGCCAGACCCATCCCTGCACCCTTTGCCCCAGCCCCGGAGCCTTCCGGTACTGGGACTCCAACAACACATGAAAGAGAACGTAAAAGATGCTGGAGTGGAGTCTGGAACCAGGTTCCTGGCCCCTCGGGGTCCTCGGTAAAGTCAGGAGGTTGACCTGGAGGACATCTGAGTGGCCTCTGGCCCTGGCTTTTATAACCAGAGGAGAAGAATGCCCCCCAGCTCCCCAGACTGTGCTCCCCACAAAGTGTGGGATCCGTCAGGGACCCGCTCCACCCACCTTTACAGGCCCCCTGTCTTGTCTCCTTTCCTCTTCACCTCTCCTCCTCCCCTGTTTGTCTCTCCTAGTCTCTCCCTCTCCCTTCCCTTCCCTCCCGGGCAGAGATTGCTATGAAAGCATATGCATGTGGCTCTGGCTTGTTACAGAGAGGAGGGCAGCAGGCAGGCAGGCAGCCAGGACACTGGGGACGCTGATGCGTGTTAGGCAGCCCTAGGTGGGTAGGCCGTGGGAGGATGCTGGCCGGACATTTGCTAAGGTGGTGGCAGTGGTGAGGGACCAACAGGGCAACTGCATTGTCTGGCTTCTCTGACCTGAAAGCTCTCTCAGGCTCCAGCCAGAGACCTCAGGAAAACGGCAGCCCCTTCTGGGGTCATGGCTGAGAAGAGGGAAGGGCTGTGCAGAGGGTCCATGTCCCTGTCCCAGCCGAGGCTTTGCTCTGCAGGGCATGGCCATTCGCAGTTTCCCCGGCCCTGTGGTGAGGCATGAAGTGAGGTGGGGAGAAGCCGGGACTACCAGACCCCGGGAGCTGCCAGACCCCGGGAGCTGCCACAGGGACACAGAGGGTAAGGGAGCTGGTGCTCAGGGTTGGAAGCTTCTGAGGAACAGGTCAGCCCATTCCACAGACTGTGGCGCAGGTCCCTGGGCGGAGTGGCAGGGGTGGTGGGTTGCCGCTACCCAGGTTCTTGGAAACACAGTCAGGGCTCCACCAAGGCCTCAACTTAGTCTGGGAGCCTGGGCCTACTGCCGGCTCTGAAGTTCCTGGTCACCCTACCTTTCTCCCAACCGACCCTTTCCTTCTTCCCAGGGGGCGCCCAAGAGCTCTCTGGGACCTGAGCAGTGGGTGGAAACCAGGGCTGGAGGCGGCCTCACCAGGAGACTCTTGTGCTATCAGCTCTGCACCCCACAGGGTAGCCATGGGGTGGCCGAGTGGCTCCGCATCCCGGAGCTTACAGGGCTCCAGCCGCCAGGTACACGTGCCTCGCTGAGGACCTGGGCCAAGGGACATGGAGGTTTCAGTCCAATTTTGTTCCTCCTTCTAGTCAGACCTGGCCAAGCCCTGTCAGGTTGTCAGTCCTGACTGCACTCTGCTCCTGGGCCTGCCATGAGTGCAGTGGGCAGAGGGGGTGTGGCCCACTGGCAGCCCTGCCAGGTGACCCAAGTCAGATCACTTGTCCTGGGCCTCTGGGAAAAAATGAGACTCTTTTGCTCATTCATTCATTTATCTTTTCTTCCATTTATCACATGCCTGTTAACACACTGCAGACAGATCATGAGAATTCTCCCTTCATATTACACAGTGTTTTACCAAGTATCATACTTTAAAAAGATATTAGCTTGTAAGAACATCTATATATATAAAACTCTAACATGCAAATAGACTGAACAACCGGTAGCTATGATGTGTGCTGACCACCAGGGGGCACGTGTGGAACATGGTGAGTGTGGGCAGCAGGCCACAAAGCACGGAATATGGCAGGCATTGGCAATGGCGGGATGGTGGAGGAGGTGAGCGGCGGGGGGGCTCCAGACCAAGGCGGGGTGCCAGTCACTGTCTTTGGGGCAAGCCTCTGGGGGTTACTGAAAATTCTTTGCTCCTGTGCACCGTGGTCCTGCCCAGTGCTTGCACCTGCTGCTGGCGGCCAGCGCTGGCCCTGATTGCTCGGTGCTGTCAGTACATGGGAGCAGCGGAGGCAGGGGCAGGGTTGCCAGCAGACAGGGAACTGGAGGCCGTGGCGGGAGGGGCTGGACAGGGGCATGAAATATGGGCCGAGACCCGCCCCTGTGCCCACCACAACCTCACAGCCCACAGTTCCTGTCAAGCCTCTCATGCCCACTGCTGGTGCCCAGTGCCGGTCCTGATTACTTGGCACCATCTGCGGGTGAGAGTGGCTGCAAGGCCCAATTGTCCCTGAGGGCTTCTCCACCTTCCCCTGCTCCTGAGGGGTGATTGGGGCAGCAGCCGCCACTCGCACCCACTGACACGCTGACCCCACTTGCACCTGCTGCTGGCGCTGGCCCAAATCGCTCTGTGCTGTCATGGGTGCAAGCAGGGCCTGTGCTGTCAGTACATGGGAGCAGCGGAGGCAGGGGCAGGGTTGCCAGCAGACAGGGAACTGGAGGCCGTGGCGGGAGGGGCTGGACAGGGGCATGAAATATGGGCCGAGACCCGCCCCTGTGCCCACCACAACCTCACAGCCCACAGTTCCTGTCAAGGCGCACGAATTCATGCACTGGGCCCCTAGTGTAATAAATAACTTCAAAATGCAAAGGGTATTTAATTTTAAAGCTTGCTTTTAACATTTATGTAAAACGTTTTTTGTATTCATTCAATAGAAACTTATCTAGCTACTAGGTAAAGCTAGCAATAAAACTACTGGTCCACAATGTGTTAGGTTCCAACTCATGCCAGACACTGTGCTAGAGACCAGTCATCAAGGAGCTTAAGTTTAATAATAATGATGATTATTATGATTATTAGAATAATCGTTATTAATCATGCCGAGTTTATTACATGCCCAGTATTGGATGATACATACCACTGCATTTAAACTTCCTACCATCCTATGCGGAGGTACTATCCCCACTTGGTAGATGAGGACATTGAAGCTTTAAGAAGTGATGTGAGTCACCAGGCTTGCAAAGTGGGCAGACACATGGCCAGGTTCTAATCTGGCAGCTGGCTCAGAGCCTCCCAGAGGAAACCGATGAGTCTGATTTTAAAGCATTAACATGTTGTTCAAAAGTAATATAAGAATAGCCCTCCTTCCTTACAGATGAGAAAACCGAGGCCCAGAGCAGAAAACAGCCAGGCAGTCACACAGGAAGTGTATGGCTATGTCAGGCCCAGTGCCCAGGCCCCCGGCCAGACTTCCTCTCTGGGTTTGTTTTCTCTTGCGTGAAACTAGCAGGTTCTGTGGGGTGATCCCCCACAGTTTTGAAATTCTGACTGTGTGATGCTATCACCTGATGTCATAGTCTGCCTTCAGGGAGGGTCAACAGGAGACTCATGGCTGTAGGGACACAGAGAGCAGAGAAACAGGAATGGACCAGCTGAGACTTGTCTCAAAGCCCTGTCCCAGCCCACACCCACCACAATCCTTGCCCCTAGGGAATCAAGAATGTGGAAATGCTTTCATGCCTCAAGGCATGGGCTTCTAACTCAGTTGATAGAATATCTATTCATAATAATAAAAGGCTAATATGCAAATGGTCATCATGCCATGACATCGTAATGACCGATCAGCAGGGATCTGAGGTTGTGTGGTGTTAGGCTGGGCCAAGGGACTTGAGGCCATGCTCCCAACTGGCGGGGCTTGACAGGGGACCTGAGGCCATGCTCCCCACCTGGTGGGGCTTGACAGGGGTGGGGCTGGCCGGGTCTGGGTCTCGCCCAATGGGGCTGGGGCTGGCCGGGTCTTGGTCTGGCCCAATTTTGAGGCATGTGCAGGTGGGCGGGGACTTGACTCTTGGTCCCACAGCGTGCCCCAGACTCTGACAGGAGGGAGATTTTCATATACATTTTACTAATTTTCTTTCATCTCTGATACTTCTATTATAGAGAAAGGGCAAATAGCCATATTAAAATATTTCCTCTAATTAATTCCCCTTTAATGTGCAAGAATTTCATGCACCGGGCCACTAGTTTG
>NW_006383009.1:64964-70490 GCF_000327345.1 Myotis davidii
GCGGGAGCCCCTGAGGGCTCCTGGATGGTGAGGGGGGGAAGGCTGGGCTGAGGGACCCCCCACCCACCGCAAGCACAAATTTTCATGCAACGGGCCTCTAGTCTATAATAATAAAAACGTAATATGCTAATTAGACTAGACATCCTTCTGGATGACCTTCCAGATGACCTTCTGGATGAAGCCAGGGCTGTGAGGGAAGCCTGGGTCCCAGACGCCAGAGGGAAGCCGGTGCCGGCAGGGGAGGAAGGAAGGCCTACTCTTGCATGAATTTTGTGCATCGGGCCTCTAGTACATATATAATATGTATACATGTGCATATGTTATATATAATATGAATATCTATCTATCTATCTATCTATCTATCCCTAACTGACAGTCTTAAAGCTGGAGATGAGAACATATGCCTTAGACTCTAAGGCTTAGAGGCAGGGGCACAGGGAGAAGACATAAAATTACTGTAACTTAGAGTCCAGGCAAAGGTTAACTGTAAGCATGGTCAGCTGAATCCTCAAGTGGTCACCTCACACAGTTCCTTTCAGCCAGGCTGACACTTCTGGGAGGGCTATGCCCTTCTCTCCCTTTGCGGAGGCCCAGGATGCCACCTCTCAGCCCCAGCCTCTGGTCTGACTTACTCCAGCCTAGCAGGGGCACCCTCAGGCCCCAATCAGTCTTGCTTTCAGCCGGGCCCCTCCCTGAAACAAAGGGAGCCCCTCACTTAGCTCCTCCTTTGCAAGGAGGTGACAGCAGGCTGGCAGGGATTTCTGCGGCCCTGGAGGAATTCTGAGAGCAAGCCTGACAGTTCTTGGCAGGTGTGACTAGAAAGAGGGACAAATTGGGTGGGCGGGGGCAAGAGAGGGCACGTATCAGGGCTCAGTTTCTTTTTGGAGAACTAGATCCCACTGCCTGAAGGTTAGGGGCGCTCCAAAGTGGGGAGGAGCTATTAAGGGCGCAAAGGCCAGATGAGGATAACGGAAGAGTGGAGGTCACTGGTATTGGCAGCTGCCCTTCAGGTTGGGGAGGGGCTGAAGCTAGAGTGGGCATGAGGGCCCAGGTGGCCCAGAATTACAGGCCCTCCATCCTGGCCAGTGGCCACTTGGATTGAAAAGGATGAAATGGGCTGAGAGATGGGGTGCTTCCTCCCCCTGTGTCCTCCTCTCTCCGGCCAGGTTCTGAAGGAAAGAGTAGAAGCCGGGACTGCTGCGGGTGCAGGGCACCTGTAGACACCCGCCTTGACACTCCCACTTCAGGTGGAATCCCCTCTTCCTGTCCCGGGACTGGCTGCAGTCTTGGGGCTGCTGCTCCTTCGTGGCTAAGACACCTGATTCCTTAACCTAGTCATCCCTTGTTTTGCCTTCACATCTCCCTCCTTCCAAGGAGATTGCATTCTGCCAACTGCCCACTGTACTTGCTGAATGCTGGGAGTGACCAGCGGAGGACAGGGGGGGGGCAGCTGAGGGGGCTCAGAGAATCCTCTCTTTACCCAGCACAGAGAAAAGGCTGGGGGTGATCTTGGGTCTAGTGGGGCATGATTCGTTCACTTTTGCTACCTCTCCTTTGGGACCAGCTGGCCTGTCCAGAAACAGTGTCCTGGGCCAGGTCAGTGGGAGTGAATGCTTGAGGAAACAACACGCGGATTTTAGGGGCTGGGATCCAAAGCCAGCCTCTGGGGAGCCAGCTGAGGGACATGGTTACTGGATCCAGGAGTGGGACCCACAGGCTGGCCTCCTGGCTCCTGGTCACTTCCTTCTCCATCCAAGGCTGTGCACAGCCCAGAGATAAGCCGCCTGGAGGCCGTATTATCATCCTTGGACAGGTGCTCATTCTTGGAATGGCCCCGCCTTTGGTCCCCCGGGTCACACTTCGGTCTGGCCTCAGGCTCTCAGTCTGACTTCTGCCCTGGCCTCTCTGGCCCTGGCACTCACAGGGCTTTGGAATTTCAAGCAGGGCTCTTCTGAGGCACATCTTGAAAACCTGGCCTGGAGCCAGGGAACAGACTGTTGCTTCAACCCCACGGTGACTAGGGCTGGCCCCCTGAGCGAGGGGCTCCCTAGAGCTGTGGAGAGGGAAAGCAGGCTGAGCCAGCAAGGCTGGGGTGCTGGGGCTGCTGCTCGACAAGAAGGCATTCTTCCTGCTTCTCTCACCTGCAGAGGCAGAAAGCAGGTGGGAAAGCCATGGCTTGCGGGAAAACCATGACGACTGAGCAGCTGAGTTCAAAACCAAGAGAGGCCCTTGTGCTTTTAGAATGGACTTCTGGACTTCAGTGTACCCTTTCGTGAGTTTTAAAGGTCTGATGGCCCCTAATTTTGAATGTTAAGAATGACAGCCTCATTACTGGGCTGGTGAAGTTTCTATATCACTCCCATCAGCTTGAGCCCTGTTATCTCCCCCTTTTGAATATTAGCAAGGGGCTGGCCCCAGGTGAGGTTGTGGAGGAGAGGGAGGGTAGTCGTGACGATGCACTGGCCTGGAACTGAAGACCTGGATTTACTTCACCCCAATTTCTGCCATCACCCCAATTTCTCCCCATCAGGTACCTCAGCAGTGAAAGGGGAGCAGATGCCCTCAGCCTGACAGCACTCACCTCTCACAGGTAGCTGGAAGGGGCCCCCTGGTCTGTGTGTTTCTCCTACCTCCACTCCTCCAGAAGGCGACTGCTCTTTCCTCCCCTTCACCAGAGTGTCCTTGACCTCTTACCTCCCCACACTGCCCAGGGCTCAGGACCCACAGCTCACCCTGCCCCTCCCAGCTGCTTGGCTGAGAAGTAAAAGGCTGCGCGCCAGTTGCCAGTTGGCTAGACTGACCCCTGCCAGTGCACAAACAGGGCAGGGCCAAGGGAGATCCTCAGTGGATTCTGGAAGAAAAGTCCTCACTCCACTGTCCAACCCCAAAGAGTGACTTCAGTGAGAGGACCCGTCAGCCAGGTCAGGGAGTGGGCCTGTCAGTGAAGATGACGCCCTGAGGTCTGGCCACTTGCTACCCTCCTCTTTGGTAGGGAGATCTGGTGCGAGGGGCGCTAGGGAGGCATGCTTTCAGCACTCACCTCACCTCCCTCCCTCTCACCCACATGTGGGGACCAGGATCATTTGGGAAGATGTAGAGGAGTAAAGGGTGAGGGTAAGGAAATGAATCGGTGCCTTGATACCCACACCAATAATCATAATATTTTTTTTTCAAATTAATAAGACAACACTACATCATGACCAGATAGGCTTAGGAGTTTGGAATCCCAAGTCAGACTGTCTGAGTTCAAGTCAAAGGGATTCCACTTAACAGGCTTGGATAAGCTGCATGTTTCCTTTTGTAGTCAATATTACCTATATCTAACTTATAAAACATAAGGACCCAAACAAATGTGACCCCCTTATTCAATTTAAAAAGTATAATATAACCAAGACACTGCATGGTTGAAGCAACACGTGCGTAGTTCCCCATCCCCACCTCCTACCTCTCCAACAGAGGGACCCCTATGCTACATCCAGTTTATTTCCTTGATGATTTAATATATTCTATGTCCCCACCTGTAATTGATTTTTTATCAATGGGGGGGAGGGTGCTTATTTTTGTGTTTAAGAAAAAATAGTATTTTCCTTTAGGAATATTTCCCTGGTTCTACAATTCACAGATGTTCATTAATAAATATTATTAATAACTGCAGCAAACTTGGAAAATATGAAAAAATTAAAAACAACTACAATTTTCATCACCAGTAGACAGAGATCACTAAAATATATAATCGTTATTTTATGTGTATACCACTATATATATAGCATTCTATTCCCTTTTTTATATCTTATTTCTTCTGATCATTTAGGTTCATAGTAGAACATTTAGACAGTAGAACGTAAATGAAGAAAAAATACGTGTTTCACACTGCTCTGAATGTTCAGTGTGCCTCCCAACATTACAACTGGTTATTCAGGAGAAAACCTCTCCACCGGTAAGAAGGTTCCAGATGATTTCCATCACCCAGGCCAGTGGAAAGGCTTTCTGGCCATATCTTTGTCAGGAAGAGACTTGTATACACCTGCTGGCATAAGCATACCATGGGAGGGCCACTGTCAACAACCGTCACCAATGCAACCTAATTCCAAATGACCCCATTCAACTTCCAGAAAAAAAAATGTGTGCTATTGAATATTTAGTGGAACCATCCAAGGTACGTCAAATCAGTTAAATGATAAATAAGTCATGTCTCTACCCAAAACCTCGTTCCCTTAGATAGAAAATAAAAGCATCGAGATGACCATCACCAAAACCAAACTGCTTCCCCTCACATTACGTTCATGCTCTTCTGTGGCCCAACCATCAACCTCAGAGTTTCAGTTCTTTTTAGCAAAACTAAACAGATTTAAACTCTGTTTCACTGGATTGGTGTACAAGTTGTCTACATATTGGTGCAAACGTCTGCACGTTGTCTATATTCCCATCCATGGATGTGGCAGGCAGAGCCGAAAACTATCCCCATTCCTCTAAACCAGGGGTGGGCAAACTTTTTCACTCCAGGGCCACAATGGGTTCTTAAACTGGACCGGAGGGCCGGAACAAAGCATGGATGGAGTGTTTGTGTGAACTAATATAAATTCAAAGTAAACATCATTACATAAAAGGGTGCGGTCTTTTTTTTTTTTAGTTTTATTCATTTCAAACGGGCCGGATCCAGCCCGCGGGCCATAGTTTGCCCACGGCTGCTCTAAACGGAGGCCGGAAGGCACCTCACAATCCGCAGGCCAGTGTCTGTACTAGTGGATTGGAGTTTGCACAAAATCGAAAGTCTAGTTTGTTAGGTAGCTCAACCTGGTACACAAGGAGGACTTGAGAATCAGGGAGTGACAGGAAGGGCCAAGGCTGGCTGGGGGAGAAGTTCTAAAACAGACAGTGCCATCTTGGCCAGGCCTCCCTTGGCCTGCATGCCGGAACAGAGATGAGGGGCAAGCAGGTGTCCTCTGACCCTCCTGCACCAGGTTAGGTGGGAGGGTGAGAGGACAGGACCAGAGGTCACCGGGAGCACCGGGAGCCTTCTCTCCTCCAGCTCTGCGGACGAAGTAAATGCCTGGCCGGGCCCCAGCACGTAGCCTCTCCAGTGATAGACATCCCCTTTTATAGACCAGGGCCTCTGAAAGCAGAGGGGAGGCCTGGGTTGCGGGAATGGGCAGAGGGGCCGTGCCCTGAGTGGAAAAGGTGGGGTAATGGCCGCCTGGGCTGAGCAGCTTGGTGCCGCTGCGGCTGGAGCTCAGCTGACTGGGCTCAGGGCCAAGTGTAGGCCTGGCCTCTGGAAAAGCTGGCACTTCTCTGTGAGGCTGTGCCAGCGGGGCGGGGCTGCTCCTTCTGCAGCCTCTGTGGAGCAGGTGGAGTTGCTCAGGGGCAGGTAGGAGGAGGCAGGAGCTGTGGACGGGACCTACCCGCTGTCCCTTACACCCTTACCCTCCCCTCTCCCACCCAAATTCTGGAAGGTGGAGCCTGCATCAGCCGCAGCTGTGAATTCCTGGCAGAGACTGCAGTGGTGACTTATTCAAATGAATCTGGTTA
>NW_006383009.1:70535-87296 GCF_000327345.1 Myotis davidii
TCTCCAGGGGTCTGCCCCAGTGAGGAGAGCATCTCAGGGCTCCATCTAAATGAAGAAGAGTGGGGGGGGGGTGTCTATTGGCCATCTTATGTCCTCTTTGGAGGTCACTGCAGTCTTAGAGGCTCCTGCGCTGAGGGTAGCTCCTCCAGACTGGCCCCAGGCTCCGCCTCAGTCATCTCAGCCATAAACCTCAGCCCAGGCTGAAAAACAAGGGTCACACAGAGTTAAATGACGTTTCACTTATACCAGCAGATGAATCAACTCCAGCCAACAAACACTCATTGAACCAGTTATGGCCTGCACTGTGCCAGGCGTATTTTACAAGAGGAAGTAAGATTATAAGGAAAAAATATATTCTGGCAAGCAGACCTTTTATATGTCCTGCAGTAGAATTCGGGAAAAATGCTTATAAATCTCAGAGGAAAATCAGTAAGTCGTTTAAAATCGGAAAAGTGGTGAACAACTTCCTTTGCTTTAATCTCTACAAACAGATGATGTGTCACACTTGAAAGAAGGAGCAGCTTAAGGCCATTGAGTGCATTCTTTTTATTGGCTACAGTGAAAAGAGAAGGTTAAATACAGGAGATTTGAACAATTTTTTAAAATGTTGTTTTGGGGTCATAGCTATGGAGTGAGATGCACTTAAAGTAATTAAGTTCAAATACAAAGTTGTAATTTGGAATTTCTAAAGTATTTGAGACTTCACACAAACGTGTTAGAAGATTAGATTCCTTGGAATTTAGAGGTCTAATTTTCAATGTCCACAGAGTTTGTTTTTTAAGAAAACTTGGTGTTGGACATTAGTTCAAACTTTCACTTTGAAGATAGCTAGGATAACAATCAAAATTGTCCTGATTAAATGAGTTCTTATTTATCTTCTCACTGGTAAGATAAATACACAATTTTTCACTGTCCTAAAAAATATTCTAATGTAACACGTGATTATTTAAAATCTGAAGGACTTTAATTTACAAGCAATTATTTTTTAGCAAATAAAAATAGGCAAAGAACATGCAAATATTAACTTTAGAAAACAAAATACATATGGAAAAAAACTTCTTAAAATTTCTTTTTCAATTA
Organism: Myotis davidii; assembly: GCF_000327345.1. Classification (NCBI taxonomy): domain Eukaryota; kingdom Metazoa; phylum Chordata; class Mammalia; order Chiroptera; family Vespertilionidae; genus Myotis; species Myotis davidii. The sequence continues at coordinate 71,616 of NW_006383009.1, forward strand.
CAGTTGACATACAATATTATATTAATTTCAGGTGTATGACATAGTGATTAGACATTTATATACCTTACTAGGTGACCACCCCAATAAGTCTAGTACCCATCTGATACCATATACAGTTATTACGATATTATTGACTATATTTCTGATTCTGTACTTTATATCCCCGAGATTGTTTTCATAGCTGCCAATTTGTATTAATCCCTTTGATGTTTTTCACCCATCCTCTCAACTCCCCACCCATCTGGTGACCATTAATTTGTTTCCTTTGTCCGTGATTTGTTTCTGTTCATTTATTTTCTTAACTTGTACACACAAGCAAAATCCTATGGTATTTGTCTTTCCCTGTCTGACTTATTTCACTTAGCATACTACGCGCTAGGTCCATCATGTCACAAATTACAAGATTTCGTTTTTTTAAATGGCGGAGTAATATTCCGTTGTGTAAATGCACACGTCTTCCTTATCCAGTCATCTGCTGATGCACACTGAGGCTGCTTCCCTGTCCTGGCCAGTGAAAACAATGCTGCCGTGAACAGGGGGACACATGTGTCTTTCTGAATTAGTGTTTTAGATTTCTTCAAATAAACACCCAGAAGTGGAATTGCTTTTGTTCTATTCTTAATTTTTTGAGGGAAATCCACACTGTTTTCCATAGTGGCTGTATAAATTTACAATCCCACCAACAGTGTATGAGAGTTCCTTTTCTCTACATTGTTGCCAACATTTATTGTTTATTGATTATTGATATACTAGAGGCCCCATGCATGAAAATTTGTGCGCAAGAGTAGGCCTTCCTTCCCCCGGCTGCCGGCACCGGCTTCCCTCCAGCACCTGGGACCTAGGCTGGCTTCCCCCCAGCCCTGGCTTTGTCAGGAGGGACTCCGGAATAATGTCTGGAAGACGTCTGGTCTAATTAGCATATTACCCTTTTATTATTATAGATTGATGACAGCCATAATATCAGGTGTCAGGTGATATCTCATTGCGGTTTTAACTTGTATTTCCTTGATGACTAGTGATGTTGAGCATTTCTTCATGTCTATTCGCCATCTTATGTCCTCTTTGGAAAAATGTTTATGCTGCCTCCTGCACGTACCCTACTGGGGATGTGCCCGCAACCAAGGTACATGCCCTTGACCGGATTCAAACCTAGAACCCTTCAGTCCACAGGCCAATGCTCTAGCCATTGAGCCAAACTGGTCAGGGCTTCTGCCCATTTTTTAATCAAATTTTTTTTATGTTGTTGTATGAGTCTTTTATATATTTTGAATATTAACCTCTTATTGGCTGTGTCACTGGTGAACATCTATTTGGTAGGTTATCTTTTGTTTTGTTGATGTGGCAATTATTTTCAGTTCTTCTGTTCCCATGTTATATGCTTTTAATACATTTTTTTAAAACTTTTTTATTTATCAACTAGAGGCTCGGTGCATGAAATCGTGCATGAGTGGGGTACTTCGCCCTGGCTGGCGATCAGGGCCAATCGGGGCCAGCCGGCCAAGGGGAGGGACCACGAGAGGTTGGCCAACATTTTCTTTTGTTTCTTCTAGCCTCATGTTGTATGATATATATATTTTTAATCTTTTTATTGTAAATATTTCCAAACATACAGAAAAATTGAACAGAAAAGTTTAATAAATACTCATATTCCCATTATCTCAATTAACAATTGTTAGCACTTTTCTTATATGCTTTTTTTTCTTTGCCAGAACTTTTCAAAATAACTTGTAGACATCCTGACATTTTGCAACTAGGTATTTTAATATTCATTTCCTCAAAAAAGACATTTTTCTACGTACCACAAAAACATTATCACACTTAAGTAAATTAACAAAAATTCCCTAATGTCATTTACTACCCAGTTGTTTTTCATATTTCCTGAGTTGTCCCCAAATATCTTTTGTAGCTATTTGCTTATTCATACTTGCTTAACAATTGCCTAACATGGAATTAACCAATTCTCCTAGCATCAGCCTACAGTTTGCTTCTTTCTTTGCAAATTTGTTCCTTCAACTAGTGTTTATTGAGCACCTACTAGTACTATGTTCCAGCAAAGTGCTGAGTACTGAGATTATGGGGTGAAAGTCATTTTCCTATGACAATATCTCCTTTACTGAGATTTTCCCCATTCTTTTTATTTATTTATTTTTTAAATATATATGGTTTTATTGATTTCAGAGAGAGGAAGGGAGAGGGAGAGAGATAGAAACATCAGTGATGAGAGAGAATCATTGATGGGCTGCCTCCAGCATACCACACAGGATGGAGCCTGCAACCCAGGCATGTGACCTGACCAGGAATTGAACCTTGACCTCAACCACTGAGCCACACCGGCTAGGCTCCATTATTTTCCTTTTTGGCATCTCATTGGGTAGAAAGTTATATTGCGTTTTCTTTATTCCTTGATGAAGCAAATGGATTTTTCTTCCCAGATCCTTCAATTGCCTCTGTTTGACTTTGTTCCCATGATCCTTTCCTTTGGTTCTTTTGTGCTGGCTTCTTTTTTTTATTTTTTTAAAATATATTTTATTGATTTTTTACAGAGAGGAAGGGAGAAGGATAGAGAGTTAGAAACATCGATGAGAGAGAAACATCCATCAGCTGCCTCCTGCACACTCCCCACTGGGGATGTGCCCACAGCCAATGTACATGCCCTTGGCCGGAATCGAACCCGGGACCCTTGAGTCCGCAGGCCGATGCTCTATCCACTGAGCCAAACCGGTTAGGGCTGTGCTGGCTTCTTTACTCCCGAGCATTCCCGCCCCTGGGGAGAGGAGGCCCTACTCAAGTATTTACTACCTGGGTGCCCTGGGAGACAGTGTGCTCGAAGACTGGGAGGCGAGCTGGGTTGCTGACAGCCCTCTGCCTACGGCGGCCTCAGTCTTAGTCCATGGTGTTTTACAACTTCTACTGGGGGAAATGGGGCATCCAAGATTTGTCATGTCACAGACCATGGGAAGAAACAAGAGACAAGAGGAAGGAAAGGCTCACCCAGCTGGAATGACACATTGGAATTCAAGCCTCCTCATGCTGTTTCACCTTCTTGTCCTAAACCACCCTTGGCTGTATTCCCAGATCATCCCACATACCCTGTGCCTCATCCGCTGGTGCTCCTTCTCAGAGCTGTGTCCCTGCCTGGAATGTGCTATCCATTCTTTCCTCCATCCTCATTTTGCCACCCCTCAAGGCCAATCTCAAGTTTTTAAATTTCCTCTCACTTAGCTGACACGCCCTTGTCCAGCTCTCCTCAGCCTCTGCAGCCCGCAACTCTCTGTCCCTCTCCCTCCTCACCAATGACAGCTACCACCACCAGCACCAACTCCCCCAGGGCACCACCTCCCTGCTTCTCCAGGTGCTTCCAGCCAGCTCTGGTGGGAGGCACGTGATGTGCAGGGGAAGCTCAGCACCTCGAGGGGAGTCCTCCACCAACTTGATTACAGGGTTTTTGGCAGCAGGAACCCGGCTGTCTGCTGCACGGCACAAAGCCATGGCTCTTTCCAGCAGTTCTAAGGGGTTGCAACATCAACATCTTCCCAGCTGGCTAGAGGAGTCTCCACCCTGGTCCATTCTACCCTGAGGTCACAATAGCATGGGGCTCGTGGAAGTGCCAGGCCCGCAGCTGTATCCACGGGGAGGGGCTGGTTTGGGTGTGGAGCAGGCGTGCAGCTCTGCTCTGAAGTGTTTGTGCCGTCTCAGTGGGACAGCTGTTTGGAGACAGGGACTTGGACTCTCAGGAGAGAGGAGGCACCAGAGATGTAGGTTTTGGGGTCAGCAGCATTGGGCAAAGGTTTAGACTCTGAAGTCAGACCTCTACTTCCTGGGAGACGATTAAAAGAGGCTCAGGAGAGAAAACTGTGCTCCAGGAGACACCCCCATTGAAGAGGGACAAGTGGGGTGCTTAGTGGGTAATTTCCGTAGTCATTTTATCCACGGCCCTCACAGTGGTAGGAACTCCAGAGTAGTACCTGTTTGTGCACAGATGGCTCCCAGCAGCCCTTTCTCTCCCCCTGCTGGTCATATGATTTAATTATTAACTCAGGAAAGAGAATTTCGGATGGAGGGGAATTGAAACTCTTCTAACATTTCACAGGCCCCGACTCGTCTTGGCCTGGCCTGGTGGATTCTAGGCCGACAGGGAACCTACATTTTTCGCAGACCAGTGCTGCCGTGACCCCAGGGGGAGGCTCCCCAGGGGGAGCTGTGAAATAGGAAGGGGGTCTGGGCCTGCGCTAGTTCCAGGTAGACTGTGCAAGCCGCACTTTTTCAGTCACTTGATGCCCTGGTGAGGTTCCTGGGCCACTTGAGTCTCAGCTCCCGAGCTCTGAGCACCTGCTCGCCTGGTTTTCTCACCCGTGACACTGAAAAAGCACCAAGAGCGAGCAGGCCACTCTGCACCCTGCAACTTGCCTCTGCCTTGTGACTGTGCTTAATATAGGTCAAATGAAAACAGCTCCCAAAATAGACGTTCTCTGCGAAGCAGCTGGCTTGTGAGCTGCTCCACAGAAAGGGAAGAGGTGTGGGTGACGGAGTGGAGTTCTCCTCAGGTGTTACGTAACCTGGGCTGGAGAACTCGGGGCCAAATATCTGCAGAGAAAAAGGGAATCTGCCCTGCCCCCGCCTCCCACCTGCACCCCTGGCCCGGGAAGCAGCCCAACCACGCACATCACAAACTCAGAGTCGGTTCTGTCCTGGGCAGCAAGGTCACCCCTCAAAGCATCACGCCGGGGAGCTCGTCATACACGGGAGTGATCACATGACTCCCACCAGAGCTGGCTGGAACTGCCAGTCATGAGGTGGCTCCCCTGGGAGGCCTGGCGCCTGGGTGGGTTTCATCTGACCCCAGGGGTGGGGTGTGGGAGGGGCGGAGAGAAGTGGTGGCTCAGGGACTGAGGGGGACAATGAAGCAGAAGGGAGCAGGGTAACCTGCCATGTGCCCCTCTTCCTGCAGCCTCTTCCCCGCTGTCCTCCCAGGAGCCAGCAGTGGGCCCAGCGCTCCCCACAGTGGCTTCTTCTTTTGTTTTTTTCCATTTTTGCCTCAGTTGGGAGGAGGGGGATTTCTATAACCAAAGACAGTTGCTTCCCCCAGTATTTATTTTTACACTCACTCTGTGATAATATAGTAAGGGCTGCCTATAAGGGAGGCAGGTAGAGGATCACAATTTCCCTGGAGAAGGGACTTGAGAAGGAACAGGAAGTTGAAAGGGGCTACCCAGGCGGGGGAAAGAAGTACAGACAGAGGCAGCACAGGCTGAGCACACAAAATATGCACAAAGGCCCAGAGGTGACAGGGAGAGCTTACCGCCATGAGGAGCTACAGCCACTGCAGGGGGACTGCTGACAGACAGGCAGAGAGATATGAGTCAGGCAAGGGAAAATGAAGCCACATGGGGAAGGGCCTCGTGGGGGAGGAAGTGTGGACCTCATCCTGACGGAACTGGGGGGCTGCCAATGCAGGGGCTTCTAGAACACAGGAGCACGTTGGAAACGCAGATTGCTGGGCCTCACTTCACATGTACTGAACCAGAGACTTGGAGGTCAGTCCTGCAGCCCGTGTTTTCACAAGCACCCTCCACATGCTTCTGATTCACGCTCAAGTTTGAGAACAGCTGAGCAAAGAGTGTAGCGTCAATAGTAGAACTGAGACTGTGAGTAGAGGTTGCACTTCCAAGAAGTTTGGCTGTGAAGGGAAGGAGAGAGGTTGGTGATGGTCAGTGGGGCTATGGCAGTAGGAGACTAAGACATTAAGTCCGTTCCCTGGGACACAGATGCTAGGTGGAGGTCTGCAGGCAGGAAGTTTTGGGGGATGCTCCCAAGAGTGAGGGGAGCATGACAGAATGGAGAAAGAAGTTGGACTGTGACACAAGGATACACAGGCCTCAGCGATGCTCTGGGAGCGATGATGGCCCTTCAGAGTTGCCCCAGAATCCAGGCTAAGGGGGCTGGGCCTTTACAACACGTATTAATCATGCCGTTTCTTTTATTTTCTGATGTTTTGCTCTCCGGGCCTTGCTGATCCTGGAGAGACTGCCCCTCCCAGGGCTAGCATTTCTTTTATTTTCTGATGTTTTGATCTCTGGGCCTTGCTGATCCTAGAGAGACTGCCCCTCCCAGGGATAGCAGTGCCAAGAGATAGAAACTAACTCCGCTGTGTGCAGAACTTTCATATTCAAACCAATCAGTCCAGAGTCCATACCCCTCACACTCAAGGGGCACTTACCCTGGGCACCACTGTCCACCTGTTCCATTCACCCCAGGGTCAGGCACCAGATAGCTTACACTAACCTGCTTACTCTGCCTTGCTTTGCCTTTCCCATGGAAACCATAATAGAGGTTCCTGCCCACATTTTCCCCTCATTCCCTCTGCCTGCGACCAAATCAGGTGCTTCCCTGTGTGGCCCTGCGTGATGTGCTGTGTATTCTGTTTCTAGGGATCTGTGAGTATAAACGTCTTCCTTCAATGACAGTCATCTCCATGTCTGCATGTCTTACTATAACCGTTTAAAACAAATCTTGAGCACCCTTAAAATGGGTGTCTCCTTGAGCAAGGCAGCTCTCATGGGCAATTCCAGAGAGGGACTGAGCTGTGAGCTGTTGGCAGCTGACATTCCTGGCAGCTCGGAGAATGAATGCCTCAGTCCAGGAGGGGCATGGGGTTATGAATCACAGCATCCACTACAGAGGGATGTTAAGGTGGAGGAGACTTAACCATACTTAAGTGCTGGTAGAAAGAATCAAGTTGGAAGGGAGAGATTAAAGACATGGGAAAGGATAGAATCAACTGATGGGCTGAGAGAAAGGATTGAAGCATAGTCGTATGTTGCTTAACAACAGGGATACATTCTGAAAAATTCATCCTTAGGTGATTTCATCATTGTGCAAACATTCATAGAGTTCACTCACCCAAACCTAGACAGTATAGCCCACAGCACACCTAGGCGATATGATCTAGGAGTCACAATATCTGATTTCTTGTTATCTTTGCAAATATTTTTTGGGAAACAAGGTTGCCTCAGGCCTATTCAAAGGTTATTTTGCCTTGTTTCTACATTCCAAGGTTTGAGGTACAAGACATGCAGGGCAGTCCCTCTGGCATGGCAGCTCTGGCTCCATTTAAAAGTAGCTCTATTGCCCTAGCCAGTTTTGCTCAGTGGATAGAGCGTTGGCCTGTGGACTGAAGGGTCCCAAGTTCGATTCTGGTGGGGGGCACATACCTCAGTTGCAGGCTCCTCCACGGGCCCTGGTCAGGGCGCATGCAGGAGACAACCAAAAGATGTGTTTCTCTCACATTGATATTTCTCCCTGTCTTTCCCTTTCTCTTTCACTCTCTCTAAAATCAATGGGAAAATATCCTTGGGTGAGGATAAAAATAATAAATTAATTAAGTTAAGTAGCTCTATTTAGGGAGATCCAAGATGGTATCAGAGCAGGTAGAAGCTACACTCACCTCTTCCCAGAGCCAAACTGAAATTAGAACTAAATAGTAGACTAATCACCCTGAACAACCAACTGAACACTAGCTGAAGAGAAGTCTCATAACCAAATATTTACAGAAGCCACATTGAAACTGCTCTGAACAAGGTGCCAAGGGCCAATCACAAGCAACATCTTACATTGGCTGGCATCAGAATTACTCCCAAGAGGACCAGAACCAACACACCGTGGCCAGCTTCAGACAATATCAAAGCAGGATCCAATAAGCTTTATAAGTGGCATCTCCAGAGGGAGATCTTGGCAGGTACTAAACCCTGTTGAGGTGAATTCCATTTCATGTGGTCAGCACCACACAATAGTTCACATGCTGTGGTCATGGTTGAGCTTCACAGTCAGCCAGCCCCAGTATTGATTCCATGAATGAATGGGCCAATAGCAATCAAGACTCAATTACAACACAAGAGCCCACATAACCCATGTAAGGACATTATTGGAGTGCTCAGATCAGGTGTTTAAGGAGACTTCATCATTGGATCCCACAGAACACCAACTATATAAGGCTACTCCATAAAGACTTGGAGTCATAGCAGATCTATCTGATACATAAAAACAAACACAAAGAGGCAGCCAAAATGTGGAGACAAAGAAACAAGCCCTAAATAAGAGAACAGGAGAAATCTCCAGAAAAAGAGCTACATGAAACAGAGGCAAGCAATTTATCAGATACAGAGTTCAGAGTAATGGTTATAAGGATGTTCAACAGCATGAAAAGGGACATAGAAATCATAAAAAAGTCACAAATGAATAATGAAATACCTGAAATGAAGAATACACTGGAAGGAATAAACAGTAGATTGAATGAAGTTGAGGATTGAATCAGCAATTTGGAAGACAAGATAGAAAAAAAACCACTCAATTAGAGCAGCAAAACATTTTTTTAAAAATTAAGAACTTTTAAGGGATCTTTGGAACAACTGAAGTATAACAGCATTTACATTACAGGGGTACCAGAAAGAGAGAGAGAGCAAGGTATTGAGAACTCATTTGAAGAAATAATGATTGAAAACTTCCCTAACCTGGTGGAAGAAAAAGACACAAAACTCCAGGAAATCCAGAGTCCCAAACAAGAGGCCACACAAAGACACATCATAGTTAAAATGGCAAAGGTTATATACAAAGATAGAATCTTCAAAGCCGCAAGAGAAAGCCAGTTAGTTATAGGCAAGGGAGCTCCCATAAGACTGTCAACTGATTTCTCAAGAGAAATATTTCAGGACAGAAGAGATTGGCATGAAATATACGAAGTAATGAAAAGCAAAGACCTACAACCAAGACTACTTTAGCCAACAAGGCTATCATTTAAAATTGAAAGAGAAAGAAAGACTTTCTCAGACAAGAAAAAGCTAAAGAAGATTGTTATCACCAAACCAGTACAAGAAATGTCAAGGGCCTGCTTTAAAGAGGAGGAGGAGCAGGAGGGGAATGGAAAAAAACAAAACAACAAAAAACAGAGAAACATAGTTAAAAGAATAAAATGGCCATAAATATTTATTTATCTATAATCACTTTAAATGTAAATGTCATAAATGCTCCAAGCAAAAGACATAGGGCAGACGAATGGATAAGAAGACAAGACCCATATATACAAGAGACCCACCTGTCTACAAGAGATCCACCTCAGAGTGAAAGATACATACAGAGTAAAAGTAAAGGGATGGAAAAAGATATTTCATGCAAATTGAAAGGGAATATAAGCTGTGGTAGAAATACTTGTATCTGACAAAACAGATTTTTAAAACAAAGACTATCGTAAGACAAAGGAGGACACTACATAATGATAAAGAGAGCAATCCAACAAGAGGATATAACCCTTATAAACATTCATGCACCCAACATATGAGCACCTAAGTATGTAAAGCAAATCTTGATGGGCATGAAGGGAGAAATTGACAATAATACACTCATAGTAGGGGATTTTAACACCCCATTGACATCAATGGATATATCTTCTGGACAGAAAATCAACAAGGAAATGGTTATCTTAAATGACAATACTAGATCAGATGGATTTAATTGATATCTTCAGAGCATTGCACCTCAAAACAGCAGAATATGCATTCTTTTCAAGTGCGTATCAAACATTTTCTAGGAGAGACCATATGTCAGAACACAAAACAAGTCTCAATTGAGATATTTCTTGTTTCTTGAGGTAGGCCTGTAATGCTATGAGTTTTCCTCTCAGGACTATTTAAGCTGTGAACTATAAATTTGGGGTTGTTGTGAAGATTGAATTTAAGAAGATTGAAATCACATCAAGCATCTTCTCTGACCATAATGGTATGAAACTAGAAATTAATCACAAGAAAAAAATTAAAAAACACACAAACACATGAAGGCTAAATAACATGTTACTAAACAATAAGTAGGTTAACAATGAAATCAGGAAGAAATTAAGATACCTTGAAACAAATGAAAATGAACACACAGCAACCCAGAATCACAGCTTAAATAGTCCTGAAAGGGAAACTCATAGCATTACAGGCCTACTTCAAGAAACAAGAAATATCTCAAACTATCTAACTTCATACTTACAGGAACTAGAAAAAGAATCACAAAGCTCAAAGTGAGTAGAAGGTTGAAAATAATAAAGATCGGAGTGGAAATAAACAAACTAGAATGCAAAAAACTATACAAATAATCAATGAAACCAAAAGCTTGTTCTTTGAAAAGATAAACAAGATTGATAAGCCTCATCAAGAAAGAAAGAGGAAAGGACCTAAATAAATAAAATTAGAAATGAAAGAGGAGAAGTAACAGCTGACACCAAAGAAATACAAGGGATTGTAAGAAAATATTCTGAACAACTATATGCCAGCAAATTGGACAATCTTGAAAAAATGGATAAATTCCTAGAAACATATAATCTTCCAAATGTGAATCAGGAAGAATTAGAGCATTTGAATAAACAGATTACAACTAGTGAAACTGGGGCAATAATAATAATAATTCCCAATAAAGAAAAGTTCTGGGCCAGATGGCTTCACAGGTGAATTTTACCAAACATTCAAAGAACTAACACCTTTCTCAAACTATTTCAAAACAATCAAGAGGAGGGAAGACTCCCAAGCTTATTTTCTGAGGCCAACATTATCCTAATTCCAAAACCAGATGAAGACACTACAAGGAAAGAAAAGTATAGGCCAATATCCTTGAAGAACATATATGCTAAAATCCTCAACAGAATATTAGCAAACTGAATCCAGCAATACATTAAAAAGATCATACACCATGATCAAGCGGGATTTATTCCGGGGATGCAAGGTTGATACATAACCACAAATCAATAAGCGTGATACATCACATAAACAAAATGAAGGATAAAGACCACATGATCAAATCAATAGATGCAGGAAAGGCATTTGATAAAATCCAGCATCCATTTGTGATAAAAATTCTCAGCAAAATGAGAATAATGTGAACATATGTCAACATAATAAAGACCATATATGACAAACCCACAGCCAACATCATACTCAATGGGCAAAAATTACAAGCATTTCCCTTAAGATTGGTAACAAGACAGGGATATCTGCTTTCACCACTCTTATTCATCACTAGAGGCCCGGTGCCTGAAATTCATGCACTGAGGCAGAGGAAAAGGGGTGGTCCCTCAGCCAAGATTGTGAGAGGGCACAGGCCAGGACAAGAGACACCACTGCAAATGTAAATGTCATAAATGTCATAAATGGTGCATGATAGGGGCCGAGGAGGGATGCGGGAGGTTAGACAGTCAGGGAGGGACCGAGGGAGGACTCCAGGGCATGTCCGGCCCATCTTTCTCAATCCTAATCGGCTGGCCCCCAGCAGCAAGCTAACCTACTGTTCAGAGAATCTGCCCCCTGGTTGTCAGTGCAAATCATAGCAAGTGGTTGAGCAGCCTTAGTATATCATTAGCATATTATGCTTTGATTGGTTGAACAGATGACTGATGACTGGACACTTAGCATATTAGGCTTTTATTATATAGGATAGTACTGGAAGTCCTAGCAACAGCAATCAGATAAGAAGAGAAATAAAAAGCACCCAAATTAGAAAAGTAAAACTGTCCTTATTTACAGATGTCATGATATTATACATAGAGAACCCTAAAGATTCCACCAAAAAAGTACTGGAACTAATAAACGAATTCAGTAAAGTAGCAGGATACAAAATAAATATCCAGAAATCAGTTGCATTTTTACACCAATAATGAACTATTAGAAAAGGCAACTAAAAAAACAAACACATTCACAATTGCTTCAAAAAGAATAAAATACCTAGGAATAAATTTAACTAAGGATGTAAAACACCTGTACTCAGAAAAAATGATAAGATTCTGAAGAAAGGAATTGAAGAAGGTACAAATAAGTGGAAGCATATACTGTGGTCACAGATTGGAAGAATTAACGTCATAATGTCCACACTAACCAAAGCAATCTATAGATTCAACTCAATTCCTATTAAGATATGAATAGCATATTTCACAGAACTAAAACAAATATTCCAAAAAAAGTATATGGAACCACAAAAGACCCAGAATAGCTACAGCAATCTTGAGGAAGAAGAACGAAGTTGGAGGAATCACCCTACTGGATATCAAACTATCCTACAAGGCTGTATTAATCAAACCATCATGGTACTGGCATAAAAACAGACATATAGATCAATGAGAGCCCAGAAGTAAACCTACACCTTTATAGACCATTAATATTTAACAAAGGAGGCAAAAATATACAATGGGGTAAAGATAGTCTATTTAATAAATGGTGTTGAAAATTTTGCAAAAAAGAAAATTAGACCACTTTGTTACACCGTACACAATTATAAACTCAAAATGGATTGAAGATTTAAATGTAAGAATGGAAACCATAAAAATCCTAGAAGAAAACATAAGCAGTGAAATCTTGGGAATTTCTTGTAGCAATATTTTTGCAGAGATATCTCCTTGGACAAGAGAAACAAAACAAACAAATAAACAACATAAAAAGATTTTGCACAGCAAAGGAAACTATCAACAGTCGAGAAGACAACCCACTGAATGGGAGAACATATTCACCAATGATACATCAGATAAGGGGTTAATATCCAAAATTTATAAAGAATTTATACATCTCAACACCAAAAAAACAAAACAATCCAATAAAAAAAATGGTTAAAGGACCTGAATAGACACTTCTTCAAAGAGGACATATAGATGTTCAATAGATATATAAAAAGATGCTCAACATCACTAATCATCAGGGAAAGGCAAATTAAAACCATAATGAGGTATCATCTCACACCTGTCAGAATGGCTATCATCAATAAATCAACAAACAAGAAGTGTTGGCGAGGACATGGAGAAAAGGGGACCCTTGTGCACTGTTGGTGTATAGAGAGCAGCTTGGCAGCTGTCAGGGGGTGGGTTGGGGGACTGGGTTGTGGGAGTGGAGGGATTGAGGGGAAAAAAAAAGAGAGAGAAAAAAACCTCATGGACACGGGCAACAATGTTGTGATTGCTGGGTGGAGGAGGGCCGGGGGAGGTAGATGTGCATAAACGGGACATGGATGGTGATGACAGGAGACTTGATGTGGGGTGGTGAACACACAACACAGTGCACAGATGATGTGTTGTGCACCTAAAACCTGTATAATTTTGTTAACCAGTGTCAGCCCAATTAATTCAATAAAAAGGGGAAAAAAGGAAAATAAAGTGGATCTGTTTCTATTACTATTTGCAAGCCTGTTGCTCCTAAGCTACAAGCCTTTAGAGCAGTGGTTCTCAACCTTGGCTGCACATTAGAATCTCCTGGGAATTTTTTTTTTTAAATCCTGATTTCTGGGCCTCATCCTCTGGAAATTCTGTTTCTTTGTTATGGGGTGGGGCCACAACATTAGTAACAAATAAGCAGAATTTCCGGAGGATGAGGCCCAGAAATCAGGATTTTAAAAAGATTCCCAGGTGATTCTAATGTGCAGCCAAGGTTGAGAACCACTGCTGTAGAGGGTGTTACTGTACAAAACAACCCGAGATTAAATCAAGCACAAGAGAAAAGGATGCAATCAGGAGATTGTAGCTATTGGTTAGGAACCTGCTCATGTTGCTTCTTTCTGTGTTGTCCTACTGGATATCTCTGTACCCATTGGGTCCACTCTCTTTGCCTTGCTGTCTGCCCTGGAGGATGTCTGTGGAGCAGTCTTGCCCTCTGGCTTCTAGATGGGTGTGGTGAGGAGAAACCCTACAGGAGATAAGAGGATGGAGGACTGTGAGGACAGGGTATTTATCTCAGGCAGCCTCCCTGTGGGGTCACCTTGGGCTACCTGTGGTCCCCTATTAAAGGTCACTGCTCATCTTTGAGCAGGCTTCTCTGCAGGATTATCTTCCAGTTTCCTTTTTCTTTTTTTTCCAGTTTCTTTTAATAGCTTCCTCCCCCAGGGCTCAGACTGCAATGCATTGAGGGAGGTACATGGGCTGCAAAAATGTAAGGTGGCATGCTCTCTCACTTGCACAACCCTGAGGGTGAATGCCTCCTCAAGATTTGCATCATAGCTGCCTCCCTCATTTCACCCTCATCTCACCCTGCCCTGCTCCCCCTGCATCCTCTGAGGCCTATGGTAGTGCTGCTGCTAGCCCTAGGTTATTACTACCCCTTATGTTTCCCTCTACACTCTGCCCTCAGCTTTGTAAGTAGCCCTTTTATTAATCCCTTCTAGATTTCTTCCCATTTGAGTGTGCCATGAAGTTCCTCTTGGGACCCTGACTGCTATGATTGTGTGCATCTTCCTATAGCACTAAGTATTTTTTATATTATTATTATTATTATTAGTTAATCCTCACCTGAGGATATTTTTTCCATCAATTTTTAGAGAGAGTGGAAGAAACGGGGAGAGACAGAGAGAAAATTAATGTGAGAGAAACACATCAGTTGGTTGTCTCCTTCACGCACCCCAGCCGGGCCCGGGGATTGAACCTGCAGCCCTGGTACATGCCCTTGACTGGAATTGAACCTGTGACCCTTCAGTCCGAGGGCCTAACCACTGAGCAAATCAGCTAGGGCTTTTATATTATTACTAGAGAGCATGAAAATTTGTGCAAGAGTAGGCCTTCCTTCTCCCGGCTGCTGGCGCTGGCTTCCCTCTAGCACCCGGGACCCGGGCTTCCCTCCTCCGGCCACCCGCAGGCATCTGGGACCCGGGCTGCTTAAAAAAATATTTTTTATTGATTTTAGAGAGGAAGGGAGAGGGAGAGATAGAAACATCAATGATGAGAGAGAATCATTGATTGGCTGCCTCCTGTATGGCCCCCATTGGGGATGGAGCCCACAACCCAGGCATGTGCCCAGACTGGGAATTGAACCATTACCTCCTGGTTCATAGGTCAACGCTCAAATACTGAGCTATGCTGGCTGGACTTTATATTATTTTTAATGGTGCATTTCCTACATTTTTAGTTGTGGTTTCTCCTGTATAAAATACTATCATATAAAAAGTCTTATTCCTTCTTATTAGACTTATTTGGTTTCCTGATGTTTATTATTATAAATAACTAGAGGCCCGGTGCATGAAATTTGTGCCCAGGTAGGGTCCCTAGGCCTGGCCTGTGATCAGGGCCAATCTTCCCAGGCTGCTGGCAGCTGGCCCCACCCTCTGCCACTGCCAGTTGTCCTCTGTGTGTGGGGCAGCCAGTGGGACGATCAGGGCCCAGTGCTGCCCGCATCCACCACCACCCACCCTGATATTCCCCATCGGGCAATCGGAGACTGCCAGCTGTGGGGAGGGACCAAGAGGTTGGTCGGCAAGCCCTGATCCGGTGATTGGGGCCTGTAGGCTGGGCGCAGCTCGTGTTGAGTGTCTGCCCCATGGTGGTCAGTGCATGTCATAACCAACTGATCATTCCACCATCTGGTCAACTTGCATATTAGCTTTTATATATATAAATTTAAATTATAGAAATACCAGAGGCCCGGTGCACAAAATTTGTGCACTTGGGTGGGGGCGGGGCGTCGCCCTTAGCCCCCTGTGCCCTCTAGCAGTCTGGGACCCCTCAGGAGATAACGACCTGCTGGCTTAGGCCTGCTCCCGGGTGGCAGAGGGCAGGCCCAATCCCTAGATGCAGCCCCTGGTCGGGCTCAGAGCAGGGCCGATTTTGGAGAGGGGGTGCCACCCCCTGTCATGCACAGAGCAGGGCGGATCGGGAGGTTGCGATGCCACCCTCAGTCACGCTCAGGGTAG
>NW_006383009.1:88518-105387 GCF_000327345.1 Myotis davidii
GATTTTAATATTTTAAAATCTTAAATTTAAGAGGCTTAATATTTTATATTAATCTTCTCATTCTTTTATATTTTTGTATTTCATGTTTGACTACTTGAGTTGTTGGAATTTTTTTGAATAGTCAGTTGTCCTAGCCTTTAAATCTTTTTTATCATATAGTAAATATTTACTCATTGTTATAGTTGCTCCTGGACTGCCAATTATGTTTCACTGAGCTGTTTATTCTTGTGGCAGAACTATGTTTTCATTATTGTAGCTTTGAAAATTAGATAGGACATGCTCTTCTCCCCTTCACACCCCATTAACTTTCTTTTGAAAAAAATTTCTTGACTATTCAGCTACAATCATTCTTCCAAATGATATTTAGACTTATTTTGTAAACTTTCACTAAAAATTCAAAAATTTTTATTGGAATTACTTTATACCTATAAATATATTTAAAGAGAAAGGATATTTTTATATTATACGACTAGTGGCCCAGTGCACAAAATTCATGCACATTAAAGGAGAATTAATTAGAGGAAATATTTAATATTGCTATTTGCCCTTTCTCTCTAATAGAAGTGTCAGAGATGAAAGAAAATTAGTAAAATGTATATAAAAATCTCCCTCCAGTTAGAGTCTGGGGCACGCTGCAGGACCCAGAGTCAGTCCCCGCCCACTTGCGGCACCTCAAAATTGCACAAGACCCATACCCAGCCAGTTCCATCCCATTGGGTGAGATCCAGACCCGGCAGGCCCCACCCTTATCCTGGAGGACGGGGGGGGCACAGCCTCAGGTCCCCCAGCCCAGCCCCAGGTCCTCTGGCCCCGGCGTGAGGGCACGAGGGCATGAAGGCATGAGGGTGTGACGACCATTTGCATATTAGTTCTTTATTATATAGGATTTTAACTAGGTATATCAGTATCCCTTCATTGATTCAACTTATTTTTTTTAAAATATATTTTATTGATTTTTTTTTTACAGAGAGGAAGGGAGAGAGATAGTTAGAAACATCGATGAGAGAGGAACATCGATCAGCTGCCTCCTGCACATCTCCCACTGGAGATGTGCCCGCAACCCACGTACATGCCCTTGACCCGAATCGAACCCGGGACCCTCCAGTCAGCAGGCCGACGCTCTATCCACTGAGCCAAACCGGTTTCGGCGATTCAACTTTTTGTTAAACATCAAGACTTCTGCCCTAGCCAGTTTGGCTCAGTGGATAGAACATCAGCCTGTAGACCAAAGGGTCCTGGATTCAATTCCAGTCAGGGGAACGTACCTTGGTTGCAGGTTCCTCCCTGGTCCGGGCCATGGTCAGGGCTCATGCAGAAGGCAACCAATTGATGTATTTCTCTCACATCAATGTTTCTCTCTGTCTTTCCCTCTCTCTTCCACTCTCCCTAAAAATCAGTGGAAAAATATCTTGGGGTAAGGATTAACAAAAATAAACAAACAAACAAAAAACATCAAGACTTCGTTAATATTAAAATTTTATCATTTTCTCCATATATATTTATGATTTAATGTAGCTCTCATTTTAAGTTGACTTAGATGTGTTTTTATGTTGTTTTTTTACTTGAAAAATTTACTTGTTTAGATTATGGTAAAATCTGTAACCATAAAATTTATCACTTAAAACCATTTTAAGTGTATAATTCAGCAGCATTAAGTACATTCACATTGTTGTGCAACTATCACCACCATCCATCTCCAGAGCACTCTAATCTCGCAATACTGAAACTCCCAATTAACCAATAACTCCCCAATCTCCCCTCTCCTCAGTCCCTGGCAACCAGCATTCTACTGTATGTCTCAGTGAATTTGACTACTTACTCCAAGTACTTCATGATATATCTCTCCGAGTTTCTGCTTTCAATAATTTTGAGCATATACCCAGAAGTGGAATTGTTAGATTATATAATGACTAGAGGCCCAATGCACAAAATTTGTGCAAGACTAGGTCTTCCTTACCCCAGCTGCCAGCACTGGCTTCCCTCTGGCACCCAGGACCCAGGCTTCCCTCACAGCCCCGGCTTTGTCCGGAAGGTCGTCCAGAAGGATGTCCAGTCTAATTAGCATATTATGCTTTTATTATTATAGATTCCATTTTTAATTTTTTGAAGAATCCTCATCCTGTTTTGTTTTTGATTTTAAAGAAAATTGAATTTATTTAAGGACAGGGAGTCGGGGATGGGATATCCAAAGGGAAGGGCTGCACAGCACCCAGTCAAGGGTATATCAGGCTGATGATGGCAGCCTCCAGGAGCTGCAGTTTCATCCTTATACGCAGTCACTGGCGAGAAACTTGTCCTCAGTGGGTCTGGGGGCTGAGCTGTGAGCTTGGAATGTGGACAAAATGCAGGTGTGTGATCAGGTGCCTTCAGGAGAGTGTCCGTTCCTCGTATGGTCTGACTCCTGGTGTCCAGCAAGTATTTCCTGGTCTTTTGTTCTCCTGTGTTGGGAAGCTTACAGCTGGCCGTTAAGGATTGGATTACTCTGCAGGCCTAACACTCCCCACACCCCTGTCTCAGACCCCTGCATCCTTTTTTTAAGCAATATGTTTATATTGGTTTTCTGCCACCATTTTTTAGTCTCCATACTGTTTTTCATAAGGTCTGCACCATTTGACATTCCCACCATCATTGCACTAAAGTTCCGATTTCTCCACAACCTTGCCAACACTTATTTTCTGTTTGAAAGTAGCCATCCTAATGGGTGTGAGGTGGTATCACATTGTAGTTTTGATTTGCATTTCTCTAGGGAACTAAAGATGTTGAGCATCTTTTCATGTATTTATTGGCCACTTGTATATCTTCTTTGGAAAAATGTCTACTCAAGTCTTGTGCTCATTTTTGAATCAGGTTTTTCATTTGTTGTTGTTGTTATTGCTGTTAAGTTTTAGTGGTTCTTTAGATTTTCTAGATATTAACCCCTTATCAGATATGTAATTTACAAAATTTTGTCATGTTCTGTGAGTTCTCTTTTTATTTTGTTGATAATTAAAGTGTCCCCTAATGCACAAAAGTTTTTTCATTTCCAGGAAGTCCAATTTGTCTATTTTTTCAGTTGCTTGTGTCTTTGATGTCATATTTAAGAATTCATTAACAAATGCAATGTCCTGAAGAATTGCCCCACGTGCCCATGTTTTCTTCTAGAATTTTATGGTTTTAGCTCTCACATGAAGGCCTTTGATGCATTTTTAGTTAATTTTTGTTTATGGTGTTAGGTAAGAGTCCAGCATCATTCTTTTGTTCATTCATGTAGATATCCAGTTCTCCCAGTACCATTCATTGAAAAGGCTGTCCTTTCCCCATTCAGTGGTCTTAGCACCTTGTTAAAAATTATTTGACCATATTTGCAAGGGTGTGTTTCTGGGCCCTCTATTCTATTCCTTTGGTCTATATGTCTGTCTTTATACCAGTGTCACACTTTTCTGATTACCACAGCTTTGGAATAACTTTTAAAATAAGGAATGTGATTCCTCTAACTTTGTTCTTCTTTCTCAAGATGGTTTTAGCTATTCAGGGTCCCTTGAGATTCCATATGAATTTTAGGATGGATTTTTCTATTTTCTCTAAAACCATTATTGGGATTTTGAAAGGGATTGGATTGAATCTGTAGATTACTGTGGGTAATGATGACACCTTAACAATATTGTCTTCCAATCTAATAAGGTCATTCCATTATAATGTGTTTTTAATGGAATAAGGTCATTCCATTAAGAATGTACACTAGGAAGAGAGAGATAGATTTTTGGCATTGAGATCATTTTAAAGGGATAATTACATTAATAGATATATTAATATTCAACTACCCCTACATTCCCTGGCTAATGCCAACTTGGTCATGGTCTACTATTCTTTTGTCATGTTGCTGGATTTGATTTGCTAGGATACTTAAGGTTTTGTTTTTCTATTCATCGAAAGGTTGGTAATTACTCCCTTTTTTACTTTGGGAAGTTTTGCTATCACATTTGTGCTAGCTTTGAAAATGTATTAGGAAACTTCCTACATATTTCTCTAATGGTGATCTTTTTTATAGCATGGGGAATATCTGCACTCATTATTATTTAATAGCAGGTATGAACTTCACACAGGTTCAGAGATACAGCTGTGTAACTGTCTTTATTTCTCCATAACAGAATCTTAGTTCAGAACAGCCCATTTCTGCTAATGAAAGAAAACACACATTTTGCCACTTTTGTACCGGAACATGTCAATCCGGAAAATAGATAGATAAATTCAGTATTCTCCCCTCTCCTTTCTCTTCCCCGTGGTGATCTGAATTTCAGGAGGTTTACTTGTCTTTCTAGCCTGAGGAGAGTTGTTTGGCCCTTGTGCCACCTCCTGTCTCTGAGTGCTGTTGCCCTGTGTGTGCCCAGCCCAGTTCTAAGAGTCAGGTTGGCAAAGGGCCCGTGAACACTGCAGATCCTTGTCCTGATGACAGAATTCCAGTTTTGTCAACCTGCCTACTCACTACTTCTCTTGACCCCTATGGCTTGGATGCTTTCCCTCAACTGCCCAGGGTTTTGGGAGCAAATAAGGCTTCCATTCACCCAGACAACCCACTCAACCATTTGATTCACCACCCCGTTCCTCCAAGGCTTGCAGGGTCACGGAAAGCCAGCGTGTGGACCTTGCTGCTCCGGGACGCCTTTAAACTAGCGAGGGTTTCTCTCCCTCTGCCCTCAGCGTCAACCAGGAGAGAGCTGGGTGCTGAGCAGTCTTAGAGACTCTTTGTTTGGTATCTCTCAATATCACCTTCAAATCTCCTTTCTTTCTGCCCGCATTCATTTTGGGATGAGAAATCTGTGCTTCTGTGATCATAAACTATATTCTCTTTTATTTAATTAATGGCCATTGATTTGTAACGTCAAGTTTTTTAAAATACAAAACAAAATATTTTTCCCTCAAAAATATGGCTCTTAAAGACCAAGTGTTTTTGGCCTTCAGGCGCTGCCTTTTCAATAAGGTAAAATGTGCTTTGAAACTAAAAGCTGAGCAAGAATTTTCTGTTCCACTGTCCTTACTGTAGGCATGAAGCGATGAGTGCCTTTGAGTTAAGGATGGGTGATGAGCTGCTGGTGAAGTAGGAGGAACCAGGAGCTACTTTTTAATATATATCTATATATCTATTGATTTCAGAGAGGAAGAGAGAGATAGAACATCAATGATGAGAGAGAATCATTGATTGGCTGCCTCCTGCACTGCCCACACTGGGGATCAAGCCCACAACCCAGGCATGTTCCCTTGAACAGAATCGAACCCAGGACCCTGAAAGTCTGCAGGCCGATGCTCTATCCACTGAGCTAAACCAGCTAGGGCCCAGGAGCTACTTTTCATGAAAAAAATTAATGTTAAATAAAATATTCTGCTGTTTTATAAATTATTTTCTCATAAAATCATCTGGGTCTAGTACATGTCCAGAAGGTAATGATTATTTGATAACATTTGCAAAATTTTCATTGTTATTTGTTTCTTTGTATTTTTTTTATAAATTTAAATACCTTATATATTCCGAAAAGCTATCCATTTTATCAGTGCATTCAAGTTGGTTAGCATAGTCTTATATATGGTACTCATACTTTTAAAAAATACCTTTCTATCTACAATTATACCCCTTTCCTTACTTTATTGGTCATTTTTCTCTTTGACCCACATCTGTCAAGGTTTAGTTCCAGAAAATAATGTCCTTCTAACTGGGGTAAGCAAAAAGGAAACTATGTCAGTGTGGAAAATAACTTACAGAATTGTTGGGAAGACTGAAGAAATAGACAAGGTTGAACTCTCAGAGACAGCTTTGAGATGCACATGCAGACAATCAGGGAGTCCTTACTATAGATTCACTCTCCCCTCCCCCATCCCACCTTTTAGCTCTTTGTAAAAATCACCTCAACGATGTTTCACAAAACCCCACAAGGTAGGGTAAAAACAAAGACCATGACCACGTACAGACCAAAGGACCAGGACTTGACATCATTCTCCAAGCGCAAGGTAACCACAGGTCAAAGCAGAGTTGGGATGAGTCACTAGGGTTTTTTCAAACTTTATTTTTATTGTTGACACTATTACAGATGTCCCCCCTGCCCTCCTTTGTCTCCACCTAATCCTCACCCACTCCTTCCCTTTGGCCATCACCACACTGTTGTCTGTGTCTATGGGTTATGCATATATGACCGTTTGGCTAATCCCTTCACCCTTTTTCACTGTTTCTCCTTCCCACCTCCCCTCTGACAGTTGCCAGTCGATTCCATGTATCCATGCGGCTGTTTCTATTTTATTCGTCAGTTTATTTTGTTCATTAGACTCCGTATTTAAGTGAGATCATATGGTATTTTTTTCTCTCTGACTGGCTTGTTTCACCTAGCACAATAATCAATGAACCACTAGTTCTTGGTGGTCATTGCAAATACCTAAGACCGTCTTCCAAGAAACTTGAATTGTTCACATCTGTGGGCCAGTCTGGTGTCCTGAGGAATCTGGGCCTGGAGTCAGAGTGGGACACAGTTGGTTTCGAGGGAATGCCTGACCTACACCGTGTCTCTGGGTTATTTTGAATGGGTTAAGGGGCTGGTGCTCATCTGAAAGACATTGGAGAGGCAGCTGGAGTAAACTACTGAGAAACTCGGACTCCAGTCTCTTCCTGTAGTTTTCCTTTCCTTTCTGTTGGCTTGTTAGTCTTTTCCTGATCTGATTTGTAAGAGCTCTTTATGAATTTTGTATGTGGGGGTATTATTGGCTATATGCAATACACTATTCTGTACCAGTATGTGGGGTCTCTTAATGAAAAAAATATTTTTTTCTTTTAAATATAGTTAACTCTATCAATCTTTTGTCATAAAGCTTGTGTCTTTTCTATCATATTTCCTCCCCTAGCTTGTTTTTGGTCAAAAAGACACTTTCCTGTATTTTCCTCTATTTCTATTTTAATGTTTTATTTTTTCCCCATTGGTTTTCAGAGGGAGTAGAAGGAAGGGAGGGAGGGACAAAGAGAGAGGGAGAGAAAGAGAGAAAGAGAGAGATGTGACAGAGCCACATTGATTGGTTGTTTCCCACATAGGTGAGGGGTAGCTGGTGGAGATCCTGCAACCCAGGTACATTTCCTTGACCAGGAATTGAACCTGAGACCCTTCAGTGTACGGGCTGATGCTCTGACCACGAAACAACACCGGCCAGGGCTGTTTTATTATTTTTTAAAATTCACCTGAAATTTGTTCTATGCAAAGTATGGTGTCAGAATCGAATTTAATCCACTTGCCCAGCACTATTGATTGGACAGTCTGTCCTTTCTCCATTGACCGCAGACGCCACTTCTGTCATGGAGGAAGTTTGTAATGAGCAAACGAGATTTCTGAGGGCCTGCGATGGGAGCCTGCATAGAGGGCGCCCTTCCAGGTCCTCTGATTCTGCGCCTTCAGTTGACTGGCGGTCTTACACAACTCCGTAATTGTAGGCAACTAAAAGCAATGTAGAATAAGTCTTGTCTGCAGACAAGTGAATAAATTCTGCTGGTGGAAGTTCAGTGACTTCCCCCTTCCACTGTGGAAGAAACCAGCTCTGTCGCCATTTGCATGTTCCTTTCAATATTCCTCGTCTATCAGCCTGGCCATTCTTTGGGTTACTCTTTGAACTGGTTTGTTTGTAAAAGCTTACCAGTCCCCTCATTATTAATGACTTAGATAAAATTTTTAACATGTGTTCACTTTATGTCTGTATGAAAGTGATGATTTTACCCTTACTAGTTATTTAACATTAGGCTTTAATAGTTATATATCAAGGACATATAGCTTTAAACAAACCCAAAGGAAAATGACTATTAGGTGATAATTATTCACATATAAGTTTTCCCATATGAGCAGTCATAATAGGATCCAATTCACAAATACTCAGACTTTTTTCAGGAGCACCGTCCTGAGTACAGAGCACACGTACGTACAACCATGCTTTGGGTGGCCGGGGTGGAAAACAGACAGGATACATATTCTGATATGTTTCATCAGCATCACAGGGAACTTTTCCAACATTGTGATGATGGTGTAATCAACACTGAGCATCTGGAAGGAAGGCGCCTGACTCAGAGGAAAAGACATGAGCTTTTCAGAAGCTCCCATTCATCCATTCATCCCTCACCACATACTTACTGAGCACCTGCAAAGTGCAGCCCTCGATGCCAAAATGCAGCAGGGAAATAAAGACGCGGTGTCCTTGGTCTACTTGAAACTAATGTCCTACTTCCACAGGTGGAACCGACCTCATGGGCCCTGCACAGAGGGGTGTGCTAGGGTGGGCTACTATGAAATGATACAAGATCAGAGATGTGATATGCTCACTAGATATGAACAGGTCAGAAAGCAAGTCGTAATGCTGCCTCTTGTCTTAGCCAGGTTGGGGAAAAGGGAGGAGCCCAGCCTGGAGGAAAGTGAGGAGCCCCACTTCTCCCCACTGCGGGCAGGGCCACATTGTCAGTGCTGGCAGAGAGGGCCTGGCACCTTCCCAGACACCCCAGACTCTTGGGTTGGTCGTCTGTTAGGGCTCCAGTGGGTGCGGTGACTAGCTGTCTGCAGAGACGAACCTCCTTCAAGGGGCCCCTGGGGGAAGCCATGGTGTCACTTATTTATAGTTCAAGGTCTGTGGGATCTACTAATTTAGTAGACAATTTGATGACTAAAGGAAGATAGTCTCATTACCAAGTAGCATTGGCCTGGGGAGCCCAAGCCCCTTAAAGGACAGTTTACCTAAGGACTTTCTGTCACTACAAAGACACAGTAGCTGCTCTCAAGGTATTTAACCATCTACTTGAGAAGACAAGACTTGTGTAGGTAGGAAGTCAAAGTATGACATGTCAGCTAATGAGTTATGGATAGATCCAGAGGATCACTACGGAAAGCTTGAAGGAGGAGATGGGCATGAGGTGGGCCTTGGAGAGGTCAGCTTTGGAAGCAGGGTAAAGGAGGGCATTCCAGGGCAGAGGAGAGGGGAGGCCCTGGGACAGAGTGGGGATTGTGCCAGAAGACTCTCAGGCAGTGCAGTGAGGGGGCCTGACTGTGGGAAATGCTATTCTCAAGTGTGAGACTAGGAGTGGAGGTGGCTCCCACAGTGGTACTCTCCCTGAGAAGGGGCAGTCAGTTACCCCCATGTGACCAGTGGTCCTTCCTTGGCCAACCAGCATAAGAAATCGCCCTAAAGCCCCTCATTTCAGAGGCCTCTCCCTCTCACATTCTATCAAAAAATACCCAGACTGTACCTGCAATGGGCTGGACCCAGGCCAGCCTTTCAGAAAGGCCCCATCCCTCCCACCGGCTGCTTCCCTCTCCCACAGGATCAACCAGGGAAGTCCCTGGTGGCCTGGAGGGGACCCTGGAAGTGGGACAGGGTTTGTTACAGGGAAGGTGCTGCCTAGGCCCAGCTGATAAAGACAGAGATACCAAGCCCCAGTCCTTATGAGAGGGGCAGAAATAGACTATTGGGGACCAGCTGTAATTATAAGAAATATTAATCATGCTCTATTAACCGTGATTGTTTTGTTCTGATTAAAGAAGGCACATTCTAACCTGGCTGGGAGTTGCATGTGGGACTGGGAGCTCACCTGGAAATTTGTCCCATCTTTTCCATCCGGGAGCTGCCTCTTGTCATGAAAAGATTAACAAACTCATTGCAGAAACCAAAGCCACCAGCCCTTTGAAGACCCCCAGCCCTTTGCATTTCGCCAGCCTTTTGAAGACCCCCAGCCTTTGCAAATCTCCAGCCCACATGAACTGTATATTGCCCATTTGGCATACCCTTTTGCCGGCTTCCCCATGTAATCTTTGTCCTTCTACCCAATAGAAGCAGCTGGTTTATGGTGGGGGGCAGAGCAGATTTTTGTGGATGACCTGCTGCTCTCCCATATCTGCTCATGTATGATTCAACCCTGTCTCTGCTTAATTGGCTCAGGTAGTGACAGGCAGCCCGGATCCATTGATTGTCTGATTACACTTAGGCTTGGAGAAGAGGAATCAAGAGCACACAGAGGAAAGAACAGAGGCCTAGAGTCTCTGGCTTAGGTGCAGCCCACCATTCACTAGCTGTGTGCCTTGGGCAAGTCTGTTACACTCTCTGTGCCTCAGTGTCCTCATCTAAAAAATGGGGATATAATTCCCTACTTCATGAAGTATTCGTGAGGATAAAAAGGGAGAACACATATAAAGAACATAGAAGAGCAGGTAGCAAGGACAAAAGAAGCAAGTTACTATCCATCAATCCAGTGAGTTTTAAATATTTACTAACAGAATCATTCCTAAAGCAGCTCCACAGAATACAGGTTGAAGTCACTGTTCCAAACCCCTTGACCTGAGAGTGGAATTCCTTCTGCCATGGCCCCAACCTGGCACCATGGGTCCAAACATTTGCTGATAGGTCTCTGTGGTTCCCTAGATGGCCCAGGAGGGGGCGGGCCATCCCATCCCTGGGAGCTGACCTTATGCTGGGCAGAAAACTGCCTCTGGTCGCTGGATCCATCTTCCCTCTAGAACCATGGAGGTTGAGGCTCCCCAGCCTTTCCACCCACATCCGCCTGGGGTTGCTTTGAAAAATAATTACATCCATATATGCCTCCATCTAGAATAAGACCGTCTGTCTGAGTTCCCAAGAGGATCCACCTTGATCTTAGCAGGTCCTTTCCTTACTAACAAAGCCCCCTGCCCAGGTAGGCATCCTGGGCAAGACCCAAGAGAAGAGAAAGGTGAGAGGCCCAGAAAGACACCCTCATTTTTCCTCTTAGGTCTCAAAAGCCTCCCCTGTGAAGAGCAAGAATCTGGCCTTGTCCCAGGCCTGCTCTTCCTTCCTTGGCTGATGTTCGAAAATGCTCTGAAACACGGGCCAGGTGTCTGGCAGCTCCCAGTGCGCAATCGGTGTCTGTCGGTGGTTTCAGGCCTCCACTGGGCAGCGCTAAGCAATCAGCCCTCAAACTAAACGCTGCTCAGAGGGATTGGTTGGTGCAAGGACCTGTTGGCGAGGTGCTTTGTAGGCCCAGCCAGCAGCCATGAGCCAGGAGCAGGTCTGAGGTGCGTAGGGCAGCTGATCTAAGGAGACACCGCAGGGACACAACCAGATGTCACAGCTCGGGCTCAGGCAGGCTGGAGGATTTGATGAATGAGTTCTAGTCCCCCCCAAGGGAAATGGATGAGCTCAGAGTAAGCAGCCTCAAAGGCTCATTGCAAATACCTCCTCCAAGTGAAGTCTTCCTCATTTCTGGTCTCATTTCCCTCCAGTGTCCCTACTGCTCACAGGTCTATCTTATTATAGAGTCTATCACAGGCTGCCTGATTTCACTGTTGGTTAAGTAAATACCCGTCTTTCCCATTAAACTGTGGAGGCAAACATGGTGTCGTATTTATCCTGGAGGAAATCCCTGGAGCTTAGGGTACTTTGCACATGGTGGGCCCAGTGGATGTTTAAATTGAATTGGCAGCTATTCCAGTCACCTTTCCCAGAGGGACCAGTTAACATTGTCTCCAGACCCAGTTTAGACCGTTTACTGTTTTCTAATTGCACACTGTAGCGACAAGGGGTGACTCACCCTCACAGGGACACAGCACCTGGCCCGGAGAGGACTCCAGAGAATGTCTGTCAATGGAATGAACGAAGGGCCAGGGTGAGGCAAGGACATACGTGTCAAAGAGGCAGGATCCAAACAGTCCTATGGCCATTGCCGTTTGGGTGAATTCTGAATCAGAGATAGAGCTTGTTCAACAAAGGGATGTCTGTGTCCACGGGCCTTTGGGTGAAGCTGGGAAGGTAGTGGCCCAGGACATTCCAGTGAGGGGGTCAGAAGACAGGCTTTGGGTTCAGGGAGATTTGGTTGGGAGATCTGAGGTTTGGCTAACTATGGACTCCAAGCTTCAGCTGCAAAATGAGGATAATGGTCACAGCATAGAGTCACGGGGAGAATGAAATGACATAGTGCTTGTTACATGCCTTCACACTGCTTGACACATACATAATCATGCTCAGTCACTGGAAGCTGTCATTGTCATCAAGAAGAAACTTGACACAGGACTACATATACCTTTACAAATGAGTATCTTTATATTTTTCAGGTAAATAGTTCTAAAAGAGGAATTTCTAGATTATATGGAAGTTCTAGTCTTAATTTTTAAAGGAAATATTATTTCAAGATCAACTCCCCACGAAGCCAGTTTTCCTCCCTGTTGAATATTCTCTTGCCTTCTGTCCAGCTCTTGGAGATGCTATAAGCTGCGTGGCAAAGCCAGAGGAGGCATCCCACGCTGCCCCTGACATTTTCTGATCCAACCCGAGACCCACATGCTGTTCCCACCCTGAGTCCACTTGGTCACTTGTGCTCAGCGCTCCAGCAATCCCATCCGGTGTTAGTGCACCAGCCCCTGGGCCCTTCTAAGCCTCAGTGCCTTTGCACATGGGATGCCCTTCTCCAGTTTCTCTCTCAAAGCTTTCGCTGATCATCACTCCTACCTGACAACCAGAGCCTCTGTCTTGAGTGTATTAGTGCGATTTTAACTTAGCGAGGTGGCCAGGTGATGACACAAAGAAGAGGTCAATGCCACTGAGAGAAGAATGTATTACTTATAGTTTCCAAGTTAAAGGAGCACACACCACCCGGGAAAGTACCAGAGTCTCTGGGGAGGCAGAAGGAATGAGGAGCATGCGTGTCCCAGAGCTGTTACTGTGTTTTCCGCGGTAGGGGAGGGGTGAGGCAGGTTAAACAGCTGAAGAAGTGTAGGATGGAGTCATTTGCATAATGTCAGCAGGCTCTGGATTATAGGGGTGACCTCTAGTTTTCTGGTACCTGGCCCTGGAGTGATTAAGGCAGGGAGATACTGGCTGGTGGGTGGGAGTTAGACAAAGGAGATGGTTAGGGTACAGACTGGAGATTGGCTGGTTTGTATATGAAAAGTGTGTTGTTCCAAGGCAACCTGTTCACTATCTCTAGGCCTTGGAGCAGTGGCTTCAACCTGTATTCTGTGGAGCTGCTTTAGGAATGATTCTGTTGGTAAATATTTAAAACTCACTGGATTGATAGTAACTTGCTTCTTTTGTCTCTGCTACCTGCTCTTCTAGGCCATGTATTTAGTAGATCCCACAGGCCTTGAACTATCAGTTAACCCTGGGAAGAGCAGTTTGTCCCCAGCCACAAGGCCCTCAAGATATCAAACCAAGATAAAATGCATAAAATAAAATAAAATACAGGATTAATATACCCTCCTCTTCACCCTAAAAATGCTTCAGTGGCTGAACTCAGCACACTGTTGGCAATCTTGTTGTGGTTGCTTGTTCTGATGCTAATCTTCCTTGCTCAGCTGTGAGTTCTTCAAGAACAGGCATTCATCTTTGTACCTCGGGCATCTGGCAAGTGCCTGCCACCGATCTGTGTTTAATTCAGTGATTCTCAGGCCTGACTGATCATTAGAATCTCATGGGAAGCATTTAAAAAATACTGCTGTCTAGGCCTGACCCGCAGAGATTCTGACTTAATTCATCTGGAGCGCATGAATGCATGAATTTCCACCGACTCCCTGAATCTCCCGGGAGAAATTTTCCAAAAGGAAGCCAAGGTTGTCGTCCCAGTTGTGGTCATTAAAAACTCAGCAGAGCCCTGGGCTGGGTTGCCTGTTATCCCGTTCTGGTAGAACATTACCCGCTGAGCCTGGGCAGGCCTGCGGGCCCTGGGCTCTAACCAGGGTTGTTCTGCGATCTTCTGAGCCTCCAGGCCACACTCGTTGGGGAAGGTTCCCAGCCCCCTCTCTCTCCTGCTTGTGTCCACGTGCCTTTTTCTCTACACAGTCAAATGCTGGTCGTCTCCCCGAGACTCAGGTCTCAGCAGCTTCCCTGCCTGCCCTTCTGCATGTTCTTTCTGTGCCCCTCTATGCCTCTTCCGCAATATCTCAGTGTATCTTGAAAGGCGGGAGAAACGGTAGGACAATCATCTCTGTGGTTTCTGCTCTTTTCCTTAGAATCTGTGGAAGTAGGAATGCCCCAAACCCACCCATTCTTCTTTTCCTGCTCTCTCCCCCCTACACATTAGCTCCTCCCTGGAACTTCCTAGAACTTTCTCCAACTGTCTCCCCAACGACCAACGGCTGCAGCCTCCGCTCCTGCCACTCCAGGAGCCTCCCCAACACTCTCACCCCTCAACACTGCCAGATCCCGATTGCCTTAGAGGCGCGCACTGTGGGGCATCCTCGAGGGAACTTGATCCCCACCTTTTCCGGCCCAGAAACCTGCCAGGATTTCTGACTTCCCTGCAGTCACCACCCAGCAGCTCCCACGCTGCTCTGGGTAAGTGCCCCATCAGCAAGAGGCAGGACTTTCCATACCTAGAGACAGACAATGAGCCCATCTCAGGGAGGGACTGTGGCCTGGGGAACTTGAGGGAGTTCGTGTTTAGGGCATATTTTTGGTTTCTTCACTCTGCTGATTTGAGGATACTTGTGGCGTTACTGCAAGTTTGTCTCCGAGCATCTCCGTTTCCCAGAAAGGGCACTTTGGCACGTTTCTCGCTGCTAGAGCTCTGGACTGGGACCAGCATTACTGATTTCAGTTCACACAGCCTTACTTCCAACAGACGTAGGACGTTCCCATCCTTGGTGGGGTCCTGACTTGCCTCTCCACCGGAAGAAGAATCCCTACCTCCTGCCATCCCCAGACATGTAGGGAGAACTGGAGATTGGGTCTGTTCACGAAAGGAGGGGGTACATCACAACTCTATATGCTCTAAGTTCAGTCCTCACCTCCATGACGACAGAAAAATACTCAGCCTTCTGAGAACAGTAGCAAATGAACCTGAAACATGCCACTGGGGGCTTCCGTCCTGTGGATGAAGGGATTTGGTTTTCTGTTTGTTGGTTTTGTTTTGAGCATTTAAAATATATTTTAATGAGAACACTTTCTCACCATCTTTAGATAAAAATGATTTGCACTTTTTAATCTGAAACAGCTCTGGTATTAGGACTTAATTCTCCCTGGTCCATGGGGCTTAGATGCCACCACTCTACTGACTCCCCCATGCTCACGAGGCCCGTGGGAGCCATGTCCTCCGCGGGAAGTCCTGGTGGCAACCTCCAGGGCTTGATTCTCATCAAATGCTTAGTCACTTTCAGTTTCGCACTCACCGAAGGGATGTTCTTGTGACCTTGTGGAGTATGTGCTTTTTCTAATCCAAGCATCATTATCACATATTTCCCCCAATGTGGATCCCACCATATTTTGCATGATCTTCGGGTGAAGGCTGAAACACTTTATCTGGAATTCTGGAGGAATCCAATCTATACACACAAGAGCCTCTCCATCTTTTGTCACAGTAGGTGGTCTGCCTGGGGGCCTCTGAACTGTTGAGTGCAAAATTCTGGCCATGATTTGGTGACTGGCCTCTGCAGAGGCAGGAGTTGCTCAAGGTTATTAAGCCTGAACTTCCTGCCGACAAAGAAGCTGGGCCTGAAGGGATTTGTTAATACAATTTGTGGGTGGAAGAAATGGGCTTATTAGTCAATGGTTGGGTGTTGAGACCGACAAGCTGAGGCTCCTAGAAAGGAGAATTTGTGTCCCTGGAAAGAAGTGGCCCGGGTCCCCAACTTCTTGCCAGAGTCTGCAGAACCCTTGGATTAAAGGAGTGGTTGGGGGAGGGGCAGTGCTGGGCTTGTCCCATAGACACTCTCATAGTTTCCTCACTCTTAGGGGATGTACCTGCTCACACATAGGGCCCTGGAGCTCTCTCTGCCCTGCTCCTACACCCCACCCCTGTCACCACCACCAGCTCCTGCATCTTCTGTTTGATAAGTTAAAAGATCTACAATTCAACATGCAATAGAAGCAAAGTAGGATTTTAAAAAATAACAGCAAAATAAATTACATTTTGATACTTTTACATTCCAAGACCATTTTCAACTTGGTTATCTGATATCAGTGGTGCTACAATTAGTAGTCGATAACACAAAATGGCCCAGATGCATTTTGGGAGACTTTGGGGATTCTTTCCTGTTCTTTATTTTTATTTTTTCAATTACAGCTGACATCCAATATTGTATTAGTTTCAGGTGCACAGCACAGTGGTTAGACAATCATATACTTTCCAAAGTGATCCCTTGATATTCCCAGTACCCACCTGGCACCATAAAAAGTTATTACAATATTATTGACTATATTCCCTATGCTATGCTTTAGATCCCTGTAACTATTTTGTAACTGCCAATTTGTACTTTTTAATCCTTTCATCTTCTTCACCCATTCTTTCAAGCTCCCTCCCACCTGGCAACTATCAGTGTGTTCTCTGTGTCTTTGACTTTGTTTCTATTTTGTTTGTTCATTTAGTTTTTTAGATTCTACATGTAAGTGACATCTTATGGTATTTGTCTTTCTCTGTCTTACTATTTCACTTTGCATAATACTCTAAAGGTCCATCTATGCTGACACAAATGACAAGATTTCATTCTCTTTTAAATAACTTTATATCTTTTAATGTTTTTATTGATTTCAGAGAGAGGAAGGGAGAGGAAGAGATAGAAACACCAATGATGAGAGAGAATCATTGTGTGGCTGTCTCCTGCACACTCCCTTCTGGGGATTGAGCCTGCATGCTGGGCATGTGGCCTGACCCGGAAATGAACTTCATTTTCTGACGTTTTGTCCTATTTTTTCACTTGGGACATGTTTCTTTGTCTCCTCGCTCTGGTTGACTTCCTGTGTTTGTTTCTATCTTCTGTGTCTCCCACTTTTGGCAGGGTGTCTTATGTAGTAGGTGCCCTTTAGCACCCAGTGGCACAGGACCCTGGTCACCTGAGTTACTGGTGTCCCTTGCATGGGTTAAGTGTGCCCTCCTATTATAGTTGAGCCTTGATTGCTGTTGGCATTTCAGTGGGTGGAATTGACCCT
>NW_006383009.1:105475-117714 GCF_000327345.1 Myotis davidii
TTCAACACTAGAGGCCTGCTGCTGTTGCCTCAGCCTGGACTGTGGGGATCAGACTGAAACCAGCTCTTCGACATCCCTCAAGGGGTCCTGGATTGCAAGAGGGTGCAGGCCAGGCTGAGGGACCCCACTGATGCACAATCAGTGCTGGGGAGGGATGTGGGAGGTTGGCCAGCTGGGGTGGGACTGCAGGAGTGCTCCAGGACATGTTAGCCCATCTCGCTCAGTCCCAATTGGCTGGACCCCAGCAGCACGCCTGGTTGGCTGGTTGACTGTCTGCCCCCTGCTGGTCAGTGCACATCATAACGAGCATTTGAGCAGCCTTAGCATATCATTTGCATATTACACTTTGGTTGGTTGAATGGACGAACAGGCGACTGGACACTTAACATATTAGGCTTTTATTATATAGGATGTGTGTGCTTGTTCATTTATTTATTAAGCATGTACTATGTTCAAAGTATTGTGGGGAATGCAGAAATAATTGGGGCCCTCACAGGACTAATTATGTATACAGAAATCTAGAACAGAAGGTATATATTGATGAATGCTATTGAGGGAGAGACAAACACTTCCTCTAAAGCTTAATAGAGGTGGAGGTGTGACCTTTAGGAAGTTTATATCGACCGCCTCCCTCCTTTATTTCCTTCTTTCTTTGTTTTATTATTATTATTTTTAATTCTCAACTATGAATATGTTTTTACTGATTTTGGAGAGAGGGGGAGGAATTAGAGAGAGAGCGAGCGAGAGAAACATTGATTAGTTGCTTCCCATGCATGCCTTAACCAGGGATCAAACCCACTACTTTTTGGTGTATCGGATGATGCTCCAATCAACTGAGCCACCTGGCCAGGGCTCCTTCTTCTTTAAATGATAGCTGAACACCTGCTGTTTCCCAGGCACTGTGCTAGGTTCCAGACACACCAGTTCACAGGATACACATGGCCCTTCCCCCCTAAAATTAACGCAAGTAAATGGCAAATAAAAAAATGGCCTGATACCTACTATCCTGGTGGAACGATTGCAGATACTGTGTGTGGATATGAGAGGATATCCAAGAAGGTTCTCTGAATAAAGTGATGTTTAAATAACACCTAAAGTAAAATTAGCCAGATGGTGTGGAGAGCGGCTACAGTGTTTGGACAGCTTCAAGCCTCGGACTAATGAGAGGGCACAATCCTCTCATTGCCACATGCAAGTCCCAGCTTGGAGGGCAGAGCCCTCCCAGCATTATTACAGCCAACAGCTATAGTTGTAAGCTCGAACCAATGGTCCGAACATGTGGCCCCACGTGCCTGAGTGATGTGGGCTTGATTGAGTTCAGGTGCATGTAATTGAGTAGGATCAAAACCCATGAAAATGTTGTAAACATCTTGATCACACCCTTACTTTGCCTCTTGGAATCTGTAGTCCATGGTGCTGTCTCTTCATCAGAGAGGGCAGCGTCCCACCCAGCCTCAGCTTTATTCTCTTGTCTGTCTTTTCTAATCCTTCACTGCCCCCACTCAGGTTCACCCTTGGCCATGTTGGCGTGGTACAAGTTGGATCACGGGGCAGGAGAGAATGGCACTCCTTGCAGAGAGAACAGCTTGTGCGAAAGCCTAGAGTGGGAGAACGCAGACAATTGGCAGGGTGGGGAAGAGGAGGCTACACAGGCTGATTCAGCTGTCTATATCCTGTGGGGAGTGGATTAAGCCAGTGTTTCCAAAGTGGACCTTGTATAACACTAGTTCCTTACGTGTGTGTGTTAAAATATACATACCCTAACATTTAAATTTTTAACCACTTTTAAGTATACAATTCAGTGACTTTGATTACATTCACAACATCGTGCTACTGTCACACTATGTATTTCTAAACATTTATTATCCCAACAAGAAATCTGTAACCATGAAGCAATAAATCCCCATTCCTCCATTTCCCCAGTCCCTGGAAATGCATCTATAGCTGTGGGAAAACTACGGCCCTCGGGCCGGATCCGGCCCGTTTGAAATGAATAAAACTAAAAAAAAAAAGACCGTACCCTTTTATGTAATGATGTTTACTTTGAATTTATATTAGTTCACACAAACACTCCATCCATGCTTTTGTTCCGGCCCTCCAGTCCAGTTTAAGAACCCATTCCTTCCCCTTAGTCCCAGCCTCTGGTAACCACTTTTTGGTCACTACATATTTGACTATTTTAGGTACCTCATACAAGTAGAATCATACAATATTTGTCTTTTTGTGACTGGCTTATTTCCCTTAGCATAATGTCCTCAAGGTTCGTCCATGTTGTAGCATGCATACAATTATACCACATGTTCTTTATCAATTCATGTGTTGATGGACACATGGTTTGTTTTCACTTTTTGGCTTCAATGAACACTAGCATTCAAGTATGTGCTCTAGTCACTGCTTCAAATTCCTGTGAGTATATGTCTAGGAATGGAAGTGCTGGATCATATGGTAATTCTGTTTTGCTTTTTAAGAAACCACCAAACTGCTTTCTACAGTGGCTGCACCACTTTCCATTCTCACCAGCAATTTACAAATGTTCAAATTTCTTCATAAGCTCGACAACACTTGTGTGTGTGTGTGTGTGTGTGTGTGTGTGTTTAGTTATAGCCATCATAATGGGTATGAAGTGGTATCTCATTGTAGTTTTTATTTACATTGCCCTAATGACTAGTGATTTTGAGCATTTACTCATGTGCTATTGGCCGTGTGTATATCTTTGGAGAAATGTCTATCCAAGTATTTTGCACAATTTGTAATTGGATTGTGTGTTTTGCTGTTGTTGAGTTGTGGAAGTTCTTTATATATTCCAGATATTAATCCTTATCAGGCATATGATTTGCAAATATTTTCTCTCATTCTGAAGTTGTCTTTTCACTGTCTTGATAGATTTCTTTGATGCTAAATATTTTAAATTTTGGTGAAGTGCAACTTCTCTATTTTTATTTTGTTGTCTGTGTCTTTGGTGTCATATTCAAGAAATTATTGACAAATCCAATGTGATAGAGCTTTCCCCTTATATTCTCTTCTAAGAGTTGTATAGTTTTAGCTTTTACATTTAGTTTTTTTAAAATCTATTTTGAGTTATTTTTTGACCATATATGTAATGGTTTATTTCTAAGCTCTCTAATCTATTCCACTGGTCTATGTGTCTGTTGTTATGCCAGTACCACACTGTTTTGATTATCATAAATTTGTAGTAACTTTTGAAAGCTGGAACTGTGACTCCTCCAACTTTATTCTTCTTTTCAAGATTGTTTTAGTTATTTGGGGGTCCCTCAAAATGAATTTTAGGATGGATTTTTTCCATTTGGGTGAAAAGCATCACTCATATTTTGATAAAGATTGCACTGAATCTGTAGATTGCTTTGGGTAGTACTGACATCTTGACAACATTAAGTTTCCAATCCATGAACACAGATTTCTTTTTAAAATTTCTTTCAGCATTGTTTTGCAGTTTTCCATGTGAAAGTCTTTCTCCTCCTTAGTTAAGTCAGAAGTATTTTATTCTTTTTTATTCTATTGTTAATGGAATTGTTTACCTAATTTCTGTTTAGATTGTTCATTGTTGGTGTATGAAAAATGCAGCTGATTTTTGTGTGTTGAATTTGTACCCTGCAACTTTGCTGAATTCACTTCTTATCTTTGTTTGTTTGAATTATTAGTTTTCTACATATAAAATCATGTCACCTGCAAACAGAGATAATTTTACTTCTTCCTCTCCGATTTCCTTTTATTTGTTTTTCTCGTCTAATTGCTCTGGCTGGAACTTCTAATAGTGTGTTGAATAGAAGTAGTGAAAGTGGGAATCCTTATGGTCATGGTCTGATTTATGCCGCCCCCCCCCCAAATTTACATGTTGAAGCCTTAACCCCAGTGCCCAATTATATGACTATATTTAAAGATAGAGCCTTTAAATAATTGATTATGTAAAAATGAGACCAGTAGGATAGGTCTTAATTCAATCTTACTAGTGTCCTTATAAGAAGGACATTTAGACACACAAAGAGACACCAGAGGAAAGACTACATGAGGACACAGTGAGAAGGCAGCCATCTGCAAGCCAAGAAGAGAGGCCTCAGGAGAAACCAACCTTGCTGACAACATATACGAAATACCCATAGCTAACAACATACTCAATGGTGAAAAACTGAAAATTTTTCCTGAAGATCAGGAACAAGACAAGTGTATTAGTTTTCCAGTGATTTTGTAATAAAATACCACAGATTGGGTGGCTTAAACAACAGACATTTATTGCTTAGAGTTCTGGAGCCTGGGAAGTCCAAGGGCAAGGTGCTGGCAGATTCAGCATCTGGTTAGGGCTCTCATCTTGACTCTCAAATCCATGTTATCACCTGGGCTTCTAAATTAGAAGTTCCAGTGACTCCCTCCTTGGGTTTGATTAATTTGGGTTAATTTGCTAGAGTGGCCTACAGAACTCAGAGAAACATTTTACTTACTAGATGGAAGAGATGCATAGGGTAAGAGATGTGGGAAGGGGCATAGAACTTCCATGCTCTCCTGCATGCCACTTTCCCTGAATCTCCACGTGTTCGCCAACCTGGAAGCTCTCTGAACCTTGTACTTGTGGTTTTTATGGAAGTTCCATTACATAGGTATGATTGATTAAATCATTGGCCACTGGTGACTAACTCCAGCCCCTCTCCATGGAGGTGGGGGTGGTGATAGGAGGGGAATGAAAGTTTCAACCCTCCAATCACACAATTGGTTCCCCTGCACCCAGGAGGAATTTGGTCACTACAGTTCAGAGGTTCCAGAGGGCATTAGTGGAAAAGTTTAGGAGGGAGGGAAAGGGTAAGAGTCTGTGTCTGGATAGAGAAAGGAGATGGCACCTGGGTAGTGACAGGGGGTGTCAGGCACAGGAGGCCTGGAGGGATGAGAGAGGGGCTCAGGGGTTTGGCAGCTCTGGTCCAGCAGATCCTGGGGCCTGGAGGGACTGAGGCACTTCAGGAAGCCAACAGGCTTGGCCTGACGTTGGGAGGTTGTCCCAGCCCAGGTGACTGAAGCAAGAGAAGGCGGCTTCACATATGAGCACCAAGGGATGTAGGGATGGGCGCCTCCAGAAGTGAGTAAATGGAGAAAACCAAGCTGGGGGTGGGGGAAAAAAAATGGAGTGGGGGGGCTGCTCCTCCCTGGGCTTGATCTTGCCCTCTCAGATCTGAGACTCTGAGTATGAAGCGAAGTCCTATGAACCCCCCAAAGAAAGACCAGATTTGAAAATGCTAAGAACCACTACATTCTGTCAGATATCTTTGTACAAAAACAAGCCAGAGAAGGTTAGATAAGTAAGGAAAGGGGACTAGGGCCAGATGCCAACCTGAGTGGCGAGTTTCCTATGGGTGTTTATAGAGAGTTAGGAGCTGTTAAGTGAAAGTAAAGATGACCAGAAACAGAAGTGGCAAGTT
Source organism: Myotis davidii (assembly GCF_000327345.1). NCBI lineage: Eukaryota > Metazoa > Chordata > Mammalia > Chiroptera > Vespertilionidae > Myotis > Myotis davidii. Next base: position 110,896 of record NW_006383009.1, read on the forward strand.
TGTCAAACATTCAAACAAGAATTTATTAAGCATCTAGACAGGCCAGGGACTGTGCTCGCAACGCTAGACACAGATTGAGTGCTGCCTGGAATTATAAGCAAATCACTAAGCAAGTGATCACAGAAGATTTCACATAAGAACAATCAGGAAAGGGGTAAACAAACACGTAAGGACAGTAAGGGAAGGAGCGAAGTGCTCTCATCCTGTGTAACTGAGATCCAACGGACCCTGGGGGGCAAAGGAAGTTTCTCTTGAGGAAATGAGCTTGGCTATTTGTCAGAAGGGAGTGGAAGGTGGGGCATAGGAAGGCCTGGGCACAGGAAGGAGCGGGCAGGAATAGCCGGGGTTAAGCAGTGAGCAGTGGAGCATAGAGAAACAGGCCTAGAGAGGCAGGAAGAGTCAGACCGAACAGGACACTGTGGGCTACGTGGACGATTCTGGGCCTTATTCTCAGAGCAAAGGGAATAAAAGGGAGCAAGTGAGAGGACAGCCGAGCTGCAAGAAAGCAGAGTGGTTAAGGGTCATGGAGTCTGGAGTCAAACGGCATGGTTTCAGAGTCCCGGGTCAGCCACTTACTACCCAAGTCTCCCTTACTTCAGAGGGTCGTCATGAGGGGTCAATGACAAAAGCCTGGAGCATGCTGAGTGAGGAGGAGTGGCCCATCTGAGTGGGCTCAGCAGGAGCAACCCTGCGCTGAGGACGCTCCCCTCCTCCACACAGACATTCGTTGCTGCTGCCAAGGGCTGTTGGCACCAGGAAAGTATTCGCTTCTCTAGTGGCTGCCACTTGAAGACCAGAGTCTCTTGGCCTTGAATGATCATTCTGGCAGCATCAGCCTCTGGTTCTGGCTGTCCTTGGGCTCCATGAGGACAGGGACCCTATACCTCGGGCTGGCACAAGCCCAGCACATGGGAGGCGCTCGATACCTGTTGGTGACATGGATTGTGAATGAGTGAACAAGTGAGTGGATGGACCTGTGGACGAAGGCCCACACCATCCACAAATGATTGAGCATCCCCTAGGCGGCAGGTAGCTCACCAGGTGCCTTACCGAATTCATTTCATTTCATTCTCACAACCATCTTGTGAGGAGACTGCCAGGAGACACTTTCTATTCGGGGCGTTCTTGGGAATGAGTTCTCTGTGGGGGAGCCCTCGTCATACTTTAGGGAGTCATGTTATTGAGAAGTGTGTTTAGTTTGTAGTCCCAAAGAAGGACTTTTTGCTGGAAGTTGGAATCCTGGAAGCAGGAATTCAACTGAAAAGTAAGCTATGCTGAAAACAGTGTCTCTAAAGATCTCGCTGCATATACTATATGGTTATGATCTCATATTCCTTAGCAAGGCACAGGGGTCACCAGGTCTTATTATTTGTTTCTGAAAGGGGGACATGGTGCATGCTAGAGAGGCATGGCACTCCCATCCCCCAGCAGCCTGGAGCAGCTCAGAGCAGAACTCAGGAGTCCTCCGATCAGGGCTGGTGAACTCCCCCACACCCCTGTCTCAGAGAAGTGACAGATCAATTGGAAAGGCCGTGGGAGAACCGCTTTTGATCTTCCCCTGCCAGTTCTGGTACCAGTCAGAGTCCCCCACACACCTTTCTGCAGGCCTCTTTCCCCAGGAAGAGTTTAGTATGGCTCAGCCCAAGGCCCCCCTTCCTCCCAGCACAGTGCTGGTGCAGCCCCTTCCTCCCGGCACAGTGCTGGTGCAGGCCCCCTTCCTCCTGGCACAGTGCTGGTGCAGGCCCTTCCTCCAGGCACAGTGCTGGTGCAGGCCCTTCCCCCGGCACAGTGCTGGTGCAGGCCCCCTTCCTCCCGGCACAGTGCTGGGGCAGGCCCCACTTCCTCCTGGCACAGTGCTGGTGCAGCCCCCTGCCTCCCGGCACAGTGCTGGTGCAGGCCCCCTTCCTCCCGGTACAGTGCTGGTGCAGCCCCCTTCCTCCTGGCACAGTGCTGGTGCAGGCCCCCTTTCTCCCGGCACAGTGCTGGTGCAGACCCCACTTCCTCCCGGCACAGTGCTGGTGCAGGCCCCCTTCCTCCCGGTACAGTGCTGGTGCAGCCCCCTTCCTCCTGGCACAGTGCTGGTGCAGGCCCCCTTTCTCCCGGCACAGTGCTGGTGCAGACCCCACTTCCTCCCGGCACAGTGCTGGTGCAGGCCCCCTTCCTCCCGGTACAGTGCTGGTGCAGCCCCCTTCCTCCTGGCACAGTGCTGGTGCAGGCCCCCTTTCTCCCGGCACAGTGCTGGTGCAGACCCCACTTCCTCCCGGCACAGTGCTGGTGCAGGCCCCCTTCCTCCCGGTACAGTGCTGGTGCAGCCCCCTTCCTCCTGGCACAGTGCTGGTGCAGGCCCCCTTTCTCCCGGCACAGTGCTGGTGCAGACCCCCCTTCCTCCCGGCACAGTGCTGGTGCAGCCCCATTCCTCCTGGCACAGTGCTGGTGCAGGCCCTGCCTCCGTGCACAGTGCTGGTGCAGGCCCTGCCTCCGTGCACAGTGCTGGTGCAGGCCCTGCCTCCGTGCACAGTGCTGGTGCAGGCCCTGCCTCCGTGCACAGTGCTGGTGCAGGCCCTGCCTCCGTGCACAGTGCTGGTGCAGGCCCTGCCTCCGTGCACAGTGCTGGTGCAGGCCCTGCCTCCGTGCACAGTGCTGGTGCAGGCCCTGCCTCCGTGCACAGTGCTGGTGCAGGCCCTGCCTCCGTGCACAGTGCTGGTGCAGGCCCTGCCTCCGTGCACAGTGCTGGTGCAGGCCCTGCCTCCGTGCACAGTGCTGGTGCAGGCCCTGCCTCCGTGCACAGTGCTGGTGCAGGCCCTGCCTCCGTGCACAGTGCTGGTGCAGGCCCTGCCTCCGTGCACAGTGCTGGTGCAGGCCCTGCCTCCGTGCACAGTGCTGGTGCAGGCCCTGCCTCCGTGCACAGTGCTGGTGCAGGCCCTGCCTCCGTGCACAGTGCTGGTGCAGGCTGCCGCTTCCTTATTGCTCTCCTGGCTTTCTTCCCTGGAGACTGCTATTTTGGGAGAGTGCTAAGCTCAGCACTGTTGCAAGGTGCAGTCGGATGAGCCCTTCTGTCCTCAGCTGGCCCGTCAAAGCTGGCCTCGGGCTGGGTCAGCCCTACCCCATGTGCAGCAGCCCCTCCTACCCGAGATGGCTGCACCTGAGCACATCCATCACCAGCAGCCCGGGGCTGTCAGACAGGTGGTGGAGGAACTGTGGGCAGAAAAGCAGAGCTGTCCAAGGAGCCCCGCCCAGCCAGACCCCTGCCCCTAGAAAAACAGTGAAGGTCAGGTTCCTGCAAGCTCCCTGGAACCTCCCCCAGCCCGCAGCCTGGCGTCGCCAGCTTCCAGGGTTTGCATGAAAGCCTAAGGAGCAGGCTGGCCCTTGGCCAACTGACCACGCACGGCAGGTGGTGAAGGCAGGATTGGGAGCTGTGCCTAGAGGCTCCTTGAGCACCTCTGCTTTGCAGCCTGCTCTGGGCCCTGGCAGCCAGGGCTCGAGTGACAGCAGAGCCTTGTTCTGACAGGGGCGGGGCCTCAGCCAGGATTGCAAATTGAGTCCAGCCTGGAGTAGGCCTCGGTCCTCCTAATGCACTTGTGTCCGGGTGGCGATTAGCTGCCTGCTCCTCTCCCGCTGCTCACTAGGGGTCTCTGTTCCTCCAGGTGGGCCCCTGAGGCAGGGCAGGGGCGGGGGGAGGGGGGCGGTTACAGGGGGCTCCACCTGCAGAGGGCTGGCAGCACTAAAGGCTCCTTCTGTTGCAGGTGCCCGAGGGCTGGACAATGAGGCTGGCCACGGCAGCTCTGTTTGTGGGCCTGGCGATGGTGGTCACCGGGTTCCAGGGGAAGGAGGAGCTGTGTGCGCCCAAGGCTGTGAATGCCACGGATACTGACTTCTGCAAGTAAGGCCGGTGGGAGCCCAGAGCAGCTGGGCAGGGGTCTCAGGAAGGTGTTTCCAGAACAAGGAGCACGTCCTCCTAAGGCAGCCTTTGCAGACAGGCGGCGACTGAGGCCCCTGGAAGCAGGAGGGCCCCGAGGAAGAGGACCCGGAGCTGGGCCCCTGCTTCCAGCAGCAGCTTCCCGGGACCGGGGCGGTATGTGGATGCGGTCGGCTCCTCCCGGGGCTCTGAGGGGCTGGCCTCGCCCACCTGGCTGGGACCCTGAGACCCATCCTGCCCTACAGTCCAAAGGCTCCCTCCCCCTACAAAGTGGCATTTAAGGAAGAGTGGCAGCTGGAGAGCTGGCTGTTTGCTTTTCAGTAACAGGCCCCAGGGGTGTTGGGACAGGCTGGCCTTTCAGGGGCGTGGCCGCTGGTTGCTGTCCAGGGAGCAGGCTGGGCTCCGAGGCTGGGTTTTCCTCCAAGGGCACAGCTTCTCTCCGCTACGGCTGCGGCTGCGTGGAGTTGCAGCCCCCTCCTCACAGACCTCCTCACAGACCGCAGGTTGGAAGAGCCAGTCTTCCGTGTCAGGGGTCATCCTGAGGGCTGCCCAGGCCGCGTGGCCGCCACCCCGTGGCCAGTGTGTCTTTCCACTGAACCAACAGAAGAGAGGGAGGAAGGCGGCTCCTTACTCTGTCTTCTTGTGTAATTTGAATTCTCACAAACATTGCTTTTAGAAAGAGAAGTGCATCCTTCCCCTTAAAGCAGCGGTTCTCAACCTGTGGGTCGCAACCCCTTTGGGGGTCGAACGACCCTTTCACAGGGGTCGCCTAAGACCATCGGAAAACACATATATAATTACATATTATTTTTGTGATTAATCACTATGCTTTAATTATGTTCAGTTTGTAACAATGAAAATACATCCTGCATATCAGATATTTACATGACGATTCATCACAGTAGCAAAATTACAGTTACAAAGAAGCAATGAAAATAATTTTATGGTTGGGAGTCACACAACATGAGGAACTGTATTAAAGGGTCGCGGCTTTAGGAAGGTGAGAACCACTGCCTTAAAGAGTTAGGTAGTTGAAGCCCCCCACCCCACCCCCCAAAAAAAACAAACAACAGCAAATTCTGCTCCTGTGGGTACATTTGAAAACTCAAGCAGACAGTTCTGGGTGAAGGTTCATGTGGAGCAGGAGGGAACGTGCTGCCCACCCTGCGGGCGCCGCCCTGTGGTGCTCTGCTGAGCGGAACCTTCTGGGCAGGCTGCTTCCTCTGGGAGGCAGAGGTCGAGGCCCCACCAGCTGGCAGGTCCGCTGGGCCAGGCTGCAGTACCAGCCCATGTCCCCCACCCCCATGTCGTCCACACTGTGGGATGCACAAGAAGTGCTCGTGTGTGTGTGTGTGTGTGTGTGTGTGCGCGTGTGTATGTGTGTATGTGTGCGTGTGTGCATGTGGCCCCCCAAAAAAAGACGCACACACTCCCTGGAGTTGGCTGCCCTGCACCCCAGCTGCCCGATGCTGTTCCCTGTTGCATCCGGACGGAAGCTGGTGGCCCCTGTTACACGCCAGGAGTTCCGCTGGGGCCTTAGGCGCCTTGACTCATTTGATTGCGATCATGAATCTTCCAAGTATTAGCATCCTTATTTCACAGGTGAGGACTCTCCAGAGATTAAATCACCCGCCCATGGTGCCGACACAGCTGACAGGGGTCAGGACGGGGATAAAATCCCTCACCTGACTCTGCACTCATGCTCTCTCCCCACCAGCTTTGGGCTGCTGACCCCGCCCAGGGCCTGGAGCATCTCCAGTAAAGGGGGGAAAGCTGTCTTAGTCCGTTGGGGCTGTTATAACAAACTGCCAGAGACTAGGGGGCTTATACACAACAGAAATTTATTTCTCAGTGTTCTGGAGGCTGGGAAGTCCAAGATCAAGCTGTAGCAAAGTTGATGTCTGGTTCATAGACACCTGTCTTCTTGCTGTGTCCTCACAGGGCAGAAGGAAAGAGGGATCTCTATGGGATCTCCTTTGTAAGGGCACTAATCCCATTCACGAGGGCTCCACCCCTCTTCTGGGTATTTAGTCTAATAGGAAATTCTTGAAGTTAGGACTCAATACCTAGAGGTATTGATCTGTGAAGGAGGAATTTTATGTACAGAGACAAGCAGTGGGAAACATTTAGAGAAAAGCTCTTCTAGAATCATAGCTCACCTACTCCCGAGATAGGCCAGACCAGACTGACAAACACCGAGTCAGAACCCTGGCTCCATCTCAGAACCAAAAGAACCATAGTTGTTCAACCCGCGCCTTTTGGGTGATTCCACTCAATAATCCTCTCTCTCTCTCTCTCTCTCTCTCTCAGCCCTCTCTTTTGTGCTGGAAAACTCCACCCTTCAGAGTGTGTCCTAATCTCAAGAAAGGGGCTATCTTTTATTATTTATTTATTATTTATTTTAGAGAGAGGAAGGGAGAGAGAGAAACTTTGACTGGCTGTTCCACCGATCTATGCATTCATAAAAAAAATCAAGCTGTAAAGTTGATGTCTGGTTCATAGACACCTGTCTTCTTGCTGTGTCCTCACAGGGCAGAAGGAAAGAGGGATCTCTATGGGATCTCCTTTGTAAGGGCACTAATCCCATTCACGAGGGCTCCACCCACATGACCTAAGCACCACCTGCCAATATCATCACATGAGGGGCTAGGATTTCAACATATGAATTTGGGGTTGGGGATACAAACATTCAGATCATAGCAGGAGCCATTCTTATGACTCCCCAGAACACACCAGCAGACCCCAGTTTGAGAAACACAGACTTCCAACACTAAAGCTGTGTGCTAGGCAATGGCTCCGGGCTGTAAACCACTGTTGCAAAATGGAGACTTTGTCTTTGTTCCTGCTGAAGGTTTTTGTTTGTAAAAGATCATCACAGAATGTGAGCACATCTGGACACATGG
>NW_006383009.1:117831-121955 GCF_000327345.1 Myotis davidii
CCCACCCCCCTGCCCTGCAACCCACAGCCACTCCTCTTCTGGGTATTTAGTCTAATAGGAAATTCTTGAAGTTAGGACTCAATACCTAGAGGTATTGATCTGTGAAGGAGGAATTTTATGTACAGAGACAAGCAGTGGGAAACATTTAGAGAAAAGCTCTTCTAGAATCATAGCTCACCTACTCCCGAGATAGGCCAGACCAGACTGACAAACACCGAGTCAGAACCCTGGCTCCATCTCAGAAACCAAAAGAACATAGTTGTTCAACCCGCGCCTTTTGGGTGATTCCACTCAATAATCCTCTCTCTCTCTCTCTCTCTCTCTCTCTCTCTCTCTCAGCCCTCTCTTTTGTGCTGGAAAACTCCACCCTTCAGAGTGTGTCCTAATCTCAAGAAAGGGGCTATCTTTTATTATTTATTTATTATTTATTTTAGAGAGAGGAAGGGAGAGAGAGAAACTTTGACTGGCTGTTCCACCCATCTATGCATTCATTGGTTGATTTGTGTGTGTGTCCTGACTAGAGATGGAACCCACGACCTTGGAGACAGATGTCACGCCCACCCCACCCCCACCCCCGGATCTTCACCCACAGCTGGGTATCCACCCCCATTTGTCAATTCTTCCTCAGGGGCCTTGGTTCTGGGCCCCCACTTTCAGGGAGGGTCTGTTGCAGACAGGCCCATTGCTCTTTTTTAAGTGTGGCACCCCACACTGTCACGTTGAGAACCATGCGGTAGGGGGTGGGGTGCCCACAGACCCTTCATGCCTCTGTGAACGCAGCCTCATCTCCACCCTTGCTTTCGGGCAGCTGGAATTTTGAGCCGTTTCCACAGGCACAGCTGGGAAGCTGTTTTCCTCTAATCCAATTCTTACAACGCCGAAGGGTCAAACAGAAGCCTGGGGAAGCTGAGTGACTCCCTGGGGAAGCAGTGTGGTATGGGAAAGTGCAGACAAGCCCGCTGCAGTCGCTCTCTTGCTGCACAACCAATGACCCGGAACCCAGGCGGCTGCACACACTGGCTGTCTCACCTTTCCTCCAGCTGTGGCTCGGCTGGGCGTCTCTGGCCCAAGGTCTCTCAGGAGGCTGCAGTGAAGCTGTCAGCTAGGGCCGCAGTCTCATCTGAAGGGTGGGCTGGTGGGAGACTCTGCTTCTGAGCTCGCCCATGTGGCTGTGACAGTCTTGGCCCCCTGGCCAGGCGGCCTCCCCATGGGCTGTTTACATACAGCAGCTGGCTTCTCCAGAGCACGGATTTGAGAGGGGGAGCGTGAAAAAGAGGAGCTCAAGGCAGAAGCCATCATCTCCTTATAATTTTGGAAGTGACATCCATCACTTCTGTCGTATTCTCTACTAGAAGCAAGTCGCTGCACCCGGCCCCCATTCAGGGGAGGGGATAACACAAGGAGATGGGGACCACTGGGGGCATCTTGGACCCTGTCTGCTACACCCATGTCCCTTTTCCCCCTCAGTTCACTAATTATGAGACTCTGGGCTGGTTCCTTAGCTTCAGTTTATTCAACTGGGAGATGAGAACGACAGTAGCTGCTGTGTGGAATGGAATGATATTAGGTAATGGACCTGATCTATTGGGGTGGTCCAACAATGACACTTCCTTTCCCCAGCCCCCACCCATCTCCCTTGCAATGCCAGATAATGGCCAGGTTGGCACCAGAGTCCCTGCTCCTCTCCCCCAACTTCCCTGGATGCACCCTAGTCTCCTCAGGAGATCAGGCGATGCCCCACCTCTCGGGGTGGAGATTGGAACGTGTCCCATGTAAGGAACACCAGGAGTGGAACGGGCACCCGCTGCAGGACGATAGCCCCTTCCAGGTTTTTGAACTTGAGTGCAAGGGTGTTTCCACTAGATTTCCTTTCTGATTCAGTTCTCTCAGGTTTGTCCAGATGTTCTTGTAGGCTGGTTTGACCGCCCGAATTGTTAGTTACCAGCGTTGGGCCATTCGGAAATCAAGTCTGCCTCTGTCCTGATCCAAGACTCTGGTAAAGCTGTTCCTCGGGACCCTCGGCTTGCCCTGCTGTGGAGCGACAGGAGGGCTTCACACCCGCTGGCAGTGCCCGTGGGCGTGATGGGGCTGGGCCACTGGCCTTGGCCCCCCGGCACATACATTCCCTGCCAGGGCACCCTCAGAGACTCTAGGCCAGGGGTGGGCAAACTTTTTGACTCGAGGGCCACAATGGGTTCTTAAACTGGACCGGAGGGCCGGAACAAAAGCATGGATGGAGTGTTTGTGTGAACTAATATAAATTCAAAGTAAACATCATTACATAAAAGGGTACTCTGGCGAGTGTTGCAGGCTCCACCTGCCTTTGCCTATGTTAGGGCCTCAGAAGCCCCTGGAAGGGTGGGGTCAGGAGCGGGCTCCTCACCAGGACGTTGTGGGGCTCCTCACCAGGACGTTGTCCTTGCCTTTCTCCCAGGTTCAAACTTCAGGAGCTCCCCCTCCAGCTCTACTCCCCAAATCACATTTTCACCTGGGCCTCTTCAGGCGTCACGCCCGGCAGGAAACCATGGGCAGTGCCGGGTGACCCACGGCAGGCTGAGGAGCTGCTCAGTCATGCTGGGCTATTTGGAAAGGCTGGGGACATGCACCTTCTCTCTCAATGTATCATCTTAACCAAGTGAACTGTTGACCTGAGAATTAATGTACCTGTTGAAAGGGCTCCTGGGGTCTAACTGGGCTAAAATCTACAAACAGGAGCCTCTAGGGAGCTGCAAGCCACAGTTCAGGGAGAAGCCTCCACTGAACTGCCCACCTGCACTGTGTTCCTGCCATCTGAGCCAGCCTTATATAGGAGTTCCCTGACTCGTCTTTCAACCAATAAGACTGAGATTTTTCCTGACCAATTAGAGCTGCACAGCTATATCCTCATTAGCATCTTGCCCAACCAATCAGAGCAGCTCCATTCTGACCAATCAGAACAATGCTTTTTGGACCAATCAAATTGTGAGGATTTGGAATCCTCTTTTGCTTGAGAACAAATTAATCAGGGGCTACGGGTGGGGACTTCTCTCCACGTAAGTCAGCTCCCCTGTAGCTCAGCGAGCACACTTTCTCTTTCCACTGAAGACGGGTTTACCCCTGGCTGGAGTGGACGATAGCCGAGTGGAGCAGAGCTGTGTAGCTGGGAAGGGCCCTGCCGCCTCACACCCACGGGTGCCTCACAGCCATGCTGTTTCATAATTGAGATGTAACACTGTTGAGCGGTTCCACAGCCATGCTGTGTCACAGTTGAGCTGTTTGCACTGAATAAAGTCTCCTCCTTCACCACAATCCATATTGGGGATTCCTGCTAGTGTTGCATTGGCACCAATGACCGTCAGTTGACAAACCCTAGGGAGACCCTGAGTCTTTGTGATAAAAAGTGACAGAAGGACGAGGAGGAAGCAGCAAGTAAAAACAAGGCACAAAGGTTTTTGTAAATAATCGATTTGAAAGCCTGGCTTACATCCCTGAGTTTTACACACAAGTGAGCCCTTAGGGCTCCCCCTGGTGGCATTTGTGGGATCAGCCCTCCCGCTGAGCCCGATTCTCAGAGCACTCATGCGGTTCAGACCCTTCTCAGGGAAAAGGTAGATATATAAGTACATAGCACAGTCTTAGTGATGCGGGATTTTACGCCCTGAGAGATATTTGCGTTTTGAACGTGCAATGAATAGTAGGCCAAGGTATGGGCAATATCTAACCTAAAGAAGTGGATTATCTAAGTGGTGGGTTTCCAAACATTGAGAGGATCTTAATTGTAAGGGAAGAAAACAGATTGTGCCACGAAGAAGGCTGTGTTAATTTGCTAAATATTTCCTTATGTAATAAAGAACATTCCGAAAAAGCAATGTTTAAATGCGATTCTTATAACCGTACTTTAAAGACACTGATCACATCTGGCCCCTGATTAGTTTGCCTAGGATATATGTCCTTTTTGAGAAGAAAACACTGATGATAGCTAACACTTTCTGACTGCTCTGCATTGATCCCTCACTTTACTCCTCGAGCCAGCCTGAGTGTACATAGATTCTATTAGTGTCCCCATTTAACAGGTGAGTAAACTGAGGCACCAAGAGGTAAGGTACCCCTTAGGCCACACAGCCACACAGATAGTGGCAGGGCCA
>NW_006383009.1:124727-131396 GCF_000327345.1 Myotis davidii
AGTGGGGATTGAGCCCACAACCCAGGCATGTGCCCTTGACTGGAATCAAACCTGGGACCCTTCAGTCCACAGGCCGATGCTCTATACCAGGGGTGGGCAAACTTTTTGACTTGAGGGCCACAGTGGGTTCTTAAACTGGACCGGAGGGCCAGAACAAAAGCATGGATGGAGTGTTTGTGTGAACTAATATAAATTCAAAGTAAACATCATTACATAAAAGGGTACGGTCTTTTTTTTTTTTTAGTTTATTCATTTCAAATGGGCTGGATCCGGCCCGCAGGACGTAGTTTGCCCACCCCTGCTGTAGGCCCACCAACCAAGTGTCAACCTGCTGATTTTGTGTCACTATTTTAGCACTTGCAGCAACTCTCTGCGGATAAAAACAAGAGACCTGTTTGTTCCCCGGGAAGGCCCCTCTGGTCCTCAGTTTCCCTCCTCCCTGACCCTTGGGCTTTCCCAGTTCAGTGCTGTGTGATGAATCTCTTTCATCCTCAGTTCTCCTGAGCGGCAGGGACAGGTGGTGTGGTAGAAACAAACCAAATGATCCTTAAAAGGCTGCTGTGAGAATAAATGCAAACCTGTCCTCTGAAAGTTCTTCAAAAGCTATTAAAACCACACCATCCAAAAGCAATGGCTGTGAACTTGTGAAGAGTTACAAGTTTGCTCAGCAAGCCGGCGGTGCAGCTAAGTGGAAAACTGTCCTGCCTCACTCGGCCTGAGTCCTGGCATTGGGGTGCTGGCCTGAGGGGAAATCTTGCATCTGGCGAGTGTTGCAGGCTCCAGCTGCCTTTGCCTAAGTTAGGCCTCAGAAGCCCCTGGAAGGGTGGGGTCGGGAGCGGGCTCCTCACCAGGACGTTGTGGGGCTCCTCACCAGGACGTTGTCCTTGCCTTTCTCCCAGGTTCAAACTTCAGGAGCTCCCCCTCCAGCTCTACTACCCAAATCACATTTTCACCTGGGCCTCTTCAGGCGTCACGCCCGGCAGGAAACCATGGGCAGTGCCGGGTGATCCACGGCACTGAGGAGCTGCTCAGTCATGCTGGGCTATTTGGAAAGGCTGGGGACATGCACCTTCTCTCTCAATGTATCATCTTAACCAAGTGAACTGTTGACCTGAGAATTAATGTACCTGTTGAAAGGGCTCCTGGGGTCTAACTGGGCTAAAATCTACAAACAGAGCCTCTAGAGAGCTGCAAGCCACAGTTCAGGGAGAAGCCTCCACTGAACTGCCCTCCATTCTGACCAATCAGAACAATGCTTTTTGGACCAATCAAATTGTGAGGATTTGGAATCCTCTTTTGCTTGAGAACAAATTAATCAGGGGCTACGGGTGGGGACTTCTCTCCATGTAAGTCAGCTCCCCTGTAGCTCAGCGAGCACACTTTCTCTTTCCACTGAAGACGGGTTTACCCCTGGCTGGAGTGGACGATAGCCGAGTGGAGCAGAGCTGTGTAGCTGGGAAGGGCCCTGTCGCCTCACACCCACGGGTGCCTCACAGCCATGCTGTTTCATAATTGAGATGTAACACTGTTGAGCGGTTCCACAGCCATGCTGTATCACAGTTGAGCTGTTTGCACTGAATAAAGTCTCCTCCTTCACCACAATCCATATTGGGGATTCCTGCTAGTGTTGAATTGGCACCAATGACCGTCAGTTGACAAACCCTAGGGAGACCCTGAGTCTTTGTGATAAAAAGTGACAGAAGGACTAGGAGGAAGCAGCAAGTAAAAACAAGGCACAAGATTTTTGTAAATAATCGATTTGAAAGCCTGGCTTACATCCCTAAGTTTTACACACAAGTGAGCCCTTAGGGCTCCCCCTGGTGGCATTTGTGGGATCAGCCCTCCCGCTGAGCCCGATTCTCAGAGCACTCATGCGGTTCAGACCCTTCTCAGGGAAAAGGTAGATATATAAGTACATAGCACAGTCTTAGTGATGCGGGATTTTACGCCCTGAGAGATATTTGCGTTTTGAACGTGCAATGAATAGTAGGCCAAGGTATGGGCAATATCTAACCTAAAGAAGTGGATTATCTAAGTGGTGGGTTTCCAAACATTGAGAGGATCTTAATTGTAAGGGAAGAAAACAGATTGTGCCACGAAGAAGGCTGTGTTAATTTGCTAAATATTTCCTTATGTAATAAAGAACATTCCGAAAAAGCAATGTTTAAATGCGATTCTTATAACCGTACTTTAAAGACACTGATCACATCTGGCCCCTGATTAGTTTGCCTAGGATATATGTCCTTTTTGAGAAGAAAACACTGATGATAGCTAACACTTTCTGACTGCTCTGCATTGATCCCTCACTTTACTCCTCGAGCCAGCCTGAGTGTACATAGATTCTATTAGTGTCCCCATTTAACAGGTGAGTAAACTGAGGCACCAAGAGGTAAGGTACCCCTTAGGCCACACAGCCACACAGATAGTGGCAGGGCTAGGATTCAATCCCACTTGACTATACAATTCCCAACAGTGTTAGACTGAAGCCTAATAAACCCCAGGCTCCCTAGAGCCCTGGCGAGGCCCAACCACTTCTCTCTCTCTCTCTCTGTAGGGGCCTAGAAGTGTTCTACCCAGAGGTGGGGGACGTTAGCTGCATGGTTGTTCCGAGCTGCAACAGCTACAGGCAGAAGATCACCGCCTGGCCCCCGCCGACAGTCAAGTTCCCGAAGGCCTCGGAGGTGAGTGAGCAGGCCTGGCCTGGAGGATGCGCCTGCTCATCTGAGTGACTAGAAGCTGAGTGCAGAGCCATCTGGGTTGGGTCTGGTGGTAACAGATGGCTGTTGCCATAAGCATGTGCCTCCTAAGAACAGCCCCCCAGCCTTAGAGAAGGTTGGATGGGTGGGAGGGTTGCAGATTGGGAGAGCTTTGTCGGGGCTCAGGGGCCATCTGCTCGGGCCTTTCCCTGCTTCTGCAGCCCCCGAGCCCCCAGCCTGGCCCCTCAGTCGTGGGGACCAGCTGCCGCATGCTTTGGAGTCTGCAGAGAAATGGAGGAGAAAGACAGGTGTGGGGAGTTCTTTCTCAAGGTGCAAGGGGCCTGGGCTTTCAGAACGACCTTCTGGGTGGGGAGGAGCTGGTGTGTAAAGGCAGCACGTCTGGCGTAGGCTGAACAGCGGCGTCAGTGTGCCGTGACTCGGTTATCACAACAGGGAACACGCTCAGAAGTTCACCCCAAGTTGCCTAAAATAGGAGATTGGAGCACGTTAGGAATGGGAAGTAAACTATGCCTCTTACTGGGAAATGATTAGCACCATATCGATCTGGAAGGTTCCCCTGGTTTGGGGAAGGGCCATGGGCCTGGGAAGTGGGGTGTGGCTGCTGCTCCTGGTGGCCAGGCCATGTCCTGGGGGAGCTGCTCCAGGTTCTGGGCACCATTTGCTTCTTCCTTGACTCCTGGGCCAGGCTGAGCCCCCAAAGCATCCGGGGTGAAAGGTGCCCTTCACTATGTGCTTCGTTTTAGTGGGAGGTGCCGGTGTCCACCCAGGGACAAGGACTGATGTGTCCAGGGCTCAGGCCATGAATGGGTGGAGACAGGGGGCCATGATCAGGACAGGACCGCAGGGGCACCGAGGCCAGCCTTTGGGTCTCCTGGGCATGTGGCAGGGAGCAGCCACAGCGGGCTCTTCACCTGTCAGCACAGCCTGGCCCTCTGTCAGCCAGGCAGAGCGAGAGTCAGTTCAGGGTGGGGTCAGGTAGGGGTAGAGGGATAGATTTTTCTTTCTTTCTTGAACTGTTTTTCACTATCGGGGGCCAAATAGACTGAAACATGTCTCGCAGTTTCCGAGGCTGGGAACATTAAGTGTTGATAGGCTATCGTGTTTGCAAATGTGACAAGAATCCTTTCCTCTGGGAGACGGAGCAAGCAAGTAATAAGGAGACCTTCCAGGTCACCTCCCCTCCACCCTCTCAGTCCTCTGTCCACGCAGGCACGTGCAGGCACATGTGTCATCATGCCATGGGCAGGCGGGAGAAGCCGGGGAAATGGTCACTGTGATTCTAACTCTAGGGGATGGAGGGCTGAAGAAGTAGGGCGGGAGCAGAAGAGTGTACTGTCGCCCGTGGGAAAGGACTCTCACCTCACCACTAATTCACTCACCCTGCGTTTGTCACTGAAGAAGTGCGGAGGTTGGGCCAGATGATTTTACAGCCATTAACTAGCTGTCCCAACAGGGATTCTCAGTTGGTTACTCATGTTATTGCTGCAGATGTCCCCTAGATGGCAGTGGAGACTTTTCTGAGGACCTGGTGTCCTTGGGAGGGACAAGTTGGAAGCAAGTTTGGACAGTCTGCGTTTGATGGGATTCAGTTGATGCTGATGGTCCTGGGGGGTGGGCACTTGACGCAGAGCGGTTATCACCCCTCCAGACGCGGGGGTCTCCCACCCTGACTCATCCCGGAGGTGGGGGAGGAAGAACATCTGGACACTTAGGAAGGACACGGAGCTGTGGTTAAGAAAGCCAGGGAGGGCAGAGCTCGCACAAAGGGCGGTTAGTTGAAGTGGCGGAAAGAAAGAAAAAGGAGTTCTGTGCTACTATAGAACTACACACTGTGGAAATTTGACCTTCGAGAAGGCAGATTCAGTTAGACCTACCCAAAGCCACCGTTCACCAGGTGGTACCCACTGTATGCTGAGTACTATTCATGTGTCATCTCGTCTAATGCTCTCATCAAGTCTGCAAGGTACGTTTTTCTTTAATTGAGATTATTAGTGGCAAGTGACAAGAAAGAACTGAAACTAGCTTGAACCCCCCGCCCCCCAAAAAAAGAAGAAAGAAAAAAAAAAAAAGGAAGGAAGGAAGGCATTACTGGTTCACAAGCTGAAGACTCCAGGGATGACTGCAGGCGTTGCTGTATCCAGGTGCTCAAACAGCATCAACTAGGGCTCTATCTATCTGTCTGTTTTCTCTATTTTTTTTTTTCTGTGCTGGTTTTGTGTGTGTATAGACTCTCCTTGTGATGACAAAGACCACCCGCAGCAGCTTCCGACTTGTGTCTTACCAGCTCACCAGTCCTCGTGGGAGTAGCTTGACCCTTTCCAACCATGAAAAGTCCCAAGATTTGTCCCACTTGCATCGCATGCCCTGCCCTGAACCAAACAGGGAGCTGGGCACCCACTCAGCCTACGAGGGCTGAAAGCAGAAGGGTGCTCCCCCAGAGGAGAAGCAAGGTGCTGCTTACCAGAAGGGGCAAGGTGTTGGGTTGGAAAAGTAAGAAAAGTTCCTACAGGAGGAAGCACCCAGGCCCCGTGCAGCGCTGGGAAGTGGCAGAGCCAGGGTGTAAACCAGGCCTGCCTATCTCCAGAGGCATGGCCCCTGGACCGCTGGCAGCGGCTCTCAGGGAGACACTGGGGTGCTGGCACCTGGGGGGGGGGGCTTGCTGAGGGGACGCATTCCTGGGACAGAAAGAGGGGGACCCTTCCTGGGACAGAAAGGGCGGTGGTTCAAGGAAGGTGGTGGAGAGGAGGTGGAGACAGGCCAGGAAAGTGGGAGGGGAAATAGTCCTAGTGACCGAGAAGAGGATAAAGGGATTTCCTCTGGGCCCAGGGCCTGATGGAGAAGGACTGTGTGGGGACCGTGCCTTCCGTAAAAGGTGATGAAAGCAATGCCACCAAAGCAGTGAATGTCAGTGGACTGTACAGGGAGCACCCCCTTCCCCCCCACTCCCCCGTCCCTCACACACAAACCCGAGGCCCTGGAGAGAGGCTTGCAGTGGGCACAGGATAGAGCCTCTGTGCCCACCAGAGGGCTGTGCCTCCGTGCCGGGGTTCGTGCTCCAGCATCTAGAAGGGTTCAGCAATCTGGAGAAGGGCTGTGTGTAACTTAATAAAGAGTCCAGAGACGAAACATAATTTTGAAAGGCATTTGGGGGTCAGAGGAGCTTTAGCTAAAGAAACTAAGCTCTCCTCGTCTCAGGACCCCATGCTTTTTATTAACACAAATTGTCCTGAGGTGAGGCAGAGATGTACACTTCAAAGGGTCAGGTGACATTTACAGAGTCCATTGTCAGATTGGAAGAATTAGCCTACGGCTGTTTAAGGTGTTTGGCCAGTTGGAGGCAATAACATGTAGATTAAGATGCCCTTAGCAGTCTGGCAGCAAGCAATCATCCCTATTCAGGTTTGGGGAAATGCGTTTAGCCATTCCCAACAGGTGACAATATATGTGACTCAGCCCTTGTTGAGTTCCCAAGTTCCATCAACCTTTTGATGAAACTCTTGCAATTATGACATGCTGGAACTGGCTTCCGGCACCTCCACACCTTTGCTTAGGCACTGCGCATATTTGGACCCTGCACTCTGGGACACCCGGCCCCCACCAAAATGTTTCCTCCTCCAAGAAGCCTTTCCTGACTGCCTCCCTCCCTCTGGGATCCACCCCCATCCCTAGCTGATCTCTTCTTTTTCTGAGCCTTTTTAATGTCCTCTACACTCCAAACTCAGAGTTCACTTCCTTCTGTTTTGTATTGCGGTTGTATATTCGTAGCTTCAGTCAATTTATAACAAGACTGTTGTATTTCTTTGAAGCACCCACAGCCCCTAACAGCATCACACACCCCATGTTGGCTGACCGGGTGACCAAGCGGCTGAATGAATGAATGAATGAATGGCAGGTGGAGTGTGAGCTATGAGACATGTGAGCCCAGTGGGTGACCTGGGTCATCTAAAGGAAA
>NW_006383009.1:131437-133601 GCF_000327345.1 Myotis davidii
GGGACCCCAGACCAGCATTCGTCTCTCCCACATGCAGGTGGGTGTGGCTGAGGGGTGGGAAGTGGGAAGCAGGGAGAACTAGGAAGTCAGGTGGGTTCCTGAGAAGGCGAAGTAATGCAGGGAAATATGGCCGGTCCCTGTGCCAGCAGCCGCTGAGGGCTGAGAAAGGTGTTGGAGTAAAAGGAGGCTTTCTCCCTTGGCACTTTGACAAACAGCAAGAGGCAAAGATCTTAAAACGCATCCCTCCTCGAGCCCTTGAAAACGGAAAGCTTCGAGACTGAGGCTTGTTCTTCACCTTGAATTGAAGCAGCTGGAATCCTTTTGAAGTAAAAAAAAAAAAATTGCCTTTAAGTGGGGAATGTGCATGGCTTTCAGGGAAAGAAACAAAGACCATAGGGGCTCTGTCCTGCTGTCCCTCGGCTTTCCAGTGAGGGGCGGTGAGGCCCTACGCAGCCGGAGGGGCAGATGGACTCTTCCAGGTGCGGAGCTGGCAGAGGTGAGGACACGGAGTGGTCGCAGGGGCCGACCGGCAGGGGTCAAGTCAGACAGACACCTGGGGGCTCCTGCACGGCCAAGCTCGGGGACAGCCTGGCCCTGCTCTCGAGCAAGGGGGACAGGAGCTCCGGGACAGTGGGTAAGGTCAGGTCAGGGGGGACGCCCACCTGGGGCCCAGTGACGGTTGAGGGAAGAATCAGATCGATTCGCCTGTCACCCGGAGCTTCGCCCAGGAACGGATCAATGGCACTAGTTGTCCTTACGATGAGACTGGCTTGTAGTCTGAAGGGTGGGAGGCGCAGGAGGACTTGTGTTTCACTCGCTTCCCAATCCTCGTGGGGGCAGGAGGGTCCTGGAGGCCTGGCAAGTCGGAGGTCTCGGGGCAGGAGCCGGTGAGGTAGTAACAGAGAGGAGGGGTGACAGCTGGAGCCGGCCTGGGAAGGCGGCACCCAGCACCTCGATCAGGCTCACACGTCATTCTATCTTCTGTCCCCGGTCAAAGTCTGCTGAAGTCACCCAGCCGGACCCACCGCAGCCCAGCCCAGAGGCTCAGCCATCTGTTGAGGGGGTGCCGTGGCCACACTGGACCCGGTGAAAGAGGGGCCACGCTCCTCAGCCTTTCTCATCTGGGCAGCGTGACCTTTCGGCTGCAAAGGAACTTCCCCTGTGGGATTTCTCAGGGTCCTCCCAGCAGCGCCGGGAGCTGGGCAGAGCGGGGATGAGCCATCCCCCCACCCGCAGGAGGGGCTGCCCAGAGCCACACTTGCCCAGGCTGGGAAGTGGAGGAACCAGGCCCCTGCTCCTTGCCAGCCTGATGAAGCGGGCCGGACGCGGGGTCAGGGGTCATCCGTGCATCTGCCCCCGGAGCAGATCCTGGAGGAGCCCTCCTCTGCCCCTCTGCCCACACTGTTCCAGGAGCCAGGGATGCAAACAGAGCCAAACCCCAGGCCTGCCCTCGGCCCCTCGGATGCTAGGTGTGAGCAGTGGTCCTTGTTAACAATGGACTCAGAAGCCTGTGTGATTGACTGTCGCTCCCCGGCGCTTCAGCAGCAGCTGTTGGGCCTTGATCCGCGTTCCCAGTGCCCTTTGTCTCCACCCTTCCTGTCCTACACGCCCGCTCCAGGGTGTGCAGAACCCGGTCAGCCCGGCCCGGCCCCCCCCCGCCTCCGGGACCTTTGGGATGAAGCCGCGGTCCAGTCCCTGGGCGACCGGATGTCTGCTCACATGTCCGCCAGGAGCGCCCAGGCCAGTGCTGGGAAGCGGGTTCCAGATGTTTCTCAGATCAAATAATGTTTCTTTGAAAACCCGTGTGGGCTGCTCCACGGAGGGGCAGATGGGACCTGGGGCAGCTCAGTGGGTCTGCGTCCTGGCTGAGTGACCTTTCAGTCACTCGGCATGTCCGTGGGGGCTCCTCGCATGTGTGGGGTCTGTTCACTGCCGTCTGTTGAGAGTGTGAGCAGAGGCTTCTGGGAGTTAAAAATAGCTGCCCAGCCTTCACTGGCGCCATTTAAATGGACAAACGCCAATTTTGAAGGCGGCAGTGGCTCGCCGCCGGCTGTCACTGGACAGGGAAGGTGGTGGCCTGAAGAGTTCAGACAAGGCTTTGAGGATTGTAATGTCCCTTACGATTTGCTCAAGCTTGTAGACTTGGGGGTGGGGGAAGAGAGGA
>NW_006383009.1:133644-153775 GCF_000327345.1 Myotis davidii
TGGGTAGTGGTGGTTGGGGGGGGAGAGGGGCAGTTGTCACATCATCTGGACTTTGAGGGGATCTCTCTCTCTTACCAGGGCACCCCCACTTGCGACAGCACGTTGTCCTGTCTCAGAGCCCCTCTGGCCGTGTGGAGTGGGCAGGGCAGGTATGGCGTCTCTGTTTTACAGACGAGAAAACAGCAGCTCAAGGGAAATTATGTATCTATTTATTTTTCATAGATATTTTTAGAGCAGTTTTAGGCTCACAGCAAAATTGAGCAAAACGTACGGACATGGCCCCTTGCCCCCAACAACCTCTCCCCCCACCCCCCCACCCCCCACTGTCATCTCCCGCCAGAGGGCGCATTTGTTATAACCGGTGAGCCTGTGCTGCCAGGGCATCATCACCCATAGTCCACGTTGGCAGAGGGCTCGCTCTTGGTGTCGGACCTTCATGGGTTTGGACAGACATGGTGACATGTACCGACCACTACAGTATCCTGCAGAGTCGCCTCCTGCCCACAGACCCTCTGTGCTCCGCCTTCACACCGTTCCCTCCCTGCTAAACCCTGCAACTGCTGGTCTGGCCACTGCCTCCGTGGTTTCCACCTTTTCTGGGGTGTCGTAGTGTAATCCTACCGTATGTGACCTTTCGGATTACAGGGAGCCTAGCTACAGCCTGGGCCTCCTGACTCCGGTTCCAGCACCTTCTTCACCATCCCAGGGCCTGGTAACGCTGTCCATTTTTGGCCAGGTCATTGAGTGGCCCGCTGTCCCGCGGCTTAGGTTCTGTGTCGGGCTGGGGTCTCTTCTCCGCGTCCAGCACGGAGAGAGAGACGTGAACTGGTTCTTTTAAGGAGGAGGCGCTTTGGGGATTTGAGAAAAATGAAAAGACAGACACAAAAATAGAATAATAGCTGGGCCTGGGTGTGGCGTCTGCCCTCTGATGGAGGGACAGACACAGAGAGCGCCAGCACCGCAAGCAGATTTAATAAATACTCAAGTAACAGGAAGTTACATCACATCTGGGTGGGCCTTTGAGTTCCTGGCGACATCATGAGATCCACCCCCTTAACACTGGGTGGGAATGTCAAACTGAGTGGCACCCCGGTCTGTGGACCAGGTCGGCCCCCAGGGCATGACTCTGCCTTCGCTCTGAGTTTCAGACGACATATTTAAACCAAGTGTTTGCTAGCGGTCCTCAACAAGCTTCCTTTTGGGAATTGCACTCCCTAACTGGACGTTTCTAGCAGGACTTTGAACGGACAGGATCCACCCACTCCTGCCCTGGTGTCCGCGTGGCTGTTCTCACCCTTTGTTTTCCATCCGCCTGTCTCTCCAGAACGTCAGTTCCTGAGGGCAGACCTCTGTGCGCTCAGGAGAGGGGCAGGAGAGCGGCCACTTCCCAGGGTGCTGGGGAGGGGGCTGTCTCCTGGTACGGGAGTGTAAGCTTTACAATTTCAAACCCCTTTCCCTGTGAGGACAGTCCTTACCTCCCGCCAGTCCTGAGGGATAAGCCAGGCGGGTGATCTGTCCACGATGGGGAACCCAAAGCAGCAGAAGGCAGACACTCAGCCTCATGTGAGCTTCTCACAACATTGTGGACATTAGTTTTGCTCCAGCGCACAGAGAAGGGGGTGATGGGACTGGAACTCGGATCCCCTGGCTCCTGTGCTGTGCTTTTTCCTGCTCCCCCTCCATCCCCATCGTCCCCAAGTGTTCGTTCACCCCATGTGGCCTGATCTGTTTCCCGGCTGCAGGCCCAGGGAGGAAGCCAGGCCTAAGCCAACGCCAGGAAGGAGTAGGATGTGGAGTCCCCTCAGCCCGTCACCTCCCTTCATAATTGGGCCTGGCAATAGTGAATGACTTAGGAAGGGGAAGGGGGAGGGAGGTGGGGGCGTGCAGGGGTGTGCGCAAACCAGAGATCCCCGCTTGCTCCTGCATCGCCGACAGGAGGGAGACTCAGGCTAAGCCATCGGACCTTCTAACCCACGAGTTCTTTTGGCAGCACCGGGAATGCAAAGGCCCCGGTGCCCGTGGGTAAAGACCAGCCCCGTGCGGTGGAAGACAAGGCACAGAGGGGCCGGGAAGGAAGGGAGGAGGCCAGGCCAGCCCTAGGCATGGCTCTCCAGGCCCTGCTCCAGGGAAGGCCTAGATTGCTTCCTGTCTCCTGAGGCTGCGATTGGAGGAGCTGACACCAGAGGGAGACAGGCGACCGTCATCCTGCCCTTCCCAACTAGAGCAGCAGGGCGATGGGCCTGGGCACAGGAAGACATTGCCAGGGCCTCAGGCAGAGCAGACCGCCCCCCCTCACCCGCCCCCCATCCCCTGCCGGCATTGAGGAATGGAGGTCCCTAATTTGGGTCCAGTGTGCACGCCTCTGAGCCCCTCGCCCCATCACTCCCTTTGCCAGTCAGTTGTGAAAATGCTCTCCTATTCAAATATAAATATGCCTGGACTGGAATCCCTTAAACCAGGGGCCACTAACTCGAAATGCCCTCAGGCTCCAGGCTCCCACCTAATTAGTGGGTGAAGCCCGGAGGAAGGAAAGGCGGAGGGCTGAGCAGACCGGCGCTGGGCAAGCGCCCCTCACACCCACCATTAGAGAGAGTTTTGGATTGCGCCGGTGGTTCTCTGTCGTTCCCGTCTCCCTGGCCTGCACACTTCCGGCTCACAAGCAGTCTAGCGGGAGTGAGCGCTGCTGACGCCCTGGGTCAGAGTGCTCAGTGGCCGGGGGTGTGGGAGAAGCAGCCACAGCCCTTGTCCCGTGTCCTGGTTCTGTCGCTCATGAATCTGTGTCCTGGGGCAAGTTACTTTCGCCTATGATTCCTCTCCTCACCCTAAAATGGGCATGATACCAATTTCTGGGTAAGGGCCAGTGGCCAGTTCTCAATTCTCATCTTTTTTGGCTGATCCCTGGCATTTGACCCAGTTGGTCACTTCCGCCTCCTGGCTTCTGGGACCCACACTCTGGGTTTTCCTGCTTCCTCACTTCCCAGACTCTTCTGCTGGATGCTCCTCCTCTCCCCATCTCTTCATGTAGAAATCCCAGGCCTCGGTCTCCTCACCTTTATTTACAATTTCTCCCTCGGTGGGTTCATCCAATGTCATGACTTTAAATGTCGTCTACATGGTGTCCTACTCTCAGGGCCTCTGGGGTATCTGACAGACCCTCAAAGGCAATCCCAACCCCAGTCTCCACCCTCCCCCAGACCTGCTCCAGCGGCCTCCTTCCCCATCTGAGCAAAGAGCAGATCCAGCCTCCAGCTGCCTACTGAGTGTCCTGAGTCATCAACCACTGCCCTTTCTCTCAGCACACATCCAGCCAACCAGGAAACCCTCCTGGCTTCACTTTCAGAATTTACCCAGAAGCCGACCTCTTCTCTCTGCCACTGTGAGCACCCTAGCCTGGGCCACCCCCGTCATCCGGGGTTAAGGCAACAACCTTCTAGCTGTCGCCCAGATGCCCAGCATATTCTCAACACGGCAGCCAGAGTGAGCCCTTAAACCGGCAGGCTGGAGCACGCCACTCCTCTGCTCAGAATCCTTCCCTTTCTCCCCAAGTCAGCAGAGTAAGAGCAAGAGTGCTCACAGTAGCCTACAAGACCTGTGTAAACCAGCCCACGGTCAGCTTTCTGATTTCAACTCTCAATCGTCTTTTTGCCTTGCTCAACTGGCTCCAGGCCTCCGGCACCCTTTCTGTTTCTTGACCACACCAGCATGTTTCAGGGCCCTGCACTGGCGGCCCCCTCTGCCTGAACCACGCTGCCTCAGATGTTCATGGGACACCTTCGCACCTCCTCCAGGTCTCTGCGGAAAGGTCATCTTCTCAAGGAGGCCCTCCTGAGCCCCCGTCCTCTCCACTTCTTCCATCGTATGTATCACCTTCCAACCCACTTATAATTTCTTCATTTACTATGTTTGTCTGTTGGTTTTATCTATTTCCATCCTAAAGCTACAATATGAGCTCCCTGAGTGCAGGAATCTCTGGTTTATGCACCGAAGTACCAGAACAGTCTCTACCACATAGTAGGCACTTACTAAATGTTTGCTGAGTGAAGATTATTAAAGATTATGAGAGATTATATATGTAAAGGCTGCCAGTGCTGACACAGGAAGCATTCAATAAATGATGGTGGTGGTGGTGATGGGGGTGGTGGTGCTGATGGTGGTGGTGATGATGATGATGGTGGTAGTGATGATGGTGGTAGTGATGATGATGATGGTGGTGATGATAATGATAGTGATGATGAGGGTGATGACAAGAGCCATCACTTAGGAGGCATCTGTACACCCGATGCCCTGTGGTGGTGGTGGTGATGATGGTGGTGGTGGTGATGATGGTGGTGGTGATGGTGGTGGTGGTGGTGGTACTTTTTTTCCGAAGCCCAGGTGACCAGTGCAGTCGGCAACATGAAAGCCCAGGCAGGGCAATGACTAGAGGGCATGGGATTCAAGGTAAAGGGTTGTGGGGGTTTTAGAGATTTAAAGATAGATAATGAAGAGGGGGAGCTGAAAGGGAAGTGTTTTTCCCCTGGTTGAAGAGGAGTAGATCTATGAGGCTGGACACAGAGCTGTGCAGATAGCAGGCACAGTGAGCCTGAGTACATGTAGCAAGGTGCTGACTGGATCTGGGCAAGCACCTTGGCAATAGTTCTAAAGGCTGGATTGGAACAGGGACGATGGGAGGCTGTGCTCTCCTGAGGCCGGATGAGGGCAGTCTGCAATGATGTCTTCCCAGAGGGTGGCCGGAGGTACCCACTCTCTGCTCAGGGTCACCCCATCCCACCTGGTACTTACCTGCTCTTAGGGGGGTTGGACTGGAGAGAAGATGCACATTTCTGGGGAACTGAAGTCCCAGCTCTCCTCCGCCCAGTGCCTCTGCCTGGAAAACTGGAGTTTGGTGACATGCAATGCCAGCAAGACTGCTCTAGCTCTTCGTCTTGCAAATCGAATGATGGTTATTCAGGTTTGGAATCCAGTCCCCCGATTCCTATCTAATGTGCTGAGGAGGGAGCTGCTCACTAGCTCTCCATGCATCCGCCCTCCTCCTCCTCCCCCCGCCCCCCAAGATGGAAACAGAGTCAACGCGAGGCACCTTTTCCAGCATGCCATCTCAGAACAGCTCTTTCCTCCTCCCTGTTCACTCCTCCCATTCACTAGCAGAAGCCCAGGGCCCGTGGACAGATGCATGCCAGGCGGAGACCTCCTGAAAGGCGGGAGCAGCAGAGGGGACAATTCCCGCATCTCCCTGGTGACCACCTCCGACCCGGTCTGTGTACCCTAGCCTCAGGGCCACTAGGCAAGCAAATGTAGGGTGCACCCCTACGTGAAATCCAGGCGGTTAGTTTAGAGCAGTCCATGTCAAACCAAACACCACAATGCTGTCAAATGACCAGGAAAGCAACACGCAGGTAAATATTTACCTGTGACCTCAGGGTGGAAAAGATCTGCCCAGGCAGAAAATCAAAGGACAGAGCCACAAAGGGAAAGAAGGGTGGGAATGACTTACAACAGTATTTGAAACTTCCACACTTTAAAAAATGCCATAAAGAAATAAAAATCCAACGACAAACTGAGAGAACATATGTGCCACAAATATGGCAAAGGACTATTATCTTTATGTGTAAAGGGCGCTTACAAATCAATCAGGAAAAGACGAATGCCCCAGAGAGAAAGAGGGCAAAGCCAGTTAATAGGAGATTATAGAAAGAAGGAAGTTCATTAAAATATGGGGGGCAGGGGGACTCAATTCCATTTGTAATTCAAAAACTGTAATTTTAAAGACAGTTTAGACTTTATTTAAAACCAACCAAATTTGCACTTCGTTTTTTGTATGTTTGTTATTTGTTTGTTTCAAGAGAGTATACGTTACAGGTAGAAGCACACATTGTTTTATCTTTTCTGGAGGGCGACTTGATAATGCAGATTAAAATCATTAGCATGTCCATGGTATTTGAACAGCAATTTTAGTTCTATGAATTTATTCTAATCTGATTACTTCATCAGAGACATACCCACAAATGTATGTAAAAGGATGTTTGTTTTAATGTTATTTAAAATAGCGAAAGAAAAACCATCAAAACATTCAACAATAGGTTGGTTAAATAGAATATGTTCTATCCATATGAAAAAGTACCATGTGGCCATTAAAAACATGTGCGTGAGGACTATATAAGGCTATTGAAAGTCTTACAATATATTTTTAAGTGAAGGAAACTAAGTGATAAAATAGTAATTTCACTATAGTCCCAATTTTCAAAAATTGTATCTTTTTATGCATGCAGAAGAAACCTAGACAGATAGAGAGCACATCAAATGTTAACATCGGATCACTTCAAGCGATGGGATTAAGGGTGATTTTTATTTTCCCTTTTACACTTGTCTGTAATTTCCATATGTTCTCCAATGAATGTGTATTACTTTAATAATAAGGAAAAATGCTATTTGGGGAGAAAAAAAAAAGTGAATGCTAAGAGGAAAAGGCTTCAGCTAGCTACCCAAATGATCTGAGTGCTGGTTGCTATGGAAACTATAACTTTGAATTGCCCAACTTTTTGTGAATTACTTCCCTGCTCTGTGGGGTTAGTGCTAGGGCTAGATACAGCCTTACCCGGGCGTGGGTATGTGTCCGGGGGTGGGGTGGGGGCGTGGTAAAAAACGGAGAGTACTTGTCTCAAGCAAAGGTCCACAGGAGGGCCCTAGGTTTCATCCTGGCTTCTCCCCTCCTAGGTACAGAGGGGCCTGGTGTCCCGCAGGATCACAAGCTGCCCATGCGCACATCAGCTGGAGGGCCCAGGAGAAACCCACTGCCTCTCTGAATAGGGTCCCCAGCACGTGGGTGGTGGGTGGAGTGGTTGATGGCTCTCTAACATTCACCAGCCTTGCCCCCCTCCCAGCCTGGCATCTACAGATGGGGTCCGGGCATCAGTGTGGGGAGGTAGGCAAGTGACTTTACTTTTCTTTGTGTGTCAATGATAAGGATGGGGATGCAACTGAGTTCCAGGGACAGTCGCTTGAGTGAGGCACCTAGACGAAGTCTGGGGCCCAGCATGAGCCTGGGCTACTGGCTGTCTCCCTTCCTTCTCTTTGCCACCCAGAGAGCACCCCCTGCCTGAAGGGGAGTCACGAGGTGGAGCACCAGCCACAGGCCCTTGAGCACACTGGGGGCTAGGCACCCTGTGCACGAAGGCTCTTTCGTGTCCTATCCTCAGAGCCCGGCTGTCTTGCTGCCATTTGTGAATCCTGCTCCGAGCTCTGGGTGTGGAGAGCTGGTTGGTTTATAGATCGAGGCAGCCACAAGTTGGAATTTTAAAAAGCAATGTGTCCTTTGAGCAGGAGCCCGGGCTGAGGGCTTTGCAGGCTGTCGCTTTGTCCCAGCGACCAGATGGAACTTGTTTTTCTGCTCACTTGGGGGTTTAACCCTTCGTGCACTCCCTCCACTGCAGCCCCATTCAAGAATCGCTGCCTTTGGGGTGAGGAGTCAGCATGAGTGAGAATCCACGCATTTGAGCCTCGGTGACATTTATGGGAAATGCCTCGTTGTTTTAATCCCCTGCCTTGGCGGGATTCTGTTGTTTTATTCGGCACACCCTGACATCTGTCAGACTCCCTTTCTAAGCGCTTTAGAAATATTCACCCATTTTCTCTTCACAAACATTTTTATCCCCATTTCACAGATGAGTGTGATGAGGCACAGGTCCGTTAAGCAACTTGCCTAAGGTCACACAGCCGGCTGTGGGAGTGATAAAGCTGGGATGCGAAGCCCTCTGTGTGGTCCTCAAGTTTGTGTGTTTCATCACAAAATTACGGCTGCCTCTCAGAGAGCAGGTAAATGAGTCCTGCTGTGGGTAGTCCAGAGCTGCCAGGAGACTCTTCCCACTCAAGCTACCGCAGTGCGAGGCACCGTTAGAGTGAGATGAAATCTGTGTCCGGGCATTTGTGCCTGAGACACCACTGCCACCTGTGTCTGTCTCACCTGAGACCCGGTGTCTCCTTCAGGCCCATCGGACTGCAAATCCTCTAATTATAAGGTGTGTGCAATGGAGCGGGTCCAGGCCCAGTGCCCACTCCACTCCCCCCGCAGCACATGCGAGCCCAGGGGCGCCGGGTGGGACCCGGGGTCCCTGAGTTTGGAACTTCTGTTCTGCTGCAAAACTTGTGCCACATGCAGCCTCCCTCCAGCAGGGGTGCTGGGGGCTGCCTCTTGCAAACTCTCCTGCCTATTTATGGAGCAGAAACCGCAGGGCTTTCTGGAGCGTTGTGAAATACTGGAACCCTGTGCTTGCCAGGGAGAAGGGGCAGTTCCTCATCCTAGGACACCCCGGCACGTTCTTTGTCCCCATGGACAGAGTGGGCGTGGACAGAGACCTGAGCTCAGCACCCATCGGGGCCCAGGGTGCAGAGCTGCAGTGAGGGTCCGTGGTCCATGGCGCCCAGGCTGTGTAGGGAGAGGCAATGAGGCATCAGGTCCTACATGAAGCAGCGTGGGGTTTGTCATGTCCTCACCAGGGTCATAAGTGCACGTGGGGACATGCCGCTTCATGCCAGAGGTCGCCAGGGACGGGAACTTGGGAGTTCTATTAAGGAAGAGATGGCAACGCGGTAATGGCACACTTGAGAGGCGCTGCTCTTTCTAACCTGGGCTTTGGGAGAGTTGTCCCCGGTTCATTTACGTACTCAGACTTCTAGCGTTAACCATGTTAACAGTTTTTCTAACACAGATTACATATGACCCTGCCTTCTCAAACAGGCTTAAACAGTCTAACAAGCATGAATCAACCTCTGGTAAATGACTCCATGTCATCATCGCCAACACCTGTCACAGAGCGGTGCCCTTGCTGGGGGCTAACCCTGCTCCCTGATGCAGGAGTTGAGCTGTGCTCTGACACCTGGGGCAGGTCCAGCTCAGCCCTGATGGGAGGGCGCCCTGGTTACCAAGCCCTTAGAACAGGGGGTTAGAACTCTGGAAGGCTACTTCAGCCGCTCTGTGGTGTTTTCTCCCACAACCCATCTAACACCAAATGTGTGGGGTTTTCTCCACACCAATACCAGTTCTCCAACTCCTCACCCACCAACATGGAATCCTAAAATTCAGTTCAGTTGCCACACTGACTACCTGGGCTTGGTATCGGACCCCACAGGTTAAGGGCTCGGTCACACAAGACCATCCCCCACTTCAGATGCCAGTCTCAAGTCTTGGGTGCCCAGGGTGCCCACACTTCTCTCTGAGTTGGCTAAACTAATCAGGACTCCCCACTGCATCACCCCCTTTCAGGTTCAATAATTGACTAGGACAGCTCACAGATCTCAGGAAAACAGCTTGCTTATGATGACTAGTTATGATCGAGAATACAATCTAAGGAGCCACCAAATGGGAGAGATGCGTAGGGCAAGGCGTAAGGGGGTTGCATGGAGCTCTCTTGTCCTCTCTGGGTGCGCACCACCCTCCCAGCACCTGGCTGTGTTCACCAACCTCGAAGCTCTCTGTACCCTGCCATTTAGGGGTTTTTATGGAGGTTTGATTATGAAGGCATGATTGATTAAGTCATTGGCCACCAGTGATTAACTCAATTTCCAGCCCCTCTCGCTCCCTGGAGGCCTGGAGGTGGGACTGACGGTACCAACTCTCCAATCATTCCTTTGACCAGTCCTCATCCTGAAGCAATCCAGGGGCGCCCAGCCACCAGTCGTCTCGTTAGCATGCAAGACACTCATCACTGGAGATTCCCAGGGTCTTTGGGGCTGTGTCGCCGGGAACCCTGGACAGAGACCAAATATGTATTTCTTATTACGCCAGGATGGTGTTGGACAGTGTAGAGAGTGGTCGGGCGCTATTGCAGATGACTTCAGCCACATGAAGGCAGGCAGCACCACAACAGATAAACACAGGACATTCCCTGCAAGGGCACAGGGAGCTCCAAGAGGGCAGAGAGGGTTGGTCAAGCTGGGTTCTGGACAGTGGCGAGCCCTGGGCCTAGGACTGTGCTGGCACCTGGCTGGTACCTGGTCAATATTTACTGATTATGTAAATGATAAGCAAATGGCTCTTTGCACCAGATCACCTGGTTTTGTGTTATTCTCTTCATTGGTTTCCCTTTAGCTGCGTCGGGGTCTTCAGTGCCTATGTGGCTGCATCTCGCAGGGGAACTGAGAGCAAGAGTCTAGGTCCTCTGTGCTCTGCTCGATGTGAGGGTGGAACGGTGCCTGGGGCGGGGCTCAGAGAGGGGAGAACGGACCTTGGGCAACAGGTGTCAGAGCTGCTCGAGGCCCCGCGGCCTCGCCCAGTGCAGAGATCCTTCTCTGGAGCCAGGTCTGCCTTGGGAATATGGGTTTATTTTATTTTCATCAGGAATTAATTTTTAGATCACTCACGAGTGGTATCTGTAGGGATCAAAGAAATTTGTAGGGTTATTTGCTTCTACACGAACCACCCAACACTACTAAAATTATTTTAAAAATTTGTTTTCCTCCTGTCATCTGTCATTTCTTGCTACTGTCAAAGATGATTAATATCCTTATGTCCCTTCTAATCTGTGGCAGGATGGGAAAGCTGATAAGTATGTCAGAATTATTTCTAAACTAAGAGTAAATAGGCTCGAAATGAGGATGTAAGTCAAGTGCCTAAGTTTTAGCCTGAGCCCTGTGACATATATAAGATGCCAATATGTGTCTTTTAAAAATATATATGTTTTTAGAGAGACCTGGCTTCTAGTTTGGGCTCTCTCACCCCCTGCCCATGTACGGGCATCCTCTGCACCCCCCTGCTCCTGTTGTCACTTGCCCAATAGCCGCAGGTGAGAAGGTTAACCTCTTCACATCCTTGATCGCCTCATGTGCCACCCCTCCTGTCCCAGGGTCGTTAGGTGGTTCAAGGGACATAAAGGCCACATAAAAGCTCTTTGATGAATTAAAAGTGGTGCACAGAGAACCTCTGCCATTTCTCTGCCGTATTTTAACCCCTTTCTCATAACACTGGCTAGATGCAAAGCCTGCCACCCTCCTCCAGCCGTCCCGCCTGGAAAAGGCAACCAGGCGAAAGGCGCCCCGGGCGCTGCTCAGCGGACACCACAGTCACGGGGTGAGTTGCAGGTACCAGCAGGGCACCCAAAGAGCCTTCCAGGTAGAAAGCTAAGAAATCCGTTCTTGCTGCCTGCAAAAGAGAGGTCTTTGTCATTCGCGGGCTCTTCAGAATGAGTCATTTTGAAGATTCAGCTACTTTGTGCAAGCCCTTCAGGCCCCTCAGACAGAGGATCGGGCTCTCCCACTCTCCCTGCCATCCCAGGGCCAAGGCGGCCCAGAGAACACCTTGCACTTGCTCAAAGGGCCTTGGGGTGGGAAGGGCCAGGAAAGGGCAACGGTGGCCCGATGCCCAGCGGTCCTTGCTTCCCTAGGTCTGTGGCCAGCTTGCTTAGGTAGGGCAGCTCTTCCACCTCTAGAGCGCGGGGTCGCTAAGAGCTAACTCAGTGTGTTGGGTGCTGTGCTAAGTTCTTTCTGCGTTGTCATCCTTTAATCCTCCCTCCAATGCCGTGAGGCTGTTGCTATTGTTATCCCCGTTTTCCAGATGAGAAAACCGGTGTTCGCTTGCCCAGGCCAGCGAACTTCAGAGCCAGCCTGTAAGCCCTGGAGTTCTGATTCTAGAGGCTCTGTATTAGCAACCGTGCGGTCTGCTTGTTTAAGACAAAGGACTTGGATTCATCCAGCCCCACTTCCCTGGGAACATCCACAGCAGGGACCAGCCCAGGGAGACTTGGTTGGGCTCAGTTTCCCTGTCTAGTCTAGTTTCCATGGTGAGGCCCATCCCTCTCTCTCTGCCTTCCTGAGCTCCTCCCCTCTGGGGAGTATGGGAGCCTGTTCAGGGCTCAGCCCCTCAAAATTCACCCCTTCATTACCCAATAGGGCTCTCCAGCCTGTCCTGCCCTCCGTCCTGGCTGGCATATTTCATTTACCACAGATCTTCTCTTACAAGCAGTGTCTCATATACCCCAGACCCACAAGAAAGACTGAGGAAGTAACAGACATCCCAGGGACCATTCTAGCTTCTTCCCAGGAGGCAGAGCATGAGGGCATACACCTAATTCCCTTGGGTAAAAACATCTATGGTTGTCTTTCAAATTTTACCCTAACCCAAAGGGAGAGCTCTTTGGTTGAGATTCCTTTGTATTACATCGAGCTGCTTGATGACTGGGAGGATAGAGTTACATTTTCTGAGATGGAGTTGTTTTCTGCCATAACAAATACCACAGTCTGAGTGGCTTAAACAACAGAAATTTATTCTCACAGTTCGAGAGGCTGGGAAGTCCAAGATCAAGGTGCTAGCCAATGCAGTTTCTGGTGAGAACTCTCTTCTTGTCCTCTCTTGCAGCCAGCTGCCTTTTCTCTGTCTTCACATGGAAGAGAGAGAGCGCACACACTCTCTAAGGCAGTGGTTCTCAACCTTCCTAATGCCGCGACCCTTTAATACAGTTCCTCATGTTGTGGTGACCCCCAACCATAAAATTATTTTTGTTGCAACTTCATAACTGTAATTTTGCTACTCTTATGAATCGTAATGTAAATATCTGATATGCAGGATGTATTTTCATTGTTACAAATTGAACATAATTAAAGCATAGTGATTAATCACAAAAACAATATGTAATTATATGTGTGTTTTCCGATGGTCTTAGGCAACTCCTGTGAAAGGGTTGTTCGACTCCCAAAGGGGTCGCGACCCACAGGTTGAGAACCGCTGCTTTAAGGTCTCTTCTTATAAGGACACTAATCCCAGCATGAGGGCCCCACCCCCATGATCTCTTCTAAACCTAATTAGCTCCCGAAGGCCCCACCTTCAAATATCATCACATTTTGGTTAGGGCTTCAATATATGAATTTGAAGTAGATACAAACATTCAGTTCATAATAAATGGAAAAAACTGAGGAATGAGTAAGTTTAGGGGATGGGTATGAGAATTTAGGTAATCTGATTTGGACATATTGAGTTTGAGGTGTTATCAGACATCCAGGGAGAGATGTTGAGCGAGTTTTTATATATAAGAGTTTGATGTTCAAAGAGATCCAATCTGGAGATAGAAATGGAATGGAAACTTAACCTTTCCAAGCCGCAGTTTTCTCAACTATAAAATAGGATTCACAATATCCATCTCAGGGGGTTGTTGTAAAGTTTGAATAAGGAAAACAAACTGCTCGGTGGTATTTTTATGCATAAAACCAGAGAGCTAATTCTTGAGAGTTAGGCGGCCAAGATAAGTCCGGCTAAAAGCATGGCATCTACAGTCTGACTTTGGTACCTAGGCCCTCCACATAGCGTGTCCTTTCCCACATCTCTTCCCCCTAAACCTGGCAGCATCCTCTTCCTTCTTCACCCCACCTCCATCTATGTCTGTTCTTCTGAAACACATCACATCACAGCGTGGTAGCTGATAGCAGCTTAAAATGTTATATGCCCCAAGGGAGTTTGCATACTAAGAGACTGAACACTTAAATTAAAAGAATAAAGAGAAGGAAAGGGGAAGGAGAAGGAGGGAAAAGGGCAACCCTGGCATGTGCCCTTGACCAAAATCGAACCCAGGACCCTTCAGTCTAAAGGCCGATGTTTTATCCACTGAGCCAAACCAGCGAGGGCCAAAGTATTTCTGAATACTCAAGAAGAAAATCTGTTCTCAGGAGACAGCGTTAGGGAGTGCATGAGGGGGCCAAAGGTGTTAATCTACTGCAACATTTTTATAGTTCTCTAGGTATTTATATTCTTTCCTTTATATTAAGGCAAGGAATTTCTGCCCCCTGAATTTCATTCAGCACAGGTACAGATGCATCAGACAACCCACTGAGCAAACAGATCTGCACCCAGATGATCTAGCTTGCACTTTGGATCTAGAATCCACATTGATCAGTGTAGATTGTTTTCTTTCCTCTCTGATTTAACACCTCACTAGATATTCCCACATATATTTCTCAGATTCATGAAAATAAATATTTTTTATATGGCAATTGATGTGAAGTCTACTATTTCAGAATCGAACTTTGTATTGTTTCCATGGGGCATGCTAAAAAACTGACTCTTGCATAGACTTGGAGCAATGAGAGGTGATTTGTGTGGGTATCAAGAACCAGTATCCTTGCTGGGCCAGCATGGCTCAGTGGTTGAGCGTTGACCTATGAAACAGGAGGTCATGGTTCAATTCCCAGTCAGGACACATGCCTGGGACGTGGGCTCGATCTTCAGTGGGGGATGTGCAGGAGGCAGCCAATCAAGGAATCTCTCTCATCACTGATGTATCTTTCTCTCTCTCCTCCTCCCTTCCTCTCTGAAATCAATAAAAATATATTTTAAAAGAATAACAAGTATCCTCTTGGAAGGCATGATCAGCCTTATCAGACAGGGAGAAGGAGCAGCTGCTGCTGGGAAGGGAAGCTCAGTGAGGTCTGAGGTTCAGCCACCAGAACCATGCATCCCAATTCACAAGCTCCTAACCTTGCCCAATCAAGGCTCTTGCCCATAAGAGACCTGATGAATCTGTGAACATAACTTAGGTCATAAGTCAGCAGCCTCAGAATCAGATTCCACTTCTGATTTCAGT
Organism: Myotis davidii; assembly: GCF_000327345.1. Taxonomy (NCBI): domain Eukaryota; kingdom Metazoa; phylum Chordata; class Mammalia; order Chiroptera; family Vespertilionidae; genus Myotis; species Myotis davidii. Next base: position 148,206 of record NW_006383009.1, read on the forward strand.
TTTGCTGCCCTTGAAGCCATCGGCTACAGGAGGATCTCCCGCTGCTCCCTGATGTGCCACTCTGGTTTTCCCCAGGGGTTCTTTCAGGAGAGTCATGTTCCCTAATTTTCTGATTGTGCCTTAAATCCAGAATTTAAACCCCAAGTTTGTAATTCTTTCCACTCCAGGCAGAAGAAACCATCTTATTCTACTGTCTTTGCATTCATCATCCCAACATAATGAACTATCGTGCAACTCTGCCAGTCAAAGTCTTATCTTTAATAGGCAGTCACACTAGATAATTAAGCATCTTTGGCTACTGCATGTCATGGGCTACCACTGTCACACCGTGTAATGGCAACCTGTTCCCTATCTCCATCACTGGTTTTAAGCAATTTGATATGATGTGTTTTGGTGTCATTTTCTTCATGTTTCTTTAGCTTGGTGCTTCTTTGGTAGGGCTTCTTAGATCTGTGGGTTTATAGTTTGCATCAAATTTAGACATTTTTCAACCATTATTTCTTCTAATATTCTTTCTGCTCCCTCCTCCTTTCAGAGACTCCAATTACATCTACATGTAGCTGCTTGAAGATGTCCCACAGCTCACTAATGTGCTATTCTGGGATTTTCCCCTGTGTTTTTTCTCTCTGCGCTTCATTTTGGATAGTTTCTATTGTTTTGTCTTCAAGTTTACTGACATGTTATTCTGTATGGCTAATCTTCTGTTGATCCCATCCAGTGTATTTTTCATCTCAGAGATTTAATTTTTTGACTCTTCAAATTTAATTTGCATTTTTAAAAATATATACTCTATCTCTCTAGGGATATTTAAGCATCTTGACTTTCTTAAACATATAGTTTATAGTTAAAATTTCTGTTTTAATGTCTTTTTCTATTACTTCTATCACCTATGTCATTTCTGGATCAATTGTGACTGCTTGGTTTTTGTCCTCATTATGGTTTCTTTCTTTTTTTTGTTTCTTTGCATACATACTATTGTTTTTTTAGTTTCCAGAATTGTGAATTTATACTTTGTTGGGTGTGAGATATTTTTATATTCTTGTAAATATTCTTGATCTTTGTTCTGGGATATAGGTAGGTTTATTAAAAACAATCTGATCCCTTTGAGGTTTGGTTTTAAACTTTGTTAGGTGGGATCAAGCAGTCATTTTTTAGGGTTAATTTTGCTCCACTGCTGAGTGCAGTTGTCCTTTGGAGTCTGCTGGGACTGGTTCCAGGGTCCCCCAAGGATACCAAAATCTGAGGATGCTCAGGTTCCTTATATAAAAAGACTTAGTGTTTGCATATAACCTATGCACATCCTCTCGTATACTTGAAATTATCTCTAGATGATTTATAGTATCTAGCGCAATGTAAACGCTATGTAAATAGTTATTGTTCTATATTGTTTAGCGGATAATGACAAGAAAAAAAGTCTGTACATGTTCAGTACAGATGCAACTTTTGGAGGCCCAGCTACATAGTACATGTCAGCAGCAACATAATTTTTTCCCCTCGAATATTTTCAGTCCATGGTTGGTGGAATCCTCGGATGCAGAACCTGCAGATACGGAGGGCTGACTGTATTCTGCAGGCTGCCCCATGAATGATGGAGTGGTGTTTGTTTGTTAATTTGTCTGTTTACTGTGGCTGGTGGGAATACAAACCTTTCTTAGCCCTGTGTGAGCCCTAAAGATGCTTCCCTCTGTTCCTTTCAGAAGTTCTTTTGAAAGGAACAGAGGGAATTATCCGGAACCATTTGGACTCAAGATAGTTTCCTCACATACGCGTGCTGATCGGTACTCAGCTGAAGACTCAAGGAGGGCTCTTCACCTTCCAGAGGTCTCTCTCTGCACAGTTCTCTCCCTGCTCTGTGAATTCCAGGCACCTTGACCTCCTCGGACCTCCAGCTAGACCTCAACCCAGAATGACTATCAGACTCCACCTGGGTTTCCTCTCCCTGCAGCCTGTTCGGGAGTGCACTGGGGTAATTGTAAGTGTCTCCTCATTTGTTTCCCCTCTTGCTGATCAGTGTCCTGCACTTTCTAATGTTCAAAGTCTGAAAACCATTATTTCACATAATTTGTTCAGTTTTATACTTGTCTCAGATGGTAGGGTAAATCTGGTCTCTGTTACTCTGTCTTGGCTGGAAGAAGACTTTTACCCATCGTCAAATGGGACCAGGCAGATAAGCAACCCCAAATATGAGATATACCGTCTGCAACCTCTTCCAGTTCCAAAACACTATATCAGACAGTGTTTAGTTGCAGAAAACTGAAATCACACTCCAGCCATTGTAAGCAGAAACGTATTTTGTACCGGAAATTGAGTGCTTACAAGATCATTAGATGGGCTGAGTAATAGACTCTACTTCAGCCTTCAGGAATGACTCCTCAGGAATAAAATCACCAACCTAACTTATCAGAGGAGCTGGTTTTTTTCTGCCCCAGGAGGAGCTACCCATGCCTGGAGCTGTTGACTTCCAAAGCACCTCACAGCCTAACTACATCCAGGGATCAGGAAGTTGCCACCATCTCTCAAGACCCTCTTAGCTCCCAGGAAGTCAGTGACTAGACCAGAAAGCAAGTCTGGCTGTTCTCTGCTGCCACATCTCTCTCCCAACACCCATGAAGCTGCCACCAACACTGGAACTTTGCTGTGGAGAAAACTAAAACTAAACATTTCCACAACTGCATCAGCCCAGGAAGTAGGCTTTGCCTCACTTTGTTGAGTGGGCACATCCCAGTGGTAAAATTCAATTTGTATCCAGACCCTAAATGTCGGGGAGTCTGGGAAATGTAGTTTTTAACTTCCAGACTCTACAGTTCAGGATGGTGCACTTGCAGGAAGTTGAAGAGAATATTGCGTGACATCACCACGTGGTAAAGAAGAGACAGGTTCAGGAACGCGATGAATGTGGGAGGTTGGACTAAAATGCACAGAACCACGACTTATCAGGACAAACTGGATGCCTTTTTTACCCTGTGTCTTGTTAATAGTCTCATTGTACGGAATTTATAAATCTGAAACATCCTCACTTCGGTGATGAGGAAGGCGTGGATGAGAGAATGGGACTAGATCGGGGGTGGGCAAACTTTTTGACTCGCGGGCCACAATGGGTTCTTAAACTGGACCGGAGGGCCGGAACAAAAGCATGGATGGAGTGTTTGTGTGAACTCATATAAATTCAAAGTAAACATCATTACATAAAAGGGTACAGTCTTTTTTTCTTTTAGTTTTATTCATTTCAAACGGGCCGGATCTGGCCCGCGGGCCGTAGTTTGCCCATGGCTGGACTAGATGAATGTGAGGAGGTGCCAAGCAATGGAGGAAGGCTGTGGGCTCCTGACTTCACCATGGGGTGGTCCCCAGATCCTCAGCTAGTGACAGCACATACAGGGACCACCATGTAGAGATGTAGAGCCATATCCACCTGCAAAAGAAATTAGGGTGACCGTTTTAGCTACAATTTCCTAGTCTCTTCTCCAAGCAGTGACACTGGGAGTCAGCAACTTGACATAAGTTTCAAGCTTGATTTAAAAGGGATTGGAAAGGAAGAAAAGCAATGCCTGAAGCAAAAGGAAGCCTCAACAAGTGTTTATTGGTGGCATGCTCACTTGTGCAGAGCACAGCCCTTATCCTGGGGTTCAGCAATAGTCTGGGGACCTTGGATAGGCTCTGGGAAAACCACAAACCCCCTAAATTATTTGCAAATTTACTTACGCAAAGTGTTTTATGGAGTCCATATTTACTAATTCTCTTTGGGACTCTATAATTTTTACAAGTTAAGAATTCCTGAGGTCATCACAATTTAAAATTCTTTCTCTATTTCTTTATTTTCCTTTTTTATTTTTGGCCTTTGCGAAGCATATTATCTGAGTGGTTTTTGAAATGGAACTGTCATTCTATAAATGTCACCATGGTGTATTAACATGCCCATTTTCAAGCTATGAAAACTGAAGCTCAAGAAATTTGAATTTGTTTTAATTCCAAGTGAAATTGGTAAGTACCTTGAGCCATCATTTAGCCTGGAATCTTCTGGGTTTCTTTGTCTTCACTCAACCTATTGAATCATGCTACCTGCCAGCAAACAATCTCTAATTTGATCACCCACTACCTAACAAGAGCAATTTTAGAAGCAGGACACAGGTTTCCTCTTCTGGTTTTGGTTACCATAAATCAGGGGAAGCAAAACAACAACAACAACAACAAAAACACCTTTCTGTGTCAAGGACATACAAAAGAACGAGAGACCAGAATGATTAGCCTGAGTCAGGGAGGCCTTCTTGTCGAAATGAGCCTTTAAGTGACTCATGTTTACTTGGTACTGTTGTGAAGAAGAAAAGGCTGAATGTCAAGGTGAAGGTGTGGAGCAGAGCTCAGAGGCTGATAGATGGAAAGAAACTAACATTATGTGAGCACAAACTCTACTCCTGGTCTCATTTAATCATCATAGCCCTAGAAGGCCGAGATATAATCATCTCCAATTTGTTGATCTGGAAACTGACGCTCAGAGATGTCAGTATCTTGTCCAAGGTAATATGAATCATGATATATTAAAAAAAAAAAAAACCTGCCTGAAGTGGAGAAAAAAACATACAAAACTGTAGCAATCTAATCCAGGAAATGTAGATTTGTTTACATGGACCTATTTTATTCATATTAATGTTCCTGCTACCCTAAAATATTACCTCCTAAATGTTGGAATTTGAAATTGATATTCCATTGCTATAGTCATAGTGATAGTAAAGATAATATTTAAAAAACTGCATTAAAACATAACCTAGAATCCTTACCCTATACCATACATAAAAATTAACTCAAAAATGGATCAAAGACCTAAACATAACAGCTAAAACTACAATACCCTTAGAAGAAAACCTAGGGAAAATGCTTCATGACATTGTATTTGTCAATGATTTCTTGGGCATGACATCAATAGCACAGGCAACAAAAGAAAAAATAGAGAAATTAAACAATATCAAATTTTAAAAATGTTAGCCAAGGATTCAATCAGCAGAGTAAAAAGGCAACCTACAGAATGAGAAAATATTTGCAAATCATGTACTTCATAAGGGATTAATATTCAGAATATATAAAGAAGCTTTACAACTCAACAACAACAAAATCAAATTTAAAAAATGGAAAAAGGACTTGAATATAAATTTTTCCAAAGATATGCAAAAAATCAACAGTGTCTGAAAAGATGCTCAACATTACTAATTGTTAGGTAAAAGCAAGTCAAAACCACAGCGAGATGCTACCACATAGCCATCAGGATGGCTACTGGAGGAGGGGGCCAACAAGTGTTGGCAATGATAGGGAGTATTGGAGCCCTGTGCACTGTAAATACAAAGTGACGTAGCTGCTATGGAAAACAGTAAGGTTGTTCCTTTAAAAATTAAAAATAAAACTACCATATGACCCAGCAATTCTACTTACGGGTATATAGCCAAAAGAATTGAGAGCAGGATATTGAAGGCATTTTTACACCTATGTGAGCAGTATTATTCACAGTAGTCAAAAGGTAGAAATGACCTAAGTATTTATTGACAGGCAACAAAATTTTTTTATGAATGCAGAAACAAAAT
>NW_006383009.1:154941-155736 GCF_000327345.1 Myotis davidii
TATATCAGCCTTAAGAAGGAAGGAGATTTTGGCATATGCTACAACATGGATAAACCTTGAGGACATTATGCTAAATGAAATAAGCCAGTCATAAAGAGACAAATACTCCAAGATTCCACTTACATGAGGTATCTAGAGCAGTCAAATTAATAGAGATGGAAAGTAGAATGGTGGTTGCCAGGAACTAGGTGATGGGAGAGCAGGAAGTCATTGCTTAATGAGTATGGAGATTTCGTTTTGCAAAATGAAAATAGTTCTGGAAATTGGTTGCACAATAATGTGAATGTACTAACACTATTGAATTTTACACTTAAAATGGTACCATCTTAACCATTTTATGTTAGATGTGTATGTTTTTTCACAATTTTAAAAAACATAACCTATACATGTTACTTAAAAATAATTCCGAGCTGTGTCCGGTATGGCTCAGTTAACTGAGTGTTGTCCTGTGCACCAAAAGGTTTCTGGTTCAATTACTGGTCTAGGTTTCAGGCTTGATCCCTGATAGGGGGCATTCAGGAGGCAACTGATCAAAGTTGAGGATATGGAGAAATTGAAACCCTTGTGCATTGTAAATGTAAAATGAAACATTCGCTCTCATATGAATGTTTCTCTATCTATCTATCTATCTATCTATACTTACGGGTATATAGCCAAAAGAATTGAGAGCAGGATATTGAAGGCATTTTTACACCTATGTGAGCAGTATTATTCACAGTAGTCAAAAGGTAGAAATGACCTAAGTATTTATTGACAGGCAACAAAATTTTTTTATGAATGCAGAAACAAAATTAT
>NW_006383009.1:156191-164718 GCF_000327345.1 Myotis davidii
ATTCGCTCTCATATGAATGTTTCTCTATCTATCTATCTATCTATCTATCTTAAAATCAATTTTAAAATATTTAAAGTAACAATAATAATAATTCAGAAAACATGTTACTTGGAAAATTATTTCAAGTATTTTAGCACTAAATAGGCTGACTACTAAATTTTCATTTCTCATAAGTCGGTTTAATGTAGCATAACTTTTGGAACATCCACTTTCTCTTTTCTTGGTTTCTTAAGATATGAAAGAAGCTATGATGTGTGGTGGAAAGATGGTGGATCGGAGTAAAAAGACCCAGTCATAACCCCAGCCTCACTCCTCCTCAGATGTGTGAGGCAGGTGCCCCTAACTAAACTGTACCAAAACCTCAGTTATCTCCCTAAGACTGCTCTCTAAATAACTCTTAACACTTGCCTTCCTAACCATGAATTCTACATAAGGAACATCCCATCATGTGCTGGAGGCAATGCCATGCCTAACTGTACTATCATTTCCACACCCAGACTCCATGTTCCAGAACCCGCTTTACCCTCTGAATGATAAGTTATTTGTGGCAGACCACGAAGCCAACATGAGCATGTCATGCATTTGTCACTTGGGTTTCATTGAAGGGAGGTGAGGATGTGGGAGAAAGCAGGTGGGGTGTCATGAAGAGCAGGAGGGGCCAGGCTTCTGCCTCTACTCCTTTCCACTGTGTGATCTACCAGGAGCCACTTATACTTTGTCTTGGCTGCTTCATGCGTATTCATTCATTCATTCATTCATTCATTTGGCAAGTGCATATAGGATAAATACAGAATGGAGGTGACCCTTTTTGAACAGCTCTCTCTCTCTATGTCATCCTATTAATAATATGGGTAGATTTTGAGGGGAAACTTCATTCCCAAGTCACCAGTGAGAAAGCTGGGACTCAAGAAGTATAAGTGACCTGCTTAAGATGAGACATGCTTGTCAGCACGTGGAATCAGAATTCAAACCCAGTTTACCTAATTCCAAACTTTGCTCTTTCCACCTCACTCACTGCTTCCTGTCACCTGCCAGGCAGTCTCCAAACATGAGTGGCCTCTAGGCACTGACTGCCCAGTGGATGACGCACTGTGAGTTGGTGGGAAGGACCACAAGGGTGGGTGCCCTCAGAGTGTGCTGAAGAGCCAAGGACGGAGCAGGGAGTTGGAAACACAGAGCTAGTGATACCTTCCCCATGTGGAGATCAGGGAATGGGCCAGGTCAGTTCATGGGTTTTTTCCAGCTCTGAGACTGTGAGGCTATGTCACACGGATGCTCAGAGTCTGGAATATCAGTACCCAAAGTGTGGCCCAGGCACAAACAGCAACGGCACCCCTGGGAGCTTTGATAAACGCACAGTCTCAGGCCTCACCAGACCTACCAAATCAGCACCTCCATCTTAGCAGGATTCCCAGGTCCTTAGAGGGCTTGTGGCTGCAGCTTCTTTGCTGGATATTCTCACACCCTTCACCCTTCAGCCCCTGGATGCTCTGGAGTATAGTCGTTGCTGGGTCCCCAGGCCAGGAGCCACCTCTGCTCCATCATCACCTACTTCCAGGGCCTTCCGCCTCCCTGCCTGCGGAGGGTGGCAAGTGCCGGCTTGAATGTCCTCACTCCTCCCAAGGAGTGTGAGGTCTTCAGGTAACATCTGGTAGTGCTCGCAGCTTGCTCAGAGACCTCAATATTGCTTGGCTCAACCAAAAATAAATTGGAAAAGAAAATTGAACATTGCATCAATTTGGAGCAAGTTTATAAATTCTGCAGCTAAGCAATACCAATAGAAAATGATAGATCGCTGCCGAGCGAGGCGTCCCTGCAGTGATGTATAGTCACATTAGCTGAAATGCCGTATTACATGATTCCGCTTTATTACCAGTGTTGGTGGCAGACAGAAAAACAGATTACACTGGAGTTCAAATCGATAGGAACTTTATTTACTGGCCTTTTAAAAACATATTTCTGCACTTTATAAAAACATACGGTAGATGCTATTGATAGAGCTTGTCTGCTTGTTAAAAAGCAATTTGCCCAAAACGAGGCTTTTAAGCTGTAATTTACGGCATTACCTTTTACCTCCTTTTTCAGGGTTCTGTTCGCCTGGCTGTGCTTTGACGACTTCCTTAGATTTCTCCTGCCTTTAATTTTCTCTCCTACTTATCATCTCCCTAGACCCTGGGCTCCCCAGGGCCCTGGAGCAGGAAGGAGAAAGGAGAGCATCCTCTCCTGATAAGGCTGGGTCTCGCCCCAACAACTGCCTCCTACCCACAGCCCATTCTGTTCTCTGGCTTTTGAGGGGCTCCTTCAGGTTCAGATGGCTCGGCCTCTCCCTCCTGCTGTTTCTCACTCCTATGGACCCTCTGTTCTCTCTCCCCCAGCCCTGATTTTCTTTCGTTTTAAATATATATATATATGCCCTTGACGGGAATCAAACTTGCTACCCTTTAGTCCGCAGGCCGTGCTCTATCCACTGAGCCAAGCCAGCTAGGGCCCAGCCTGATTTTCAGCCACCCGGTGGCAGGCATCCTGCCCCCACTTTATAGCTGTGCAAACTCAGGTGCGAAGAGGCCAAACCCAGACCCAGATCTTCTGACTTAAGGTCGAGTCGTTTCTGAGGCTGGAAGATGTGTCCTGGGAATGCAGAGCTAACACGAGAGCTGGACTATCCGGGAGGCTGCGATCCAGTGGGGGAGACAAAACAAAGGTACTTTTCAATGAACTGTGGGAGGAGGCACTTGCCAATGGCGAAATCACATCGCGGCTGGCCCTTGTTTGTGGGAGTTTGAGAAAGAGCATGGCAGGCGGGCAAAAGCCGGGGAAGCTTCTTGGAGGAGTGAGGACTTGAGCTTGGCCTTGAGGGATAGCGGGGGCTGGCCCAGGTCAGCCAGGAGAGGGGGGAGGTGACAGGACACCTGCAAGGGGAACGAGGTAGGGGAAGGAGTGCACACAGCAGCATGCTCCTGACAGGGACAAGGTGGCCAGGCTGCGCGCTGGGGGAGGTGAGGAGCTAGCCCGATGGCATGAAGGGCCTGGTGGTGGGGGGCGCTGACAGCTGATGAGAATAGCATGGAAAGATGCTTTAACCGTGGTCGGCAAACTGCGGCTTGTGAGCCACATGCGGCTCTTTGGCCCCTTGAGTGTGGCTCTTCCACAAAATACCACGTGCAGGCGTGGATCAGTGGTTGCGTATCAACCCATGAACCAAGAGATCACAGTTCAATTCCTGGTCAGGGCACATGCCTGGGTTGTGGGCTCGATCCCCAGTGTGGGGGCCGGGGGGCATGCAGGATGCAGCCGATCGATGTTTCTAAACTCGCATCAATGTTCCTATCTCTCTATTCCTCTCCCTTCCTCTCTCTAAAATAAATAAAAACATATATTTTAAAAATATATAGTTTTCTTATGGCCCAGAAACTTGGGAAGATTAAAACATAAAGTACAATCGCAAGGAGTAAAATAAGGATGAGCCAGTTAGACCAACAAGCTCCCTCCCAATTTTGCTCTTCTGGACTTGAGCTGCCCCCAGAGGGTGTTCCCTTCCAGCCCCTCTACCGCTCTCCTGCCACATGACAGCTCTGCTAGCTGCACCCTCAGCCTCCGACCTCTGCACCGCCTGAGGGGATCCTGCTTCAGTGTGCCCAGCGCTGTGGCCCCGAGCACCCCTCCCCCCTCACCTCTCAGGTGGCCCCTCCTCTTAGATGCTAGCACTATCCCTATTGCTGCCAGGTGAGTGGGGCATTTGGACTATTATACAGAGTGGAGCGTGCCCCACCCCCACCCCCACCCACTGCTCTGGGGCAGGCAGGCTGATGGGGGGGCTGTAGCCTCATCAAGGGCTGCCAAGTGGCAGGGCCTTGCATGGCTCAGGACAAAAAGGGCTCCCACCTCTCCCTGTCCCTATGTCTTGTCCTAGACCTGAATGCTTTGTACACATGCTTCCATTTAACCCTTACAGCTCCATGAAGTAGGCATTGTTTCCAGCTGCTTTTTAAAGATGAGAAAGTCTAGGCTCGAGACATTTTTTTAAAAAACCCTAACGGTCCCCCAGTGACAAACCAGTATTCGTGATCAGATACCGAGAACTCAAGGGCTGGGTTCAGGTAGCTGTGGGATGCCTTCAGCGCCTCCTGAGAGCCAGCCTGGTTTCCGAGTGTCTTTTACATGTTCCGGAAATGTGGGGACTTGCAGGTGGAGAAGGGGAACGTGCAGATCATTGATCAGGAACCTTGATGATCCCTCACACCCTGGCATCAGGCGCCCTGCCGAAGGCCCGGGTGGGTGGCTGCTTTCGGTCACATCTGTTTTGTCTATCTATAAGTGCCGCGGTAGACGGTGCTGGCACTAGCTGAGGGCTAATTTGCAGCAGTCGTATTTGTCTAGGAAGGGCTGTATTATTGAAGATGGATAAATGAGTGAGTTGACAGATATAACTTCCTTCCTTAACTGTACTTCCGTGCTCATCATGCTTAAAGGTCACAGGACAGAAGTGAGGCTGACTCCTCAGATGGGACGGATAAGTCAAGCTCTTTACACAGTGGAAGTCACGAGGCAGATTCTCGGGGAGACCTGTTAGCTGACAGAAAAGGCGATTCCCAGACACAGGCGCTCCCACATGCTTGCATCCTGGTGGTGTGCGGGGGCGCCGACTGGCTTCCCCGCCCCCCCCCCAGGTGAAGCCTCTGAGGAGCACCCATTTGGATGCCTAAGTCCTGGCTTCATTCAGAAAGTCCCTGGCAGTTGCAATAGCAGCAGTATGGCGGAGGCCAGACACCGGGGAGGATGCCTGTGGGGTGTCTTTCTAAGCTGGGCATCATCAGCTCTCAACAAGGAAGGGCTCGCTTACTAATTAGCATCAAGCAAGGATGATGCCCACACCCTGGGGCCAGGTCGGATCTGTTTTCACTGTTATCTCCATCTCCACTTGAGTTGCCCAATCGCGGACATTCCATTCTCTCTTCCAAGTGGTGCAGACTTCATTCAGGACAGTGCAGGGGGCCTGCGCTAGACGGAACCCGATGGTTTCTAACAGTAAACGTCACTGTGACTCAGGACAGAGCGGCACTGCAGGTGGTTTCCTGGAAGGAAGGTTCCCCTGGCTGCACCGTGAAGGATGGGCAGGGCTTGCATGAGCAGAGAGAAAGGCAAGGCTTTTCAGACCAAAAAAAAAAAGGCAGGGGAATGAGCCAAGGTATGGAGGCAAAAATTCACATAGGAGGATGCAGCAAAAGTAAGGAGAGGACAGTGCGAGAATATGGAGGTGGCATGGAATTGAACTGGTCGTGGGAACTGGGGACACAGTGAGCCACATGCTCAGAGGAGTCAGAAAGCACCGAGACTTGAGGGGGAGCATCCAGGTTAAGGAGACAGGCGGTGACGCTCGAAATGCACACTGGCCTCTCCCTGTTTCCTTTCCTGGCATTCTCAACAGTCCGTGAACTGAGGGAATTTAGGGGCCGGCTCTTCCCTGATTAATTAACCTCTCTCCTGGAGCCTTAGTCATCATTTGCACTTGCTTCCCCCTAATAGCCAGTGCGCGCCCCTGTCCCACTGGGATCGGGGAACACGCATCCTGACATTATAATAGGCTCAGAAGGAAATGCTATCACGCCTGGTGGTGACAGCGGGCTCCGAGCCCTGCCAGGTAGCTTTCGCAACTTCCCAGTCTTCCTTGTCTTACTAATTAGGAGAGCCTCTCTCACAGACCGGGCTCTGCATCTCAGATAGCAGCTCTTCAACCTTCATAACTGCTTCCAAGTAGGTGGGAGGCCAGGCGCATTCCGCATTCACTGCAAGGGGGCCTGGCCTTTGAGGTCACGTGAGCCCCCTCTGCAGAGTGGAGGCAGGCAGGGGATGGGAAGCAGCGACGTTCTCCATGGGCCTCTTCAAGCGCCTCCACACTCGCTCACTCCTCAGCCCGAAGCCAAGCCGTGGCCACTCAGTCCCAGCGCAGCCCCTTTCTCAGACCCGAGGATGTCTGTCCAGCTGTCAGGGGGCCTTTGCACGTCAGCGTACGTGCTTGTGAATGCCGGAGCAGAGAACTGGTGAAGCCCGCTGCTGGAGTTTTGCCTTTCTTTTTGTGCCCCCTGTAAATAGGATCCAGTAATCAGAGTTTAAGCCACCCCGAGATGAAATAATTGCTTAACAATCATATAAGATGAAATGATTCAACCAATGACAATGAGGCCCCGCGATACTCGAGCAGATGCAGTCAGTGTACCATATTCTAATGTGCTAATGCAGGATTGACAGCACAATAATAGGAGCGAGCAGCAATTCAGCCTGTAATTCCAAACCAAATGCGAGGCTGTCCACGGAACTCAAATCCTAGCAGGCTGCAAAATTAGAGGTAACACCACGTAAGGTTCAAGACGACTCATTAGCAGGTTGGCGGAGTGTTTCAGGAGCAAATTTGTCTGCTGGAGGAACTAATTTTGTGCCATCTTTAGCTCAACTTTTTTTTTTTTTTTTAAGTGTGCAGATACAACCTTCCCAGAGAGGAAGGCAGGGCGGGAGTTTGGGACACAGCGAGGTCGCTGGTGTCAGCTTCGGAGCGGCCACTATTGGCTGAGTAAGCTGGGAGTGTGGGGGCTGCGTATGGGTTGTGTATGGGTTGTGTACGGGGTGTGTACGGGGTGTGCTCAGAGCAGACAGTGGTGACGGTGACACGCTATTCGGGCCAATCTCAATGTGAAAGAGAAGAGACTCCCCACTGGCTGTTAGGGGCCGTTCCCACATCAGAAAGGATTTGGAACAAGGATACAACCAGGGGTGTGATAAGCACCCTTCAGGCCCTGAATTTCTGAACCTCTAAATAAGCGTCGCAATCCCTGCTTTGTACGAGTGCCCCACTTTTTTAAGGGTGCCGGGATCTGCCTGGATCAGGAATGGTAAGACAGTCACGGAGGAAGCAGTTTATCCTCACAGATTCCTGGAAACAGGAGGCACACGGGCCGCACAGGGCTACACAGGGGAGCACCAGTGTTGGTCAGGAGGCAGAGGGAGCAAGAGTGTTTATTGTAGTTTCCCTGGAACAAATGGGGAAGCCAGGGTGTGGGCTGGCAGGTTTGAATGATTTCAGCAAGCTCTGGGGCCTAGGGGCTGTCCCTAATTGTCTGGTGCTGACCCATGTGAGAACTGGTAAAGGAGGTAGTTGAGGGGTAAGGACTCTGGACTGGTTGGTTTGCATCAGAAAAACATGCCCTGCTTGCAGGAATTCACTAGTCCTGAGAGGCATGAATCCCCCTAGAGTCAGCGAGATCCCAAGATGTCAAAGCATCAGAATTCAGAATAAAAAGACATGACTAACACCCTTGCATAGCCTCACACCATCAGCTGCCTTCCCTTTCCTGCCATCGGAGCCCCCCAACACCCTGATGCAAACAGGGCATGGCGACTTCACCACCTGCACATGATGAAAAGCCCCCATATATTCCTCCAACTACCCCAATCCTAGATCTGTGGGGTCAGGGTGGAACTTTCACCAACCTTCGACCAGCAGAGCTATCTCTCCTCCTCCTCGGGGTTGCCTGGGTGTGGACAGCACTGGCCATGTCCCGAGGCTGTCTTAGGGTGTGACTCAGAAATCCTGGCCTCTCAAGCCCACCAGTCATAAGCCATGTGGCTGTGGTGGGGCTGCCACACATTCCTGGGTTTCAGTTTCTTTTTCTTCAAAGAAATGAGATTGATCCCAGTTAGGGGAACGGATGGGGAGAAGCAGAAAAACTAAGGAGATTGGGGTGGGAAGCATGTCTCTAATCCTCACATAAAGCCAGTAAGTGGCCACAAAACCAGAGAAGCCACCCAAGTCCCCTTAGCCCACCTCCTGCATCCATCCTGTAGAGCTGAGACCCTCCTGATGATTGTGATGATGATGGTGATGTTGATGGTGATGATGATGGTGATTATGATGGTGATGGTGATGATGGTGGTGGTGATAGTGATGGTGATGGTGATGGTGATGATGATGGTGATTATGATGTGATGGTGATGATGGTGATGGTGATGATGATGATGGTGATGATCGTGATGGTGACGGTGATGATGGTGATGGTGATTATGATGGTGATGGTGATGGTGATAGTGATGATAATGGTGATTATGATGGTGATGGTGATAATGGTGATGGTGATGATGGTGATGGTGATGGTGATGGTGATTATGATGGTGAAGGTGACGATGGTGATGGTGATTATGATGGTGATGGTGATGGTGATGATGGTAATGGAGAGGTGATCATGGTGATGATGATGGTGATAGTGATGATGATGGTAATGATTATGGTGATGGTGATGGTAATGATTATGGTGATGGTGATGGTGGTACTAATCATAATAACAGGAATTTAGCACAGGGCAGCCAGGCTTTTACATGTATTACTTTGCTTATTCTTTGAACAACTCTAGGATGGGGCAGCTACTGTCAGTGCCATTTTATAGTTGGGAAAACTGAGGCTTAGAGAGAGGGTGTCACTTGCTGGCAGTCATATAAGCAGTGAGTGACAGAGTCAGGTCTCATGCCCAAAGCCTCATTC
>NW_006383009.1:164729-169399 GCF_000327345.1 Myotis davidii
ATTCCTGCTCACTGTGCCCTGCTGCCTCTTCTGTCACGGGCAGGATCATCCAAAACGGGTTTGATGGAGTGTGTCCCAAGCAGCAATAGACATTAGTTCCAGGAGGGTGACCTCAAAGAGGGAGAATGAGTCCCAAAGGAAAGTCATTGGCCCATGGGGAAGACTGCTTCACTCTTAAGGGGGTTTACTTATTCCTTCTCTCAACAAATAGTTCATGTCCTTTAGATGCCTGGCATGGCTCTAGGCAGCGAGGATGCACAGCCTTGAGTGGGACAGTCAAGGACCCTGCACTCGGGGAGCACTGGGCCAGGGGAGGGGACAGACAGGAGAAAGTGAATGAATACGAGAGTTGTAGGAACACCAGTCGGATGGGCGCTGGCCCTTCCTGCGTTGAAGCTTGCCAGTTGGAAAACTCTGGACACCAGGGAAGTCCTCCATCGGAGGCCAGAGGGCGGCCACTGCCCTCAGTGACCAGGTGAGCCTCCCTCAGGGCTCAGGGAGCTACCAACAGGCTCCAAACAGGTCAACAAAAAAACCCACTATTAGTACCAAAAACAGAGGGGATTTAATGCAGGGAGTTGGTTATGCAGGTGATAGGAGGTCTGCGAAGCCAGAGAAAGGATGGGAGGCAACCCCAAAATTAACAACATAAGGTCACTATTACCCCCTGGCCAGAGGGACAATGGGAGGATGAGGACTTACCAGAGTCCAAGATTAGGGTGTCCTGGGCACACTGGAGCCCTGAGGGGCCTGGAAGACACAATTGAGCAATATTTCCAGCTGCTGGCCTGGAACCACAGCTTCCCACTCCCCCCCCCCTCCCCCCGCCTTGAGACACTGTCCAAGGCCAGGAAGGAGGGAGAGAAGAAATATCCCAGCTTCTCCGGCCCACTAATCTCCTGTCAGTGCCTCTCCATGACCCTGCCCAGACTAGATCCAAATGTTATGGAAAGTCTGGGGAACTCAGCCTGCAGGGGTCAGTCCTCGCCCCTTTCCCCCATGCAGAGCAGAGCAGGAAAGGGTGAGGGGCAGACTTGGTGGTGAGCAAGCAGGCCCAGGCCCCACACTTCCCCTCCTCTCCTTCTCTCCTCCTCCATGGGGCACATCAGGGTCTTAGGGTCTACAGCTGCCGGTGGGCAGGGAAAGCACTTGCTCTGAGCAGAGTCAGGGGCTGGGGCCCCTCCCCACCAGAGGCCCATTGGACCCACGCCCTCTCTCACTGCTCCACCTCCGCCACCCCACACCCGCCTCTACACAGCCCGCTGAATGGGGAGAAAGGCCTCTTCCAGCTCCCTGTCTCTTTGAAATGTGATGAGAAGGGGGAGGGGCAAGTGGGGAGCCCCTCCCCCTCCCCCAGCCCTGAGTGTAAAAAGCAGTGCTGGGGACAAGGGCACAGGCACCCTGAGGTGTCTCCCAGAGCAAGAAGCACTGACTATGGGGTGGGCACCTGCTCAGTGAAGGGCGGAGACTCCGGTCTTAAAGCTCCTCAGTCAGAATCGGGAACAAAATAAATACCCAGATAGCTGTGGTGAAAGAGTCAGTGCAAGTGTAAAGCCAAATACAGCAGCCTCAGGAGAGGCTTGAATAGTTTTTCCTTTTAAACTCCAGGGTGGCCATCAACAGACCGTATCGCCGTATTCCTTCCAAATAATAGCACTTGAATCTATGCAGCCACTTGAGTCTCTCAAGTGCATAAGTGGCCCAGGTGACTTCGGTGCTCACTGACAGGTGGTGCCAGATCCAGGTGTCTCTCTCCTCAGCTGAGTCTCCCCGCAGGCCTGTGCCCACGCTCCTTGCTCAGTCCTCCACTCCCAACAGCCCTGGGTCAGAGGGAGGGCTGCGGCCCTGTCACCACTGCAGCCCTGTCACCGCTGGCTGCCCCTCCTCCTCGGCCCCTTGCTCAGGCCAAATCTGCGTGAGCTTTTCCAATTTGCAGCCAAAGTACAGTGTGTGCAGCAATCGAGCAATATTTCAGCTGCAGGAACAAAAAAGAATGGTGTTTTGCACCCCCTTTTATGCAAATACAGCATGCCCCTCTGTGTGGTATAGAATTGTGCCGTAGTTTACGATGAAATAAACATACCAGAAAATACTTATTCTTTTCTTCTGTGGGGGAGGATGAGGAGATTTGGGTAATTAAAACTTCCATCGATCACTGCTTAGGTCTCAGAGATAATTGCATTGCTGCTGCACATGTGTGGTGAATCATGCACTTTTGTTTTCAAGTGTGTGTGCACCCCCAGGCCTGGAGCCACAGCTTCCCACTCCCCCTTGCGGGAAGCAGTCCTGTGTCCCGCTCACTGCCCTCTGTCACCAGCATGGCCGTGCGGGGGCACGGGGGTCGTCCTGGGCCTGCCCCCAATGAGCTGTGTGAGACTGAGTACCTGGCTTAACCTCTCTGGACCTGTTTTCTCTTCTGTCACCTGGAGCTGGCACTCAATTATCTCAAGGTTCTTTCTACTGCTTTTGCTGCTTCATGGAGTTGGCATTCCCCTTAGGAGCCAGTCATCTCTCCCCAGTGGGTTTTAATCTCGTCTCTGCTCCTAAGGGTTCGTGTGTCCACGATGCATTTGCTGAATGCCTGGGGGATGCCAGGCCCCGTACATGGAAGTACATGGATGCTAAGGTCCGGCCCTGCCTCTGGGCAGCTGCAGGCTGGTGGGCTAGACAGCCCGGATGCAGTCACATCATAAGAAAATATGTTGAGTGCCTTTCAGAGATGAGCACTTAGGTTGTGTGGGCTGCCAGGACTGTGGCGCCACCAGCTGTAGGAAGAGCACAATGGAGCAAAGGCATTTCTCATGGGGAAGGGCCGAGGTCTTTGTTTACCCCAAGTACTTGGAGGCGATGCAGTGGGTGGGTCCCAGAGCCACAGGGAGTTGGGAAAAAGAACCACACTTTGCAGTTCTTGCTCACACCATTGTTCTCTGATAAGAAATCAGACCAATCATTTCTGAATCATTCTGAATGCCCCTTAGAGCCTCGAAGGTCTGCACATGGTGGCTTGACTGTGATGATGACAGTTTAAGGAGCAATAACTCTTTGAAAAGGAGGGATGGCCCTAGCCCCGTGGTCGGCAAACTGCGGCTCGCGAGCCACATGCGGCTCTTTGGCCCCTTGAGTGTGGCTCTTCCTAAGCCTTAGGAGTACCCTAATTAAGTTAATAACAATGTACCTACCTATATAGTTTAAGTTTAAAAAATTTGGCTCTCAAAAGAAATTTCAATCGTTGTACTGTTGATATTTGGCTGTTGACTAATGAGTTTGCCGACCACTGCCCTAGCCGGTTTGGCGCAGTGGATAGAACATCGGCCGAGGGCACATGCCCGGGTTGTGGGATCAATCCCCAGTAGGGGGCGTGCAGGAGACAGCCGATCAATGATTCTCTCTCACCATTGATGCTTCTATCTCTCTCTCCTGATCCCTTCCTCTCTGAAATCAAACAAAGAAATTTGGGATGTGTTTGTGAGGGATGTTTTGCCCTGGCTGGTTTTTCTTAGTGGTTAGAGCATTGGCCAACACACCGGAAGGTCCCGGGTTCAATTCCCAGTCAAGGGCATATACCTGGGTTGCAGGTTTGACCCCCTGCCCCATTCGGCAAGGCAACAATTGATGTGTCTCTCACATCAATGTTTCTCTCTCTTTCTCCCTCCCACTCTCTCTAAATAATCAATGGAAAAAATATCCTCAGATGAGGATTAACAAAAAATAAAAGGAGAGATATTTTCCCCTCGGGGTCCAGCATGGACTGGACGTTTGGTTTGCTGCCTTGCCCATGCACTCTGAGCCCCTCTGATGAAGCTGGTAGTACACCCGTTAGTTCTTGCTCCACTTGGGGCTGTGTGGGCATGAAGAGTCCCTGAGAGCACCCTGAAAAGGGAGCCCCTCTTCTCACCAGCTCCCAGGAGTCCCATGTGCTCCCCTGTTGTTTGGCAATCAGAATGATCAGAATGGAGCAACCGATGACTCAGGGTCTCCACTGGCAGTGATCTAATTAATTTGGCACATTAGGTAAACTGACACCCCAAAAAGTGTGAAAGTGTAATCCAGAGAAAGCAGCCTTCTCGGTACCACCCAGTTCCACCTCCTCTCAGAGCCCTCTCTCTCTCCACAGCTGCTGACCTTCCTTCCAGTCTCTCCAACAGTTTCCATATGGATTTGACCTGCAGTGTAGGTTTTAAGTAGAGGCCCCAGCCCCCTCTTACTACTCTATTCTCTAACTTCCCATTTCAGGGACTTAGCCCCTTCCTCCCTCGCCACCCTCACCCCACTCAACCCCTCCTGGAGTTGCTGGTACAGTCCACCTCCTGCGTCTGTGATGGATTCACCTGCAAACACCCAGCCTGCAGTAGCGCTGGAGACCCCAAGAGTTTCCTTCCCCAGGGGAATGTGAAAGGAGATGGGGTGCTGGGGACAGAGGTCAAGTACGAGGCCCTTTGATTTTGCCTTCTTACCTTTGATTGTTTTTTTAAAAAAATTATTTATTATTTTTTTATTTATTTATTTTTATTGCTTAAAGTATTACAAAGGGTATTACATATGTGTCCATTTTCCCCTCCGCCCTTGACAGTCCCCTAGCTTCCCTTACCCCCCAGTGTCTTATGGCCATTGGTTATGCTTATATGCATGCATACAAGTCCTTTGGTTGATCTCTTACCCCCCTCCCTCCT
>NW_006383009.1:170046-179766 GCF_000327345.1 Myotis davidii
ATGGATGGATGGATGAATACATGAGTGGATGGATGGGTGGGTGGATGGAAGGATAGATGGATGGATGGATGGATCGTGACTGTGAGCATGTTTTCATATGTCTCTTGCCTTCTTACCTTTGATTGTATTGCCCAGTTACTACTGAGCTAGTGGCAGAGCCCTTGCATGCATGCCATGGATGGATGAATGGATGGGTGGGTGGGGATGGATGGATGGGTGGATGGATGGATGGATGGATGGTTGGATGGATGGATGGATTAATGTCCATCCCGTCCTCTGTAGTTGGATGAAGGTGCTGTCCTCTTACTCCCCCTGTGTCTTTCTGCTTCCCCCAACTCCGTTTCCCTGAGGCAGTGTTTATGTAAGCAGCTCTTCTGAGGAGCTACACCAAGAAGCTACCTCAACCGGAGGAAAGCCCCCGGGCTGCCCACATGTGCAGTTGTCCCCTGCAGGTTTCCTAACAAAACTGGACAATGAGGTGGGTGCCTCCCGCGGCTTGAGTGTGCTGGGCTGGGCTGGGTGCCTACTGCGTCCACCCATCTGCTGTGTGTCTGTAGGTCGCAGCCTCACTTCAGGCTTCCGGGGCACAGCATCTGGAGCGGGAGTTCCTCCTCCTCTGTCTGCTATGATGCAGTCTGGCCATGGGGGCTGTTGTAAGAGCAAAGGAAGCTGATCCCTCGAGGGCATAGAAGCCCCAAGGACTACCACCCACCCCAAGGGCTCAGATGAGCTTAGAATTGTCCCTCAGGTTTTATTCTTAGTCAAGAAAAGTTCTTTAATTGTATGCTCATTGTACACTTATAGCCCCTTTATTCCAAAGTTCCCTGATCACATCCACGCATCCAAGGACACGGGAAGAGCGAAAACACTTTGGAGCCACCAAAGCAGTTGAAATGGTTCAGAAACCTTATTCATGAGGCTGAGGGGCTCAGTTTAAGGAACCCACCCAGCACAGAGGTATCCCAGAGCCTCATCACTGCCTGGCTGTCTGCTGTTAGGAGAGCCCCATTTGAGGAGAAAAAAAGAAGTCCAAAACATGATGCCCATTTGATATAAGGGCAGAACAAAATCCCTGAAACCCAAGCCATAAATAAAACAGCTAAAATTATGGAGGGCTTCTCTGTTCCAGACACGTTCTATGTGATTTATGGTTAGGTCTCCACAAGGGCTGTATGAAGGAAGCACTATTGTATCCCCATTTTAAAGATAAGAGAGGGTAAGAAACTGGCCCAGGGTCACACAGCAGCTAAAGGAGAGGATCCATCAAAACTCAGTCTTCCTTTCTGCTTTCAACATCACAGAAATGTGCTTCTATTTTCTTGCTGACCAAACCAGGTTTTGGCTTTACTCCGTGGAAGCTGATGTCCCACCAAGAAGTAGCTTTGTTTAAATAGCAGAGGAAACAATTCTTAGCTCATTCATTAACTTCTCATTTGTCTACTCAAGTCCTGCTTATTGACACCATCCAAGAACTGCAAACGTACACTGTCATCAGGGAAGCATGTTGGCGGGAGACGCCTGGGCTGGGAGCTGAGGTGGAGACAGGACGCACGGGGCACGTCATTGTTAAATAACAACCTCCTCCCTAAGCTTCTGGCTCTTCAGGTGCTCCCAAGTCATCTCATGCAAATCCTGTCCTGGAATGGGGCCCAAAGACCAATTCTGAGAAGCCGAAGAATGAACCGGATCCCCATCGGTTCTGGGTAACTCATTCGTTCAATCCTTCCACAAACACTGGCTGAACTTCACAGTGGACACTGTACTGCTGATCAGAAAGTTGTGAGACACATCTCTGCTCTAGAGGAACGGGGCAGACAGAGTCAGCAGACACGTCGCTGCAGTTGAATCAGATGCACAAGGAGCTGCTTAATAACCAAAGAAGTGGTCACAGAGGACAGCGCATTCGAATCTTGAAAGCCAAAAAGACCTCTTTTCTTCCTTTCTTGACTAGGGAGGAAGGAGTGGAGTTACAATTTGGGGCAGGGATTTGTTCCTAGTAGCCAGGCCTGTGCTCAAGGCTTGAGAATCATTTTGCCTGTGAGTCTGGGGTAAGAAGGCTGTGCACAGCTGCTCCCTAAAAGAATAAATTCCTTATCTCTCTAACAACGTTGATTCCCAAGGAGGTGAAGGGAAAAGACTGAGAGGTCGTGGCTATCTGACCTGAATGGGGAAGCGGGGAAGCAGCCAGAGACCCCACCTAGAAAACAAAATGGGGAGGCAGACCACCCAAACCTTAATTTCTCACAGCCCTCACGAACAGCTGAAAATGACTTGCCCATGAAAAAATAAAATAATAAGTTCCTCATTATCATTTCAATGGCTCCTCACACAGATACCAAAAAAATCAGAAAAGCTGGTGCCTCATGTTGCTCCCAGAACCTAAGAAATGGTATCTTTCCGTTATCAGATTTTATTTCTCTACAGCCTTACATTTTATACATATTTATTCATGCAGAACAGAAGTGCGGCGTTATTGAGGCTGCCATGGGAGCGGAAGAAAAGCTGTTATACATAAGAATGCACCGCATTTACATTGCCACACTTTGCAACAATTGAACTGTATGCAACTGTGCTTTTTTTTTTTTAATAATAAAAAAATTACTCTGGCTTGAATTTAGCTTGCTGATATTTTCCCCTTTCTCACTCTTGAATTTTCCTGTGCCATAGAAATGTGGAGGGGGGCCCCGGTCAAGATCCTTGAAGATACAGAGGGTTGGGGGGTAGCAAGAGGCAGGCGACTTTCATGGGGAGGGGTCGGGGGTCCAGAGCAAGTTCATAACTAGTATTTCTTATAACAGATGCAGTTAACTGAGCCGCAAAGCATTCATCTTCCGACTTAATACCTCATTCTCCCTGCTTGGAGACAGGGGTATTATAGTGCCAGATATTGCTTTTCCGGCTTTTGAGTGTCAGTGATGAATCCCCATCTTCTAATAAAATACATTTTCATAGTAATTGAAATAATAATTTTTTGCCTCTTCATTTTCCCAGGTACTTAAAAAGGGGCTTTTGACTTCTTTCCCTGTCCCCTGCCCTGGCCTTATTTCCTTTTCATTGAAATTTCTCTGTGTTCGGGAGGCGCACCGCGCCTGCTTCTGGCGTCTGTGTTCCGGTGGTGTGCACACTTCCCCACAGCCCCAGCAGCCACAGGATGGGCTCCACACCCACCAAGACGTGGGATTCTCAGCTGGGTGTGGCCCTTCATCTCCATTAACTTAGCAGTTGTCCCCTAGGGAGGGACAGAGGTGGTAACCAGGCAGCTGTGGTGAGCCCTACAAATCCTGAAGCTGACACATTAGGCTGACCCCCGAGTTTCCCGTAACACCCCCACGGTCAAGATCAGGGACTACCCTCCCCGTTCCACATGTACTCCTCAGGGGGCTCATGACCTCATGCCTGGGAATTAAAATGAATATCAGCGTGTTAAGGGCAGCATTACCTTTGCAAGAATAAAATTTGGGAGCGGTAATGTGGGCAGCGATGCTGCTGCACTGAGTGTCATGTAGTTCGTCTGCATCTCTTTGTTAGCAGGGCGACTTTAATGCTATGTTGGTGAACTTGAACAGAAAGATGTAACAGCTGTCTCCTCAGCTAGCTTTTCCTCTCATCCTTTCCTTCATGGTTGGCAATGAAGAGAAAGAAGAAAAATACAAGTAAGACTAGAATGGGCAGAAGGAGAACACTTGAGGTACGGCCTCTCCCTACCTGTACCAGCCGTGGAGGAATGTCTTGGCCCTTTCTCTCCACGCCCACCCAGGGAAGAGTGACTGTGGTGACACCTTGCTCAGTTTAAACTGTAATTTAACTTTGCCGGTAGGAATTCTCCCCTTCCTGCGTCCAGTCGTTCCTAATCTAGCAAAAAGGAGCTCGGACGTCAGGAATCAGGACTTGAAAGTCTTGACCAGGAAATCAGAGCAGCTGTTGAGTGAACGGTCAGGGGGGCCAGAGGACTTTCGAAGCCATGTCTCCCCTCGTTGTAACAGAAATAGCACTTTTCTGCCTCCTCATTTCCCAAGATACTTACAAAAAGCATTTGACTTCTGTTCCTTTCCCCGGTCCTATCAGAAAACGCTTTCGTGGCCCTGGCTGCCCCAGGACACTCAGCATCTTTGCACAAACTACAGAGAGGAGTCCTGCCTGTTGCCCCGATCCACCCCTCGGTCAGGAGGCATGGTTTGGCGAGGGGAGCAAGAGCTGGATTTTAGACCCCAGCCATGCCTTTGCCTCGGGGCCTTGGGGCGGCGCACCTGGTCTCGCCCTATTGGCGGTAGATAGCAGCTTTTGAGTTAGGAAACCCCAAGTTCAAATGCTGACTCCACCATTTTCTAGCCATGATTCCTTGGGCAAGTAGCTTGATTTCATACATAACAGAACCTATCTCCTAAGAATGCTGTAAGGACTGATTGAGATAATATGTGCAAATCTGTTAGTGCTCAAGCTGTGGTGACTATGCCAGAGAGGCCTTCTTTGGTCCTGTGGCACCGGTGAGAGGCAGGAGTGAAAACATTTTCTTCAACAGGGATAGGAGCGACAAAATGTGGGCCGAAGCCTGGATGTGAACTGCTCTTAAGTCAAAAGTGCTGGACTAGCCCGGCCAGCGTGGATCAGTGGTTGAGCGTCAACCTATGAACCAGAAGGTCACAGTTTTATTCCCGGTCAGGGCATATGCCTGGGTTGCCGGCTCAATCCCCAGTGTGGGGTGTGCAGGAGGCGATCAATGATTCTCTCTCACCATTGATGTTTCTCTCTCTCTCTCTCTCCCTCTCCCTTCCTCTCTGAAATCAGTAAAAATTTTAAAAAGTGCTGGACTAGAAGATCTGATCTGGTAACTACTGGGGGGGCAAAGCAGGGGGGAGGGAGAAACCAGTGGCTTATTGGACCTCGGCTTCTAGACAGAGACCGGGCCCTGGCTCCTGCCTCTGAGGCCATCTGTCCCACCTGTTCTGCTTCTCCATTTCTCCATCCCTCACCCCAGGGTCCAGCAACATGTCAGTGAATTAAAGGGTCCTGCTTAGTCCTGGGATTGTGGGACCAGGAGGTGGAGGCAGCAACAGGAAGTCTCCTTTATGCCCCCGACCCCGTTCTCTGGGTGAGCAGAAAAG
Organism: Myotis davidii; assembly: GCF_000327345.1. NCBI lineage: Eukaryota > Metazoa > Chordata > Mammalia > Chiroptera > Vespertilionidae > Myotis > Myotis davidii. The sequence continues at coordinate 175,149 of NW_006383009.1, forward strand.
GAACAAGTCCAGGCTTTTGCACACCGTCTTTCAGGGTGCTCCCCTCACCCCATTCTGGGGCCATCCCCGATGCTGAGACTTTTAAGATGAGGCTTATTCCAGAACAAAGCCCTTTCTCAGCAGACACCAGGGTCTTCTTCGGATAGGTGAGAAGTAGCCAGAGCTTGCGGATCTATTGTTTGGAAAGACCTGTGGCCCACTCGGTTCTTACAAGAGTAGCTTTAGGTTCACAGTAAAATTGAATGGAAAATATACGAAGTTCTCATACATCACCTATCCCTGCACTTGTGTGGCCTCCCCCACTATCAACAGCCTGGACCAGAATGTTATATTTATTACAATCGATGAATTTTCACTGCAGGGTCATTACCACCAGAGTCCATAGTTTTTATTAGGGACTCCATTGACGCACAATTCTATGAGTTTGGACAGATGTATGATGACCTGTATTCACCATTTCAGTATCATATAGAAGAGTTTCGCTGCCCCACAAATCTTCTGTGTTCTGCCTATGCATCAGTCCCCCATGAGTCCCTAGCAACCACTCATTTTTTTTTTATTGTCTCCATAGTTTTGCCTTTTCCAGAATGTAATATAGTTGGAACCATATAGTATGTAGGCTTTTCAGATTGGCTTTTTTCACTTAGCAATATACATTTGAGATGCCTCCATGTCTTTTCATGGCTTGATTGCTTGTTTCTCTTTAGGACTGAATGATATTCAGTCTGGATGTACCAGTTTATTTTGCATTCACCTACTGAAGGACATCTTGGTTGCCTCCAAGTTTTGGCAATTATGAATAAAGCTGCTATAGATGTTCACATGCAGGTTTTTGTGTGGACATATATTTCCCACTCCTTTGGGTAAATACCAGGAACGCGATTGTTGGATTGTGTAGTAAGGGCATCTTGAGTTTTATAAGAAACTGTGAAACGGTCTTCCAAAGTGGATGTGTCATTTTGCGTTGCCACCAGCAATGAATGAGAGCTCCTGTTGCTTCACATCCTCACCAGCACTTGCTGTTGTCGGTGCTCTATACTTTGGCTATAGATGTGCTAGTGTCCCAGTGTTGTTTTATTTTGCAATTCCATGATGATATGATGTAGAGCATCTTTTCATATGCTTGTTTGCCAGGTGTACATCTCTGGGAAGGTGTCTGTTCACGTCTTTTCCACATTTTAATTGGGTTGTTTTCTTATTATTGAATTTTAAGAGTTCTTTGTATGTTTTGGAACCAGTCCTTTATCAGCTATGTCTTTTGCAAAGATTTTATCCCAGACTGTGACTTGCCTTCTCATTCTCTTACCCCCATTCAATTTTGTTCCCTTTTGCTATATGTCTAGCAGACCCACATCTCCTTATCTCCCTGCAACCGATACAAAGAAGCCAGGCTAGGGTGGAGGGGGCATGGCTTCCTAGGGAAATGTGTGGGCCTCTGACCACCATTCACTTCAAACCAATGTTTATTCATCCCTTAAACACTTACACTGTGCCAAACACTAAGTCCTCAGGATGCATCTGTGAACAAAACAGACAAAGCTCTGAGTCTTCCAGAGAACTCTTTCTGATAGGAGTTACATACTAAAAAATAAACATAGAGACATATACCAACAACAGTACATAAGCATATTACACAGCTTTCTAGAAGTCCGATGTGGGGGGAGGGGAATGAGCAGAACAAGGAAGATTAGAGATGTGCCATGTAAATAGGGTTGAAGGGTTGGCTGCATTGAGAAAGGGATGTGTAAGCAAAGAGGATGTCGAGAGGGTGGAGTGATCAGGCGCAGGGACCAGCCAGGGCACAGGCCACCAGGCAGGAGTGCACCTGGTGTCCCTGAGGAGCTGAGAGGAGGCTGATGTGGCTAGAGTGGAGAGGAGTGGTGATCAGGAGAGGATTTCCTGATGGAGTCAATGTGAGGGTGAGAGGGAGGAGATTCATACAAGACACTGAGCCATTGGAAGTATGTCATTAACTGGGATGGGGAAGAGCAGGTTTCCCAGTGGTGGTGGGTGGGGCGCCCAGTGGTGGTGGGTGGGGCGGAGATTGGGAGTTCTGTTTTGGATATGTTGAGTTTACACTATTAGACATGTTGGTGGAGACACCGGGTAGGCTGTTGGATAGATGGATTTGCAGTTCAGGGATTTTGTGTCTAAGGCCCTGGGCTGAGTGCTGTGGGGAAGGAAGAATAAAACCCAGTTCCTCCGCCCTTGCCTCTGTCCGGGGAATCACTGGGAAGGAAGTTGGAGGGAGCGTGGGAGGGCAACGCATAAAGCAGGCACAGCCACCAGAAGGCAGCTCCTAGCCTCTCTTGAGGCTGGAAGGTAGGTGAACAAATCCAAGCTGCCACAAATTCCACTAAAGAGATAATCAGTGAAAGACAACCCCAAGACACCTTGACTGCGACTAAGAAGTTGGCTGGGGGCGGAAATCAGGGCAGTGTTTCCCTTCTCCAGCTGCAGTCGAATGGACACTTCAGTGTTTTGAAGGTTATCACAAGGGCTTCTCGTGGTCCATCTGCCTTCCCGTTCACCTACAAGGCAGGTGAATGAAGAGGAGGAAGGCTGAGAGGGGGCCCACTGGCGGCAGGGACAGTCATTTCAACTCTCTCTGAAACCTTAGCTGTGCTCCCCAGCCACCCATCAAGCAACCAGAACAACCCCAGACAGCACCAGGTTGGGCTGGGTCATGAGCGTGTGGTCTTGCATGCACAGAGCTAGTCGTTTAAAGGGAGGAGAGCCAGGACGATGGGTTCATCACTTATTAGGCCACTATTGGGCCAGCTAACATGCCAGTTGTGGTCCTCACCCCAAAATATAGTCAACTGCCCAAGCCAGAGCCGTATTTTCGTATTCAATATCCCTGAGACTCTCTTGTTCCAGTGGCAGATGGTGAATTTCATGCAATGACGTAAGCAAAGGCCCCTCTATTTCCAGCCTGGAACTCGGAATCTGTGGAGAAGCTGCAGCTCTGCCTCGCATGCACTGAACCTGCAGCTCTCAGGGTGGGGTCTGAGGGCCTGCATGTACCTGTGAGGGGCCAGGAGCAGGGAGAGCTGTGCACTGGCCTTCGCCGGGTTCTTTAGCGGGGAATGGGGAACCAGGCCACTTTAGGCCTAGGCTGGAGATGGAAGACAAGACCTGCCGTCCACAACCTGAAAATCTAGTGCTTTAATAAGCCGAGGCTGATATTAGAGCTGGTGCGCCCAGGGACCCCAGAGATGGGCAGCATGGTGCAAGATCGGAGCGAGAGCGAAACTGAGTTATGAAGCGGGGCCAGATTAATGAAAACGTGCATGGTAACAGCCCATCCTCAATGATTTCCACCCGGCACTTCGGCACCTTCTGACCCAAGTCTATTGACAGCATCTTATGTCCTACACTCGGCCTTTTCACCTCCAAAGACAAAAAGATTTATAACACAATAATAGCCTTCAAGAATCTCAGCGCGTGCCTGGACTGCTCTCTTTTATCCACAAGGGACTTAACCCTAAGGGAAGGTTTCAGGACAATATTGGTGGTCTGGCGCTCTCTATTGGAGGGCTTCCCAAGAGATGCCACTGGGGCCTCATGCCCGCTCGCTTTATCCTCTTCGCTCCTACCACACAGACAGGCTTCCTTGCAATTTCTTTAACCGGCCTCTGGCCTCCTGCCCTGCTTTTCCACCCCTGGGGTACCCCGTTCTCTCCCAGGGGTGGGGGGACCCTTTCCAGCCTTCCCACTCAACTAACTCCTCTTCTTCCTTTGGGGCAAACTCAAGCATCACCAGTTTTTGGAAGCTTTGCATGCAAACTGTACTCTAATAACATTATTGCTTTCACCCCTTATTATAAAATTCATGTTCAGTGTAGAAAATATGGAGCTTATAAAAGAGTGAGGAAAACAAAAGTCACCCATCACTTTGACCTATATTCTTCTGGTCTTTTTTTCCCCCTGTGTGTTTATATGTATTCTAATTGGGAGCATACAGCACATACTGACTTGTGATCTGCTTCTTCCCCCCACTTAAGGCTATCGAGTTAAGCATAAAAGGGAGGGCAGTTCAGCGCAGTGGTTATGTGTGGGTGGGCTCGGGAGTCAGACTGTCTGGGTTCAAATCTTAGTGGCACCACTACAGTCCCGAGACCTGAGCAAGTGACTGAATCCGTTTCCGTGTTTAGAACAGTGTGGTTTACACCGAATTTTAATCTGTAATTTTGTTTTGTCTCTTTCTCATTCAACCGTGCGCTCCTTGAGGTCAGACAGTGGCTCTTGTTCATCTTCCTGTCCTCGCCGTCTGGCTCCCGCGTAATAGACATCCCAAGCTGTTACCTGCGGGCAAGACCCCAAAGAATGAGGCCTGGCGCTGGGAGTCGGAGGGAAACTCCTGAGATCGAGGGCACTTTTGCGTTGGCGACCTTGTTCCTACCCCTGCGAGCTAACTCAGGCCAATAAACTAAGTTTTCCGAGGCCCCAACCTCGTGCTTGGTGAAACGTGGACGCCAGCCAGGGTGGCTGTGAGCTGCATTGACCTGCTCCGCAAACCGTAGGCTGTGTGAGTGAGGTCCTTCCCCACGCTCTCGAGGCTCCGCTCGGCTCTGAGCGCGGACAGGCGTGGGGAGCGCGCCCGCGGTCCGGAGGG
>NW_006383009.1:180686-197742 GCF_000327345.1 Myotis davidii
GCTGAGCGGGGCGTGCCCCGCGGGGGTTTAGGGTGCGCGTGCCCTCCAGGACGTGGTCAGCCTCTTCCACCTCTGGCTGGCGGTTCTCACCCTCCACCCGCTCCTGCGCCCGGGCCGGGAAGGTGCTACAAGCTCTATTTTTAGTCCTAACAAGCTGCCTGCCTGAGCAGCTTCCATCTGCAGCTCGCCGAGCCCTTTGCAAATGCTAATGAATGGAAGCTGCTGCCTCCGGAGTAACTTAGATTCCTCTTGCTCCCTCCTCCCCACCCCCACGCTTTCCCAGTGGGGAAACTGAGGCCTGGAGTTAGGGTATGCAGATGGGACCAAGCCCGGGGCCAGGGCCCCCAGTTCCTAGGGCCTGTTGGTGGTTCTGCCATCTCCGTTGCCTCTGACATCTACTTCGCAGCCAGGGACAGATCCTGCCTGAAGTTCAAAGGTCAGACAGTCTCTTCCCTCAGAGGTGAGCATGGCAGCCCATTAGTGCGATGCGAACAGGTGGTCTAACAGAGCCTTTCCGCGCAGAAGGCTCACCCAGGGAGGGAGGGAGTGGGTTAGGGTCCTGCTTTATAGCCAGGTAAGGCTTCCTGGAGGAGAGGACCCCCTGAGCTGAGACTATAATTGAGAATTGCGGTTAATCAAGCAAAAGGCAGGGGCGTTCTGTGAACAAAACACAGGACTGAGAAAGCAGCAGTTTGGCGTTGCCCGAGGTAAAAATGTTCCCTGTGCAGAGGTGGGAGTGGGGTAGGGTGCAAGCGGGGAGAGGACCTGGTCAGACTGGAGTTTTACATACATCATCCTGCTGGCCCAGAGGAGGGTGGGTTTGATAGGATAAGAGTGCAAGCTGGGAGACCAATCAGAGATGATAAAGGGCTGGTTCAGGTGCCACGGAGAGGACAGGGTGCATTTGAGAAAAACGTCTGAGGGTTACTTAACTGGGAAATCCAGGCTGATATGACCTCCCCCCTGCCCCACCCTTCCCCCACCCCACTGGTGTGCTGGCAGAGGAAGTCACTCAGGTGGTGCTGTTCCCTTTTGAGCCAGATGCCTGGAACTCCTGGAGGGCAGGACCTGCCCTCTATCTCTGCCATGGCAACTAGCAGCAATGCCAACAGTCTGCATTTGGGAATGCTGGTTGAATGAATGGTGCTTTAACCAGATAAGGGCAATGAAAAGGATTGGGAAATACCATCACAACTGCCGGTAGAAGGAGGTAGGCATGCAGGACCCTAACCACTCTCATCCTCAGAGTTAGAACCCAGCGCACCCTCCCTCCACAGCCTTCAGGGAAAATCAGAAAATACTGCAACTGCAATGAATGCAGGTTCCGAAGCTGTAGGAACCAACCGAAAAATCATGGAACCTGAAACGTGTTCCAACTGGAGCAGGCTGTGCAGAACACGGGCATGTGTAATGGGAGGGTGACATGGAGGGACTCACCCACATTCAGCAGTTTAGTTTATTCGTGTGGCAGAAATGGAAGAATTTGCTCATTTAATTCTCCCTGTTGTGTGTGCTGTACCAGTAGGTCCCCACTGCTGCCTTTCACTGCAAATCGCTACCGACGGTCATCTTCCCAATATTAAATCCCAGTAGGTCCGCTGTGGCAATAAAAGGTCAGCATAGTTTAGAGCAGCGGTTCTCAACCTGTGGGTCGCGATCCCTTTCTTTGGGGGTCGAACGACCCTTTCACAGGGGTCGCCTAAGACCATCGGAAAACACATATATAATTACATGTTGTTTTGTGATTAATCACTATGCTTTAATTATGTTCAATTTGTAACAATGACATTGGGGGTCTCCACAACATGAGGAACTGTATTAAAGGGTGGCAGCATTAGGAAGGTTGAGAACCGCTGGTTTAGAGGATGGGCTCTGGTCCAGGCTCACATCCATCTCCTCCACTCCTACTAGCAATGTGACCTTAGAGAAATTATGCCACTCGTTCAGCCTTTTGAAACCTCAGTTTCCTCATTTTCACATTGGGTATGTACGAGAGTCGTTGCAAAGTTTAAAAGAGTTTAAGCACTTAGAGCAATGTCTGATACACGCTAAGCCTCAATAAATATTAATTACTAGAGGCCCAGTGCACAAAATTCGTGCACAGGGTGGGGGTCCCTCAGCCTGGCCTGCACCCTCTCACAGTCCAGGGGAGTGGGCCTAAGCCATCAGTTGGACATCTGTAGTGCTGCTGCGGAGGTAGGAGAGGCTCCTGCCTCTGTGTGCGGGGCAACCAGCAGGGTGTTCGGGGTCCCAGAAGCTGGGCTCACAGCTTCTGGCTGAGTGGCACTCCCCCTGTGGGAGTGCATTGACTACCAGGGGGCAGCTCCTGTGTTGAGCCTCTGCCCCTGGAGGTCAGTGCATGTCATAGTGACCAGTTGTTCTGCAGCTCGGTCAATTTGCACACTAGCCTTTTATTAGATAGGTTGTTAATATTGCCAGAGTCCTCCATCCTCTATTTAGTATGGCTGCACTTCCAGCTCCTTTACCAGCTGACCAACCCGCATTGCTGTTTTGGGATCCCATGAAGTCTTCCCTTGGTCCCTTCCTTTAAGTCCTGGATACTTAGGAAGTGGACCACTGACCCTAATAATCGCTGAATCACTCTTCTGGAGCCAAAAATATATACTTCATTTAGAAGGAAAGTACCGTTTTTGATTGAAGATTTGAGGCATTCTCGTAGAGAATTGAGTAAAATATGGAATCACAGAATGCTAGAGTCAGAGGTCATCTTGGAGGCAGTAATTCAAGCTGCTTTCTTTCAGAGACCCAGAGACACTGGGTTGCTTGTGTAATGAGTGGAAGATGGAGGGTGGAGCCCAGGTCTCCTGATCAGCCCTGCTGGGCTTCCAGGCTACTCCCTCACCCGTCCTCTCAGGCCACCCTGAGTCCTTTGGCCTTTGCTTTTCCTCTTCCATTTCTACCTCTGATCAAGCCTCCCCCTGCCTAGTCTGTCCCTGTATTAGTCAGGGATCGGCCAGAGATACAGACCCAGTGGAGCTGGAGACTAGGAGATTTGTTGCAAGGAATTGGCTCACGAGGTTGCAAGGTGTGGGGGCAAGTAGGCAAACCCACAGTCCATAGTGCTGGCCGTCAGGCAGGAGCTGATGCTGCAGTCCACTGGCTTCTTCCCCGAAAATTCAACTGATTGAATCAGGCCCCCTCAGATGATCTCTGATAATCTCCTTTACTTAAAGTCACCTGATTATGGACGTTAATCGCAGCTACAAAATACTTTCAGAGCCAATATTTAACACCAATATTTAACACCAATATTTAAGTGAATATATATAACTGGATCCTGTAGCCTACCCAAGTTGACACATAAAACCATCCACCACAGTCCCCTGGTGGTCTCTGTCTGTCCTCCTTCCAGCCTGTCTGACATCCCACCACCACATCAATCTTCCAAAATCTCTGCCTTGCTCTCCTTTTCAGAGTTTTCCATGGTGGTCCATGGGTTACAGGAGAAAGCCCAGCTTGCCTACAGATACAGTGAAAATGGGTGACACACCCACTTCTCCACTTAAACCCTCCACTCTAGTCAACCCAGCCTCCTTCCTCTCTGAATAATAACCATCTCTATAGCTCTCCCTCATCCTGTCACTTTCCATTGCCCAAGCCCACTGCTCCCTTCAAAAAGCCATTCTATTTGGTGTCTGCCTCAAATCCAACCCCTTTCCCCGCAGCCCCTTGTGACCACTGCAGCCTCGCAAGTCCCATCCCTCTTCCTTGCACCGCAGGTATTCATCTCTCCCTCACTCACTCGCTGCTCAGCCACACAAGTAGCAGAGATCAATTCAGGACTGGGGGGTTGGGGAGAGAATCACTGTTATTGTCCCTCCCTTTTCCCAAACCAGTCAGGATGCTGGTCAGACCCTAACAAATTGCTCCTAAGATCTTATTACCAAAGTGAAAGATTGGGTCTCGGTTATTACAAATGGCAACTGAAACAATTTTCTTTCCATTTCCTTTCATTTCCCCTGCCCACCACCTCCACCCCACACCTTTCTATCAGACGGTCATAGGTTTTGATATCTCTTTTTAACCAAGTTGACATCCCATGGACCTAAGGAAATTTGGACTCGATATGGGATGCAAACACTGAAGGAGCCAAAACAGAAAACAGATCCCTGACATCAGAAGATTCTCTTTTTAATGTTTAAGGAGATCCTCCAGGGGGTTCTGCTAATTGTAATCTATATCAGATCTTGCCAAAGCCAGATGTTCGTATCAGGACAGCATAGTATGAAAAGTTTGCCTTCCCGGGTTTGCAGACAAATTTCTGGCAAATCTGGTGTCACTTAATTTCCTGTATAGACACGGGGTAAGATACTTAGCCTCTTTGTGCTTTAGTTTCATCATTTATAAAATGGAGGTAATAATAGATGCTCACTTATCCCAGATAAAAACCTGTTAGGTTTGTTTTGAGGATCCAGTCAGTCTATGGAAAGCACTTAGAAAGCCTGGCACATGGAAAGAGTTCAGTGCATCTCAGCTATTACAGTTATTAGCCAATACAGGGCTGACATCTCTAGGCTCAAGTATGACCCTTTCGTAAAGTCACCCACCATCAGAAACAGCTCTGGCAATGAGGTGGCCCTGCCTTCTGCTTGTGAGGTCACTGGCCAGTCACTTAGAAGTCAAGAAGTTCACATGCCAAAGAGTGCAAATTTAACTCTATTTGCAGAAACATTTATTGGTCATTCTTATGTTTACCATATGGTGCTGAGTACTGGGGATGCTGAGATAAGATGTGGTCTCAGGAGCTTATGAGATAAAGGACAAATGTGCAAACCACCAAGCAGACCTCCAGGCAGCACGGTCCGTCATGAACACCGAGAGTCAGGCTGCCACACAGTCATTCCTTGGACAGCTGGGGCATCAAAGGCGTGGAACTGTTTGGCACTGTGGCCCAGAAGGAAATGAGCCTGGCTTTCACGGAGGAGCACTTAGTTAAGGCTATTGTCAATCTCACAAGAATTCTGTTTTCATTTGGTAAATGCAGAGATGGAGGCATACAAAATATACCCTCAGTGGCAAGGATTTAGTTCCAGAATCCTTGGAGAATGCAGAGTATTATGTGTACTTCCAGTTATTTAGATTTCAAAGTATGTCATCATCTCTACTCCATTCATCTCCTTGATATCCTTAGAAAGCCAGAAAGGGATTATTACACGCACTTTGGAAATGAACAACCTGAAGCTTAGAGAAGATAACTAAAGCTTTAAAACTTCATGCTGGGCAGCTGGGCTTGGACGGATTATGAGGGAGAGTCGTGGCTGCTCACACCCGGGTCCTCACTGCCTGGCTTGGTGGCTGGCACAGAGCAGGTGCTCAAAGGATCTTTATGAATGACCAGCCATAGCTGAGATTCTGAGGAAAGCTTCAGGAAGTAGGTGGCCTGGGTTTTACGCTTTGAAGACAAGGTCAGATTTTTTAAAAATATATATTTTATTGATTTTTTACAGAGAGGAAGGGAGAGGGACAGAGTGTCAGAAACATCGATGAGAGAGAAACATCGGTCAGCTGCCTCCTGCGCACCTCCTACTGGGGATGTGCCCGCAACCAAGGTACATGCCCTTGACCGGAATCGAACCTGGGACCCTTCAGTCCGCAGGCCGACGCTCTATCCACTGAGCCAAACCGGCTAGGGCGACAAGGTCAGATTTTAAGGGGGCAAAAAATATAGGAATGGATAAACAAGATGCAGTATATACATACAATCGAATATTATTCAGCATTAAAAAGGAAGGAAATTCTGAGCTATGCTACAATACAGATGAGACTTGAGGACATTATTCCAGTCACAAAAAGACAATGCCGTAGGATGCCATAGGTATGAGGCACCTAGCACTATCAAATTCTTACAGACAGAAAGTAGAATGGTGGTTGCCAGGGCCTGAGGGTGGGGGTGGGATGAGGGATTGTTGTTTCATAGGACAGAGTTCCAGTTTTTGCAAGATGAAAATGTCCTGGAGGTGGTTGCACATCAATGTGAAGGTACTTAACACCACCCAACTGTACACTGGAAAACGGTCAAGATGGCACATTCTATGTTATGAGTATTCTAGCATACTTTAACAAAAACAGATGGAGGAGGAACTTGCAAGGACAAAGGTGCCAGGGAAGGTAAAGAGGAGGAGACTGTAGTGTGTGTGCGAGGAACGGAGGACTGACCCATAGGGGCGGAACTGAACGCACAGGAGGGAGGGACATGGTAGGAGAGGAGGCCAGATGGAAGCCAGTGGGCCTTGAATGCCGTGCCAAGGAGTATGGAGTTTTAAATGTTGGCTTTGATTTCTTATATGGCTGAGGTGAGCCTTCTGCTATTCTCTTCAACCTTGGCTACTGTACAGTTGTCATAGGTATTCTGTGGTCCAGCACAGCAGGCTGTATACCTGTTCTACTCCAATCAACTGCTTCTGCTCCAGCGGTTCTCAACCTGTGGGTCTCAACCCCTTTGGCGGTCGAACGACCCTTTCACAGGGGTCGCCTAAGACCATCCTGCATATCAGATATTTCCATTACGATTCATAACAGTAGCAACATTGCAGTTATGAAGTAGCAACGAAAATAATTTTATGGTTGGGTCACAACATGAGGAACTGTATTTAAAGGGCCAGAAGGTTGAGAACCACTGTGCTAAGCAGACCCCAGGGCTCTCCTTACCTGGGCCAGTTAGCACCCATTGCACCTGAGCGCCTCTGGGGGGCTTCCTCTGCTGCCTTTGGTTTGTTTGAGCTCCAGCTGAACTAATGGAAACTAATGAGATCTCAGTCTGGTTAGCGTGACTCCTTTCCAATTGAATACTGGTAAGCAAGCTCAGTCTGCAAGCTCGCATTTGGCAAGTTACTGGATCTGCCTCAGAGGCTGCTTGGATTTCCCGCTCTGACCCCCCTACCCCAGGTGAGGCCCCACGGGAGAGTGCCATGGCCATGTGATAGGGTCCCTGGTAGTTGCTGCCTCATGTTGCTTCATAGCTGGGCTGCTCTCAGTGTAAGACAAATGGCTTGCTTGTTGAAAGTAGAGATGGAGTAACCCATGACATTTTGGAATTTATTTTTTAAGCATTTGGATGTCATAAGGACACCCATGCAGTGGGGACTTCTAGATGGAGCTGTGAACTGATGGCCACAGGGTAGACCTTTCCATGTGGCCCTCTTATTTATTTAGCATGAAATTTTAAAGCTTTCAAAAATCTTCTCTATGCCTCAGTTTTTTTCATTTCCAAAGTGAGTGTAATAATCCTTTTCTGGCTGTCTAAAGAGATCAAGAAGAGGAATGGAGTAGAGATGAGGACATACTTTGAAATGTCAATAAAGGGGAGTAGCCCTAGCTGGGTTGGCTCAGTGGATAGAGCATCGGCCTGCGGACTGAAGGGTCCCAGGTTCAATTCTGGTCAAGGGCTTGCCCCTTGGTTGCGGGCTCGAACCCCAGTAGGGGGCGTGCAGGAGGCAGCTGGCTGATGTTTCTCATCGAAGTTTCTAACTCTCTATCCTTCTCCCTTCCTCTCTGTAAAATCCATAAATTATATTAAAATAAGTAAGGGACATATACACAATATATGCATCCTCCAGGGATTCTGGAACTAAACCCTTGCCACTGAGGGTATATTTTGTATGCCTCCATCTCTACATTTACCAAATGAAAACCGAATTCTTGTTGTGAGATTGGCAGTTGCCTTAACTAAGTGCTCATTCGTGAAAGCCAGGCTCATTTCCTTCTGGGGCCGCAGTGCCAAAAAGCAGTTGAACTCCTTTGGTGCCCTAGCAATTTTGCTGCAACATCTGAGAAAGGAACTTGATAAAAAAGAAATGCAGGAGTCTGAACTATTCCTTCAACCATTTTCACACCCACATCCCACTTTGACCAGCTGTGTCTGTCAGCAACAGCTCGCTGGGACATGGAGAACACACACACACACACACACACACCTTAGTTGTAAGAGCAGCAAGAATAAAATGCCTCAAGTCTGGTCACCTCAAATAATTCTACCACATTGCCCCCACACTCTAGAAACTGGGGGAGGAGACGGTTGGGGTAACAGCAAAGAGTTTGCCCCAGCTGTGGTCCATCTAACGCGGACTATGCACCTTGCAGCACGCACCAGGGAGCATCTAAAAGCCAGGCCATGGACAGCCCCTGTTTCAAGTAGTGCTCACAGATGGCTCCCCTCTTGCACCCTACCCATTGCTTCCTATTCATCTCCATAGTCCACTGCTGCCTGACCAGTGCCCCGCCTTAAACGTACAAAATGAAGATATTGAGAGAGAGGCTCATTAGGAATACCTCAGTATTTGATATCAGTTATTGGCTTTTCAGTTTAGTAACCCCATCTCCCCCTTTGGTTCTAAACTCTGTATCCCACTGGAATCAACTCTATAAGCTTCCCCAACTTAAGGTTCTCCTGGCTTCAGATGAGTGATCACACCAGTCCTAGGTTCCCAGCTCCTGGCCCACCGTCTTGGCTCCTAATTCTGGTTCTGCTACTTACTTGAATCTTCCTGTCTATATGGAGGCCAGAATACACTAGGCATCTACCCTTCCACTCCAGGTGGTTCTTCAAGAACTTGGCCCTGGTCGTGTTTCTGGGATGAGTGATTGAGAGCAAGAGGCAAAGAGAAGGGAATAGCCTTTGGTGTGCAGTGGGAGCCCCGCATTGCAGGGAGGCTTTGTCTATAAATTAGGAATTCTTTTCAGCCACATCAGGGCCTTAAACCAAAGTGTGTGTGTGTGTGTGTGTGTGTGTGTGTGTACTACTTAGCATACTTTAAAAGTAGCCCAAATGTTTACTATAAGATTTTGGACTACCCAGATTTTTAAAAATATATTTTATTGATTTTTAGAGAGAGAAAGGGAAAAAGTTGCTGCCTCCTGCATGCCGCCGACTGGGGGCTGAGCCTGCAACCCAGGCATGTGCCCTTTCAGGAAATCAAACCATGAACTCCTGGTTCATAGGTCAACACTCAACCATTGAGCCACACCAGCCAGGCTATCCAGATTTTTTTTTTAAAGGAAGGAAGAAAAGAAGGAAGGAAGGGAGGGAAGAGGGAAGGAAGGAAGGAAGGAAGGAAGGAAGGAAGGAAGGAAGGAAATACCCTTACTCCCATACTAGTAATAATAGATGACTAGTAATAATAATATCTTGGTGTAAATTCCTCCAAACTTGTACATATATAAATCATATCTTTATATTCTGGTTTATAGCTTAATTTTTCACATAATTGTGCATTTATTCATGGCACCAAACATGTGTTCATAATTTTTCATGGCTGCATAGTATTCCATATAGTTATGACTCTACCAGACTTCCTTTTACCCCCTTTGTTGGACATTAGGTTTGTTTCTGGGGATTATAAATAATTTTGTGTCAGGAAAACTTAGACCTAAATCTCTGGCTATATTTTTAATTCCTTAGGATAAGATTCTAGAAGAATTAATAGGCCAAAGGGTATGCTTTCTTTCAAGGTTTTTGATATTCATTGCCAGATCAGCCCCAAGAAAGTTAAACCAATTTCTACTCCCATAGCTTCAATCCTTCACCAACTCTGGAGAGAAAGGGGGGTTGTTGGGAGAGGTGATGTAGAGGGATTATACATTTTGCATGGTCTAACCTACCACCCTTTTTCATTTATAATTTCTATTTCATATTGTGATTGGGAAGGCCTTTCCCACTCACTGGAACATTCTTTCTCTTTAATTTAACTCTGAATTCTAGAAACATGATACTTCAAGCTATTTCTCCAGAACCATGGACTTCAGGGAGGACATCTAGTGTAAAAGGGAGGGATATGAAAAATGTGGGTCTGAGCACTGATCCCGCAGCTCATAGACTGAGGGCTGGGAAAGGATTTAAACCTGCTTTCGGCTCTGGGTGACCACCGACGAGTCCAGGGTCTGTTTGAACATCCCTAGTTATCCCAACTGGGACTTTTCTTCTTGCTCAAACGTTTAGAAAAGTCCCCTGGGTTCAGAGTAATGTTAACCTCTTTCCAACCATCCACTCCCAGGAGGTCTTTGTGCTCCCAAACCATGTGGCCTGTGCCCTGACATGTCCACCCTGCCGGGCAGAGGTCACCGCAGGCAATTACAGGTGGGAGACGCACAGACAGAGCCGAGGGGCTGACCTCCACCACGATGCTGGCTACACCGTCAGCAAAGGGAACACTGGCTGCAGGCTACATGCTGTTCACACCAGGCCCTGACACCGCTGCCGGGGCTTGCAAATGCATTTCGTGTGTGTGTGTGTGTGTGTGTGTGTAAGCATACATGTACATGCTCACTTGCACAAGCTTGCACATACACTTTCTAACCTCACTCTTCTGCTACTTAATTCTAAATGGGAAAAACTCTTATTTTGAGGAGAGGGAGGGGGAGTGGAGCAAAGAAAACCTTCAGTAGAAATAGCAAGAAAAAGATGTTCATGGAGCATGTGCAGAGTAATTTTTCCTCTGCATGCTTTATTAAGGAATTATATGACATAATTACACGTTATCATATCTTTACACATAGTTATGGTAATTACGTCAATGCACATTTGATGTTCTGTAATTACAGTAAATACACAACAATCCTGACAAATCGCCTGATCAAGAATTCAAATCCCTAAGCGAAGACGGGAGAAAGGACGTTAACTCTTCTGCTGCCCGATTGCCCCTAGCAGGTTATTCCTCTGCCTTTTCCTGACAGTCCTGATCCCGGGTGTCATCGAGGCGCAGTTACATTCATCGCCACCAGGATGGTCCTGAGACCGGTCCCTACAGCAACACCATTTTCTTTTGTCATGGTTTCCTCTATGATGCTCATGCGTGTGCTGAGTGTGTGTGTGTGTGTGTGTGTGTGTGAGTGTGTGTGTGTGTGTGTGTGTGTTGGGTGGGGGGCTGCCAGGCCCTAAGGCAGGTAGATTGTGAACCTGCATTTGGTGCCCTCGGTGGAGAGAACTGTCCTGGGGGATTGGGGGCAGAACAGAGAAAGTGCGGGTCAGGATCCATCTCCCGAGGAAACCAGGGCCTCATGGAGGGCAACAGCAGGGAGAATGGAAGCCTCAGGAGCAGTTGCCTTGGCCGCTGCTAACCTCCAGGCCACTTTGTGACGGTAACTTCCTACCGGCAGGACCGCATCCAGTTCTCCAGCCCCTGGAACCACACTGGCTCTGCCACAGGGAGGCCGCGATACCACCTGTCTGTGTTCGTCACTGCGCGCATTTATTATACTGGATGGGTGGTTTTCTTCTCCTTTATGAGTATTTTTCATCAGCTCATCGTCTCTGGATTCTGGTGGTGGTGGTGGTGTGGGGGGAGTGGTGGTGGTTCTTGCTAAGTGGAGCCTGTGGCCAGTTCATGAAAAACAGTCAGTAATTGACATAACTATTGTGCCAACCTGAGGCGTCTCCTAAGACCTGTTCACCTGTGGGTCCCAATCCCTCCTGACTGGGGTCTACTGCAAATTCCTTACATTTGCCAGGAACGGAAGGAGTTGTAAAGTGCGGAGGGAGTGTTTCTCTCCTTTCCCCCGTGAGTTCAGGCCAGCACTCATTTAGCTCAGAGGAGCGCTGGGCCTCCGGGAGGCAATAGAAGAACCAAGTCCAGCATTTAGACTCCAAATCCCCAAAGGGACTTAAGAAAGGCTCACCATACTGGGTTCCTCCATGGGAGGAATTTCCCCTGAGGCAAGTTGTAGAACTGAAGGAACACAGGGCTACAGCTAGGCAACACCCTCTCTGCCTTCCTCCTCAGGGATTGGAACCCGTAGATGTTAAGGAGTTTGAAAAGTTAAAAGCTTTAAATAAATGTAAGGACTTTGCAGTAGACCCCAGTGCCTAGCATTGACCTCCTTTACGGTGGAAGCAGGAATAGCACTCCCTGTTGGCACCCACTAATGTCATCCCACCTCCGTGACCTGGAGGAACTAATTAACCCTGAACAGGTGGTCTTGAAGGGAAAAGAAACATCTGTGACACCGGCTCAGACCAGTGTGGAAAGGACTGCCACGAGGGCTGACGGATGGATGATTCATCAAAGTAGCAAACTTATTGACTAATAGAATTCTTAGTCATGAAACCGCCAAGCTCCACACAGACCGATATCAAAGCAATTACAGTCTTAAATGAAGCTTGAATCTGTGCTGCGGATGATGCTTGTGGTAGCCCAGGTTGGGGGCTAGCAGTGAGTGACCCATACTCCCCGTTACTCCCCTGGTAATGAAAGCGCCTGGCAGCCTGCAGGCTCCTCGGGATGTAATTGCCGCAGGCTGACATGGGCATCTCACTGCACTAATGATGCCAGTTTCCGAGGCCTCACCCCACTTTTCACGCAAGCGCCGGGACAGCAACGGAACGCGGCGCGGTGGACATGAGCACACGGACACGCACATCTTAGCGTTTTGCCTTTTTCAAAAACGTTGCCACCATCTTGTAGCCTCCTTTCTTTTTTTTCTAATTGTTAATTGCTGAAGACCTGGTAAATTTAGACGGATGCCTCAACCATGTATTTAAACATGGGAGCAAGTGAAATGGAAACAGATGTAGCATTTTCTTTCTTTCTTATTTTATTTTCTTTCTAGCGAGGACTTTGCACGGCCAGGAACCATAATGCATATTTTCTTCACACTCACAAAAGATTCTGCTGGAACCAAGAGTGTGTTGGGAAACAGATTTTTCTAGGCTCTTTCTGGTTGGGCGCTGTTGTGCCGTGCTTTGAACTGCTGTTCATTTAGCAACTACTAGGGAAAGTGGGCTAGGACCGAACAGCCCACGGCGTGCTCCGTGTGGGCTCCGAGAGGGAACTGGGAGGTTGGTGCTCCTGTGAAGGTGGAAGGAGCGGGAACCCGCAACATTGGTTGGTGTGATCAGAGCAGCTGTCTCCCAAGAGCCGTTTCTTGTCTCAGATCAACATGTGGCGGGCGGGCGGGCGAGAAAGAAGAAAGAAAGAAAGAAAGAAGCAGCCCCTTTACTTTCTAAGAGTTACCGCTTTGGAGGTGGAGGGCAGGCGTTTGAAATTAAATATGCGGGAGAGAAACCTGTAAGAGGCAAAACCTCCAGCAAGACAGGGCCATTTAGTCTCAGTGATGGGTTTCCCAATGAAGTCTGTGTCAGCCTCCCATCCCCCACGCCCTCGCCTCATCTCACCAGGGGCTTTGGGAGTTCAATAACTCCCCCAGTGGGACTGTGCTCGCCTCTCTCCAGGTCCGCCTAATCCTTGGCTGCTGAGCGACCAACTGTGGTCCCTGGGGAGTGAAAATTAATTTCTTTCCCTGCCCCACTTGGCTGATCGCAGCTGGCCCACGGCTCAGCTGGGAGCTGGGGTCAGATGCGTGAGACCACCAGGTGCTTGGAGTAAATGACCAGGGCCTTGGGCCGAGAAGGCTTCTAACAATACGGAAATGGCATTTTCCACGTAACTCGATTGTGATGCGCCCAGCTGGCTCTCTACACCAAGATTCAATTATCAGAGACAATGCGTGTTCCTCCGTCCCCCCAGCTCTCTCCTGTGCTTTCTGGGGAGCTGTGTAGTGTCCTCTTTTTCTGGCAGCTATGGGGGATGAAGTTTCAACCCACGAGAAGAGAGGGTTTTCTGCTCATTGTCAGCTTCAGAACTAACTAGTGTGCAGTGGCTGCGCCGTGAGAGAGCACTGGCGTGCTCTAGCCGTGTGGCCCTGGGCAACCCCCTAACCTCCCTGAGCCCGTTTCCTCCTCTGCACAATATACCAGATGACCTTCGGTATATTCGGCCTCTGGTTCTAAACTCCCAAGGAGTCTATCGGAGTGCATTTCGCTGAGGATCCCAAAGCACTCCCTTGATCAGTTTCAAAAATTAATTCAGAAGAAACTGGAAAGCAAAGTCAGGAATAAAGGGCACGTGGTGACCCAGTAACTGGTGCGGCTGGAACTCAAGCCAGATGCTTGGGCTCCCAGCCGGGGTCTACCGTGCCCCGTCCCCAGGAGGCCCAGGGGTCTCGGGGAGCCCCGCGGGCTAAAGCTTAGAGGCAGCTTGCAGGCCAGACAGGGATGGCAGGAGGAAGCCGAGACGATCACGCTGGGCGATTCGGTTGGCACTGTCTCTAAGAGGCTGCCTCGCAGGCCTCCAGCCTCTCGCTCTTCAGCTGGAGAAGCTATCAATGGAAACGGGATCCAAGTGTTGCTGATTCAATGATGTTTGCCCAAATGCTATTTCCTAAGAGCTGTTGGATGCCCAAGATGCCTTCTGAGTCTGTTTTCTTTTTCCAACGCACTCATTTCTTTTCCTGGAAGTGGGACATGGCATGAAGCCGGTGGAATCTGAACCCGAGCCTATTCCAACTCCGTTCTAAACTTGGCTGGCATTGCAATAAGAGGATTCGGGAACCCAGCAGAGGCCCCTTCCTCCCACCCCCGCCTGGAGGTCCCGGAAGCTGTCGCCATTAGTAGGCGCTGAGTGCATGCAGCGATTTTGTGCATATGCGCTAGGCATTGCTCCGTGCATGTTTCACGTCATCTTCAAACCGCATGGAGAGGAAGGAATTAGTACCTCCATTGTACACACCAAGAACTTCTAAGATATAATAAATGGCAGGCTTCACATTGAGACCTAGGCCTGTAGCCCTTGCTCTAACATCACACACACACACACACACACACACACACACACACACTTGCAATGAAGACCTGCTCTTTTTCAGACCAAGTAGAATCCCTAATAGGTGGCACACCCATGAGTCACTTTGTTAAAAAGGCAGCTCCAACCCATGGGGCCAGATCACAGCTTTGGATTGGCTGTTGCGCATCTTCCTGGCTATTTGAACACAACTATCTTCACAGTTCTCCCAGCAGACTGGCTCTGCCCAGTCAGGCGGCCCTGGCTTTGCTCCTTTGCCAGTTCCTCCTTCAGCCCCTTCCCACTGCCTGGGAGTCTCTTTTGTCTTGTTATTCTCATTTGAAATGCTGGCCAGTGTAGACTAGCCCCATCACTCCCTCCCAGCTCCAATCAACATGGCTTTCTGTACCTCTCATCCACCCTGACCCTAAACTGGGGGACGCTTTAAAAAGAGCAACAACGCCAGCTTTATTGCTCACTGGCTCATGTCCTTGCACTCACCCCTTTTCCTATCTGAGCCCCCGATCTCTTAGTCTTAAGAAGGGGGTAACCTCACAGCCTTCTCACACAGGGTTTCTAGGGATCCAGTGAGTCAATATGTGTGGCTGTCCTTGGTGACTTTAAAGCACCAGGTCAGACCAAGTCCCTCTGTGCCCATTTCCCCACCTTAATCCACTCTCTTTTCATCCAACATTTAACAAATGGCCACACACGCCATCTCCTCAGCCCCGCGCACAAACTGGTTGCATTCCACCGCAACAGAAGACAGACTAAAGCCACGGACACATGCCACCATGTGAAAGGAACCAGAAGCACTGGATTTTGACATCTTTTACATTTTTTTCCTGCATAAAAAGTAGATGTGAAGAGTGAAGACTTGTAGTAACACCCCAGGCCAAGTAGCACGTTCGAGACAGCATGGCAGGTGACACACAGGATGTCAGGGAGCGTGACAGCAGCACTGGGATGTGGGTAGCATAATGCCACACATCAGCTTTGCCAACAGCTCCTATAACTTGGCAGTGGGCATGGAAATACCGCCTGGGTCCGAAGATGCCAAGAAGGGCTGGAGTGTTACCATTAGCACAAGCACCAGGCACATCCCACCAAGGCTGCTAACGTGGAGGGGCCCGTCTCCCACCCTGTCCTGCTGCCCTCTCATTGGCTTTTCTTTCCCTGCCCACGCAGTGGCCCTTCCACCTGAAGAGCAAGGACCACGTCTTCAATGCCACCAGCCCAGAAATATGTCTCACAGGTATGATGACAATATCTACTCGCCAACCAATAGCCACAATCCCTTTTTACCCACTACCTTCTCCAAGTATAAAATGGGAGGATAATTTTAATCCTCTCCTGAAGGATGAATAAGAAAAAAATGCGATGTCCCTGAAGGATGCTGAAGCCATCGATTAGACCTGCCTTGTGCCCATCTTCATTTCTGATGGTGACCCTCACCATCCCTCCATTCCTGCCTGACGTCAGGGGGGTCCCACGCACTAACCGGGAATTAGGACGCTTGGTGCTTTCCAGGTCTCTGCCAGTGACCCTGAGGGCCCAAGAGGCGGGTGAGATAGCCTGACTCTGGAGTGACAGCTGCTGCACTTCTAAAAGAGATCACAGACGAGACGGTGCACCTTGGCCTGTAATGGATAGCTATTCAAAGGGAAGCGGTTCCACTCCTTCCGCAGTCATCCACCTTCGTAGCCAAACCCCTTTTTTCTTGGTGACACTCATCTTTTCTTCCCTGAAAACATGGCTGAGGGAAGGAAATTTCTCCTTCCTTCCCACCTGCAATTGCCACTATCAAAATCCAGTGTCTCCACCTTTGGGACCCACCTTCTCCTTTCCGCTCGCTCTTTCTCTGGCTACCAGGCATTGAAGATTGATCTGTTTCTCGTGGCTCCAAGTGAATTTGACTATGTGCATGGAAACAGCCAGGCAGAGCTGACAGCCCTGTCAGATAGTGAGCACAGCTCCTGACATACATGCATGGGAGTGAGCGCGCGCGCACACACACACACACACACACACACACACAGTTCCCCTTCTCTGAGCCCCCACAGGGTTTCCTCTCCATCCCCCTTGGCTGGTCCCACCTGCTCATCCTGCCCTGGTCCAGCCCAGTCCACCACCCCTCGGCCCATACTCCACTGCAGGCAGCTGACAGGCTCCCCTGCCTTCCCATCCCTCACAAATCCAGCCTCGGGCAGGCAGGATGGGGGGGGGGCGTGAGGGGGGGAGCTGCACTCTGTTGGATAATGAGTTGAGAACTTACTGCCTCTCGTCTCTCTCTGGCTGGTGACTGACACAAATGGAATTCATCTTTAATCATCTGTTAACTCGTTGTCTATTATAGCTCTTTAATAGCACCATAGATATTCTTAATGAAGCATGATTTAAGGTATTTACAGCACATGGACCGACAGACATCACTCACAGTATGCAGGTAATGAGGCATAAAACGGCTTTTGTATTCACACCCCCCC
>NW_006383009.1:197826-220185 GCF_000327345.1 Myotis davidii
CTGGGGCAAGAAAAAAAATTAAAAGCCTGTGTTGTAAGGTTTGTTTTAAAATGTTTAGGCATTTAAAGTCATTTTAGCTTTTTCCAAGTGTTTGGCTCACAGTGTTCAGCAATTACCCCCACTGAGAGTGGCAAGCTCAGGTCCCACATATTCTCCGCAGCCACCTCAGACCCTGACACCGTGGTGCATTTTGGGGTGTGGGGGTGGTGCTGAGCTGGTTGCTCAGGGGACCCTGAGTGTTCCTCTACGTAGAACACAAGCCTTTGTCTGGTTTCCTCCACTCACACAGTGTCCCCTGATGGTGTTCGAGGGACATCACCGCGTCAGAAGGACAGTGGTGGGGCTGGTGGCAGCCATCCCCACAGGGAAGAGGGCCGGGGTGGGGGGTGGCCTTCTGCGGACATGCTTTCTGGGGCTGGGGCTTCTGCTCTTGCACTTACTTAAATGTAAAGCTTGAGATGCCCAGCCAGTGTGGCTCAGGGGTTGGGCATCGACCCAGGAACCAAGAGGTCACTGGTTCGATGAATCCAGAGCACATGCCTGGCTGCAGGCTCGATCCCCAGTTTCTAACTATCTATCCCTTTCCCTTCCTCTCTCTCTCTCTCAAAATAAAAATGCATTTTAAAAAATGAGTGAAGCAGAGAGGACCTAGCTAGCCCCTGGCCTCATGCAACCCCTCCTTTCTCCAATGAGGAGGCCCAAAGTCATCTAGTACTTACCAAACCAGAACTGGAACTGGGTGTCCTCTCCCTCGTGATGGCTGTTCCTCTCACCATACGGGGGTACTCTGTTGTTCCGGCCAGACAAACCCCACAAAACCTCTAGGACAATGAGGGACCAGAGAGATGGGGGTGTGGGTGGCGGACACTTTTCCAAGGATATGCTTTAAATGTAGAGCTCTCCGGAGCAGAAGAAACCCCTCACACACTCTACAGAGGATGACAGGATAGAAAATGACAAGATCCAACTTCAGGCTCTGAGCCTCCCTTCCCTGCAGTGGGCCTTTCAACAGACTTCCTTTCCCTGCCTTGGAGGGATAGGCCAAACCTGCCCTCCCTGTGGTCAAGAAATGTCGTAAAGAAAAATACATGACTTGGGGTGTCGGGACCAGAGATGAACATCACTCATGGGGATAGGAGCCTTGTTACTTATATTCTGAGGCCCAGTCCACCAAGGTACCGTCTGTTTGTTGCCTCTGCTGCTCTCCATCGCTGCCCCCGTGTGCTGTCTGTGCTGAGCCTGAGCCCAAGGCAAGGGCTCAGCCAACAGTGTTTGCGTTGATGTGTCATTTCCATCAGATCCCCTTTCTGCAACTTGCCAGTGTTGGCCACTCTCCGGTTCTTGGTACAGACTGACAGGGAGCAGGAGCCCAGGCCCAGGTGCCTTCTTCTCAGGAGGGAGCAGAGCGGGGTGCCGTGCCGCTTACCTGGCCAGGTGGGTGTAGACCTGGGCGCTCTGCCATCCAGCCTCTCCTGTCCTGCAGGAAGGGCTGTGAGAATGGCGGCGAGGTGACTTCATGGCCCGCTGCTCCAGCAGCCAAATGCGGGGTGAGCCTGGGTGGGAGAAGACATGGTTTCTCCGGGTGGGGTGGTGAGGAGCCCATGTGGTGTGACTAAGGTGACCAGATTCTCCTGCTAAACCAATCCACCTTTGTGTAAGCTGCTCTTCGGGTGCATTGGGGGCACCAGTGACCGTGGGAGGGAGCCAGACACCGTGATCTGTGAATGCATGCGTGTGTGTGCATGTGCGTGCGTGTGTGTGTGTGTGTGTGTGTGTGTGCAGGGAGTGACATTCAGAGGACACAAAAAGGAGAAGGGCACCCTCAGCAGCTGTCCAGGGTGGAGGTCCACGTAGGAGAAGGCCATTGAACTCAAAGCAAAGAGCATGCTCCCGGGCATTTTCCACGTGCTACTCCCTGTCCCAGACTCTGCGACCAAACTTATCTTCCAGGTGGGCCTGATTCAAACAAGCAAGAGAAGAGCAGGGAGCCCATACATCCCAAACCTCAGGAACCACATCATCCGTTTATGTGTTGATTCGTGCATTCATTCCACACCCGGCGAGACACTGTGCCAGGCCCCAAGGATAACTCAACAGCTTGCCCAGAGAAGCCCGTGGTCTGGTCAGAAGGTAGACTTCTAAAGAAATGATGTCTGTGAGCAGTTGAGGTGGAGGTAATGAGAGGTACCATATGGCGCATGAGGGCAGGACAAAGATGGTGGAATAACTGTGATTTTTAGGTTGGACCCTCAACCTTAAGGATGGCAAAGCATTTTCCCTAATAGACCGAAGAGCCAGGTACAGAATGGGCCATCCTTTCAATACAATTCTGCCTCATAGGATGGCAGAATGAGAGAGAGCCTACAGTTTCCTACATGTAGTGGTGAGCTTACTCTTCTCCCTGCCCCCCCTCCCCAACCCCACTTCTTACTCCCATGCAACCCATTCCATGTCTGCTCAACACTGACTCTTAGAAAGCCTTCCGTCAGGTCACATCCTTTCCACTGAGGAACCTGCTGTACCCTTCAAGAAAAAGAAGGCTATGTGGGGGATTTGTGTGGACCAGACAGGGAGTGGAAGGCTGGCAGGCCCCAGGTGGTCCTGGGAACAGAATTTCTTCTGCACCCCTGCCCTCACTCTTGGACTCTGGTCATTCTGGCTCCTGTGGGGGAGGAGAAAATTTCCCTTTCCCCCTCTTAGTTCTTCTGGCTGGTAAAAGAATTAAAATGACATAAGACAGATTAACGGGAGAAAAATAATCAAATTTAATTCCATAGGTACATACAGGAGTTCCATGCGAATATGGGGCTCCAGAACAAATGTGGCAGTTGATGCTTACATGCTAGAGCTTCAAGAAAGGGGGCTCATGGTTTGGGCTTCAAAGGGCAGGAAGGCAATTCACACAGAGATGAGGAAGCAAATGTTTGGTGAACAAATGTTGCAGGACCATCTTTAACAATGGAACCCAGAGAGAACTTTGACCAAATGGGCCTTTCTAAGTTCCTCCCTGCTATCACCTAGTACGTATAAATTATAGTTATCTATGGTGATAGCTCCTATTCTGCAGCAGCCCTCTAAATTCTTTTAGGATTAGGGGGAATCTAGTGGAATAACCATTGTATGTAGGATGGATCCTCAAGCTTAAGGACGGCAAAGCATTTCACACAATAGACGACAGAGTGAGGGTCTTTGTTTCTTCAAATAACCAACTTCAAATAATTCATATTCCAAAACATATTTTGGGGTGGCAAACTCTGCTCCCCTCAATCCTCATGAGTCTCACCCGTTTATAATTTTGAGTGACCCTGACTTTGACCACCCGCTGCTAATGGGTCTGGTTTAAAGGATGGAGGGCAGAATAGGATGAGTCCAGCCCAGCTTTTCTTGTGCCAGGGCATACACTGCTTGGTTTATGGATTGCCTGCCCCAGGGCAAGTGCCTACCATGGTCCAATCAACTAAGGAAGATAAGGTGGCTATCCTGTGAGTGGGTTAGGGACCTACCTCTAAAATCCCCTCAGCTAGAAAAGATTTCTCTCTCTCTCTCTCTCTCTCTCTCTCTCTCTCTCTCTCTCAACACCCGGAGACTCCATTATCCCAATCAGTGCTAATTTTCTAAATGAAAAAAAAAGTAGAAAAATTAAGTGAAAATGTAGGAAGGAAGCATGCAAAACCTTATTGGAATACTTGACATTTTCTAACCAAGCAAAGCCTCATGGTTTGGGATTTCCTTGTGGCATGACTTCACCATAATTTGCAGCAACTTCCTTTCCTCTCAGCTGAAAAATGCGAGTCTCTAGATGTCTAAATGTCTGTGGAGAGTTTCTGGGGCCTCCTCTTGGTTTTTCTTCTCTAATGATTCCTGGACAATATCAGCACTAAAAGCTAATGATTTCTTTTTTTTTTCTTTCTCAACCCTATTTCCACCAAGAATCAGCACCTATGTACTTTCTGAGGAGGCTTTGAGATAACTTGCTCTGAAGATGGAGAAGCCAAGACCCCTGAGAGTGAAGTGATTATCAGAAACGTCACTTTGATGTGGAGACAGGATAGATGAGAGGAGTGGAGAGGCGCAGCCTGGCCTAGGGCTCCTATGAGTGTGTCTTTTTTTCATTCCATAATATCATCCTTACCCCTGATTCAGAATCCAGGCTCTTCAAGCTTCCCAGAGAACTCAGGAGTGGCCCTTCTCATAAGCTAAGCTCATTACTTAAGAATGCCTCTGAATAATATGTATGTTTGGGGGTGAGGTCAGGAAAAGGAAAAGGTGCCAGTCAACCCCAAAAGATGCACTGGAGACCAGGCCCATTAAGACCTACTATTTCCTCTCTTCTGTATGATTCTATTGATGGATTGGTCGTGTGGCAGGTTGTTGAGAACCCTCAGATGTGCCCAGGTCCTCCTGGGCCTGATTTCTCTTGTTTTATTCCCTGCCATTAAGAAATGTTTATAGCAAAGCATTTGTGTGACACTTAGATAGAACAACTAGTTGCCTAGGAAACTGTCTATTCTACATGTGTTCCACTTCCTGGTATTATTTGGGTCCAGCTGCCTCAATTGGCCTTCTTCTCTAGCCTTCTTTTGACACCACCACCCCCACACCCACCACCATTTTATGCCAGTGGAGTAGCTCCTAACAGGGACTGGCTACATAATTCGTGGGCCCAGTGCAAAACGAAAACGCAGGACCCCTAGTTGAAACAACAGCAATAAACCAAGCCCTGCTCTTCTCAGTGCTACACAGCCCTCGGGCCCATGAATCAGGTATGGCCCTGCACCTCCCTATGGCTCAGTAGGGCTACAGGGATCCTGCCCTGGTGACAGAGACATACGTCTTCTGCTTTATCATAATAATAGCTTTTCACATGCTCGACCCACAGATTTTTAAGGCTCTCCGTGTTGAGCCCCGGGAAACAGGGCTCATACATAATGTAGGAACCAGGCATTACTTTTTGTAAACCATAGTTACTCTACTCAGGCTATTTGCATAATAGTTCCTACCTTTCAGCCCAAGAGGAGCTTCAGAATTGGCGCCATGGGCCAAAATGAACCACAGTCTGTCCAGTTATGATGGCTGCCTCTGGCCACCACACCCAGAGACTTTTATTTATTTTTTTTTATTTTTTGCTCAGAGACTTATAATGGCCCCAACTCTCTGCTCTGCTATCTGCCCTTAAGGATCACCTCCTGAAAGTCACAGTTTGCCTAAGCAGCCACTGTGCATCCATATCCCATAGGTGTCTCCTAACCTTTCAAAGAGCAATTTGTATTTTCAACCTGTCTCACCTCTTGGGTAATGAAGTAGATGAGCTTACCACCCACTGTGTATGTTAGCTGTTCCTTTTTCTGTACTAACTGCTTCCTTTTCAAGTGCCAAGAGTTCCCTGCAGTTCTGCCTTCCAGGATTTGAAGACCAAGACTGTGTTTGAACATTTGTACTCTCAGTGATTTAAAAGACTTTGCTCATTCCTTATCTCCTCCTCCCATGCTTCCCTGGCTGCTCCCTCTCACCCTCCCATTCCTTCTATGTGACCATTTTAGTGGCCCCTTTCGGCAGCACTGGAAACTGAGGACAGTGCTGCCATGCAAGCATATGATGGCTCTTCACAAATGTAGCACACTCCTTTATGTGTATTTCCTTACAGTTAAGCCTGACCTTCTATTTCTTCTGTGTCACAGGGACCCCTTGGGCTGGTGTCTTTAGGGAACAGTCTGTAGCAACTGTGATATACTTGTCTGAGTTGTCTTCCCAAATTACCCAGGATTCTGTCTGCCAAGGCCCAGCCAGGCACAGGCCTGCAGGGGGGCCACCTGCCCCCCTGTGCTCTCACACAACCCCTCAGGGCCAGCTTGGATTTCTCGCCACGGTGCGGGGGCGAGTAGGGGCATTTCTACCCGAGAAAGGATTCCCCCATCATCGGATTATCTGGGGTTTCATTGCAATCTTTGTAGAATAAAAAGTCTAAAATGGAGCCCCAAACACTTTAATCTAGAGGTGAACAGAAAAAGAGGTCCTTCCGTGGCTTTGCTTATTGCTGTCTCTAAGCACTTCCTTGTCAATAACAAAATATTTGGCACCAAAAGTTCTAATTTTGAAAGCAACCTTGTCAAAAGCCTTTGAAGGACTGAATACAATTTCATTTCCCACTCACTTGTTTACCTTCTCAAAGAACTGTAACCAATGAAGGAGGCATAACTGCACTTACGGAAGTCCCACCTCCTCTCCCTCAGAGTGCGGGAGAGCCCTGGCTCAGAATCACACAGAACTGGGCTTGATTTTTTCCTTTGCCACTTACTAACCATGTGCCCTTGGACAGGTTACTCAATCTTCCTAAGCCTCAACTTTCTCATCTTTAAAGTGGGAATAATAGTGGTGATCTCTATGTTGGCTATGGAATTAAATGAAGTAAAATATATGAAATGGTTGGAATCTAATACAACAGGGCTCAATTAATGGTAGCTGTTATCTGCTTGATAATCTTTACGTGAGGAGTACATCCAGGGTTCACTTTATATGGAAAGGCATTTATTTAGTGGTAAACTCCTTGGCTGTTAGTACAGTTAATGACATATTTTATTTATGCATTCAGCATGCACATCTATCTCATGTATGTAGAGATCCCAGGCCTGGTGATGGAAGTAAGTACACCAAAAACTCATATAATGTAACAAACAAGTCTTTAACACAGACATTCTCTCAAGGAGCTAATTCACATTCTTTCCAATCAAGTCTTTGGCCAAAAGATGTAGATGTTCCCAACATAACTCTAAAAATGTATCCATAGGTAGGGGTAGCTCAGAACCCTCCCCTTCCCACAAAAATTGATCCAGAGACATAGAAGCATGGAACAGACTGTCGAATCACAGAGGGAAGATGGGGGAGGGTGAGAAGAGATCAGCTAAAGAAGTTGTATGCATATATGCATAACCCATGGTTAAAACCTTCCCCTTCCCAATTTATTAATATTCTTTTATATTTAAAGAATCACATTTCAGCGGGGGGGCAGGAGGCGGGGGGAGCTGCCAATAGTGTATTCATTCAAACCTATGTATTTTGGTAAAAATTCTTTGATAAAGGCCTGCCAATCTCTGGAACTTACTAAAACTAGTTATAAAGCATATCTAGAATGTCCTGTCCGTTTTGAGGGTGATTGGAAGTGGGAAAGACATGTTAAATCTATCCAAAACCTGAAAATGTTTTGCACTGTGACCATCATCAGATTCTCCACCTGAGCTTTCCCAAAAATTTTTTAAAAATCATTTTATGGGTTTGGAGAGTAGTATTGAATTCACACAACACACAACACACAAATTTTTCCCAACAAATACCTTGTTTGCACCTGACCAGTCACATTCTGTGGGTTTCTCTCAAATGAAAATATTTCCTTGAAATTGGAAGAAGACTTACTAGTAGAAATCACATGGCTGTATTCTCTTGATTCATTTTTTTTTCTTTCCCCATCAAATGTACCCCTAGGCAAGCTTAACAGTGCCTTCCTCCTTGAGCATTCCAGTGGGGGTTGGGCAAGAGGGTAAGACCACCACTTTCAGCTTCACAGGATGAGATGTGTCACAGAGGCGGGCCCCTCGTATGGACGAGCAGGGCAGTGAGAAGAAAGGCCCCAGGACAAAGACACACCAGGTCATTGTACTCACTTGTGCCTTGTTTAGCACCCAGAGAAAGACGGAACCCACACACAATGCTTACAAATCAGTGCCTCAAATCCTCAAGTATTGGTTTTATGCTTTTAATAGTTATTATATTTCACACACCAAGTCTTAATTGCTCTTTGTAGTTCTCCTAACCCTCTATCAGAAGAACCCTTAGTATTGTGTAGTAACCCGTTCATTCTCCTAATAGCCTCTTCAGGACAGGAGGTCATTGAGATGGTCTCCTCCCATCTTGTGTGAGAAGAAGCGGAGGCCCAGTCACTTAGTTTAAACCTTCACCTTCCCACCAGCCCGCCTGGATTCCCCAGCATCTCCTCCAGACCTTGATATCATCTCGCTTCTTCAAGCAGGACACGCCATGCCATCTAACATGCTTCTGTCTCTGCCTAACAGCCCCATTCTTCTCCGCATCTCCTTATTGGGTAGTGTGACCATGGCTCCACCCACCTGAACCGGGGCCAAATCCCCTGGTGACCAACACCAACTCCAAAAGGCTGAGCCACCAGCCTAGCCACTCACCCCCATCTGGCTGGGCTTGGTCACCCCAAACAAGTGTGAAAACACCACCTTTGCCGGCCTGAATCCGAAAGAAATTGGAAACCTGCTGTTAGCTCCATTCCCACTCTCTTCTCATGTTTGCTGTTATTTTTTAACACGTTTTTTTTTTTCTCATAAAAGCACTATCCTCTTCCCCAGAGCTTGCCTGTAGCAAAGGCATGGTCTGTACAACTGCAATTATTTCAGAGAACAGATGGAGTGAGGAGCAGAAAGTCTGTTAATAGTAATAGAAATGCTACATGTTAACCTGGACAGCACACGATGACAGTCCCATGACTACCCGTTCTGTTCCCACCAGCTGGGCAACCAAAGTAGGAATGAGATATTCACAAACACAGCCATCAGCCACGTAGCCACCCAAAGTTAGAACTCAAATTCCTTCACACCAGGGGCCGTGGCGACTGCCGTGGCTCAGGCCGAGAGCAGAGGAAGCCCAGCCACAACTCAGCACCAGGCCTAGCAGAATTGCCCTAGCTCTGGTTCAAATGCCAAGGCCTCCTGGGCTGGCTGAGGCCCAGATTCAGCTTCTAGGCAAACACTGGCCCTAGCAGGGAGCCAATCCAACCAGCACTTCAGAGCCATGCTCTGGGGAGGAAACATTAGGTCTGGCTGGGCTGACCTTGACTTCCTGGGAGGCTGTGGGTGAGTGAGAGGCCTGGCTCAGGAGCCAGAGGCTTCGGCTCCCCCAGGCCGAGGTCCAGCAGGACAAAGGCGAGTCTCTGTGCTAAGTGTTGTATGGTCAGTCGGGAGCAGCAATACAGAGGGCTTGCCCAGCTCTGGGACCAAAAATTTCTTCCCCCTTCCAGAACACGAAAAGAAAACAATGTCTTATCTTGACAGAGGAAGTGGGTACATTTATTTCAACAAATATTTCTTAAGCGCCTACTGTGTGCAAGAAAATATGCCAGGCCCTTTAGGAACAACAAAGAAATAATTGTCCCTACCTTCAAGAAAATGATAATCTAATAAGAGGGACCAAGATAAGCCCAAGTGTAACTGGGTGCATAGCAGAGCATGGTGAGTGCCCAGCGAAGGTACAAACAGCGTGCTCCTGGGTTCCAATAGCAAGGACAGCGTGTCTTGTCCAAGGGGCTTGGACGATGTCCTCCTGGAGGAGGTGGGGGCATTTGAGATGTGTCTTGAAGAATGGGGTGGACTTTCTGGTGGGCACAGAGGAGGGGAGGCAGAATCACACTTGAGGTCAGACCCGTCCCAGTCTGTGTGGGCATGCGTGGGGCGACGGAGGGACCAGCTGGCGGGCTGACTGAAAGCAAGCTGTAGAAGGCCTCCAGTGTCAGGTCACAGAGTTTATATTTAAGTCAAACGTCTGTGGAGAGCTGTTCCTCAGAAAGATGATCGCCACTCTGTGCTTGCAAGAGCCAATTCTGTGACCTCGTGTTGGTCGCTTGGATGGGCAATGGTGTGAATATTTACTCGTGAAAATGAGCTAGCACTGCAGATCCGGGAGCGTGTTTGTGTCTTTACTTCTTTGTTTTCTAAAGAACTTGCTTACCAAGACACCCTGGATTACTCTAATAGAAGCCAGCGCTAATGAGTAGGAAGGGAGGGTAGACAGGTCATGGGCCGGTTGGGAGACTGTTGAAATAGTAGAGACAAGAGCTGGTTCAGACCTTACCCAACGGGTCAGAGAGGATGAGAACGGTGAGAATAGGCTCCAGAAAGTGGATCAAGAAGGAATTGAACATGATTGGAGAGGGAAGAGTCAACAGATGATTCATATTTTGAATTTGATGGGTGACAAAATGATAGTGCCGTTCAGAGAAACAGGTAAGTCAGAGGAGGAACTGGTGAGTGGGGTGGACGTGAGTGTAGCTTTTGGAGGTATAATTAT
Source organism: Myotis davidii (assembly GCF_000327345.1). Taxonomy (NCBI): domain Eukaryota; kingdom Metazoa; phylum Chordata; class Mammalia; order Chiroptera; family Vespertilionidae; genus Myotis; species Myotis davidii. The sequence continues at coordinate 207,907 of NW_006383009.1, forward strand.
TCTTCTGATAACGAATTAAAGAAAGGATCCACACACGGTGTTTCTCATATGCTCCCCTTTCCCTTTCTTTAGTTTCCTCCTTCTCCTCCCTCCTATGCAGAACGAATAATAAAACATTCCTCACCTGACATGCGGGCATTTCTGCTGGCTGCTTGGCTGTGTACGGGGCTTTGAGATTTAAATTCGTCTCTCAGCTTTATTAAGCCAGGAAAATTGCAGTGGGCCAAAAGGTCAGAGTGCGGGCTCTGGGGAGGAGTAAAATACCGTGAACTCGGCAGGATTTGAACTCACCACTCACAACTCCCATCCCCTTGGCATGCTGCCAGAACCGCTGAGCCAGGCGAGAGCATTCCTTCCCCCAGCCGTCTTGAGTGGGCAGATGCTACGGAGCGACCGCCATCCCCAGAGGACCGGGCAGCACAGTGGCAGAAGGCATTTGATTCGGAGATGCTGGCACATGTTGCCAATAAGTTCATCTTTGCAGGATGTATGTTTTAAATTACACGAGTGCCCAAGAGACCGAGGTGTGGAGGAATTGGCAACACGCAAACAAAAACCATAGTGCTGTGAATCAGAGTCAAGCCCAGTTCTGTCCCTCTACCTCCTGACCTTGCCTGCCCTTCTCTGCAGGGAGCGGAGGGAGGAATTGGGAGACAAGGGACATGGTTTTAAGTCCCCGAGAAGCCCTTCACTTGCTCACAATGACTGGCATTTATTGATCACTTAGTACGTGCTGGGTGCTATTCTGAGCCATTTATGAACTCAATGTGCATAACACTCTAAGAGAAAAGCATGATGGTGGTTATAATCTCTATTTTATACAGAGATCCTGAGGCTCAGAGAGTTTAGGCAACTTGCCCAAGGCCACACAGTAACTAGATAGGATTCACATCACTAAGGTATATGGCCTCGGACAGATTCTCTGATCCTTCTCAGCCTATTTTCCCATCTGTAGCCTCAGAATAATAACCTCTATTTAGGGGATTTTTTCCTATAGTGACCCCTTGTTTCCAGTAATGTGACTCTTGGCCACATCAAATTATGGCCTTAACTGACTCAGACCCAAATCACCTGCCACCTCTGACCACAACATCTGGCCCTGCTGAATCATATTTTATTCTTATGCTGACTTTCTCTAGACAGAAGTACCCCCACTGCCGCTCACACTCTGCCCGGGAGTGTTTTGCCCCTCACCTGTGTCCCCGTAGCCCCTTGTGTAAGTCTCCCCAGAGTGTCACACTGTACTGCTGTTCACGGCTCTGCTGTCGGTTTGTGGGCCATGCCAGGGCATCTTCACACAGACTGAGTGTAGGGTGTTGGGCCGGGGAGCTGAAGTCATTGAAGAAATGGGGATCTTCAGCCTGAACAAAGGTGAGAACTGCCTTCAAATGCGTGAGAGGCTATCCTGTGCCGGGAAGGCAGCACTTGTTCTAGGCAGTTCTCAAAGAAAGGACAGGAGCCAGTGTGAGCTTCAAGGGGCCGTGTTTGGCCCCATGAGATGTGGCCTAGCTGGACTTGAATGAGTCGCATTCACAGGGAACGGGGGACACCCCTTGCTGGAGGTGCCATGACCGTGCTGGGTAGTTGCTGACCAGGTTTGCAGTAAAGGGAATGTGGCCCCAATTTCCTCACTGTTCCAGGATTCTGTGATCTGTCCCACTCCCAGGCAAGCTTAGAGGCCCGGCCCACTGTCTCTGTGTGCTCCAGTGTCCCAGGCTGCACTGGGCATGCGAGGAGCTCAGTCTCTCGGGCTCCAGGCACTGGGGACAGATCTTCTGGAGCAAGTCTGCTGGCCATTAAGGCAACTGCTCTTCCAGGGACCACCGGGAACCAACACTGAGGCCATTTGTTCACAGTAGCAAAACTTGACCCATGGACATTGCTTCACAGTCTGAAAAAATACTCCCACACTTGTAACTCGTTTTCTTTTTAGAATAACCCTGTTGTATGAAACATAAATTATTGTCATTTTGCAGACAGTAACCCGCCCCGTGGTGAGAGTGACTAGCACAGCCCCAAACGCTCAGCCTATTCAGGAGCCATTCAGGCCAGGGTCGAGGCCCTCTGTCCTTTACTTGTCATCTTTCCACGACATCGGTTGCCCTTCTGAAGAGCAGCCTCTGGCACTCACTTGCCAAAACCAGCACAGAAAACTGAAGTATGCATCAAGTAGGAATGCGTTTGGGTGCGAGGAAGAAAAGTCCCTACCACAGGGACTGTGGACTTTATTTGTTTCATGCAACAGCAAGTCTAGGGGCTGGCAATCCTGGGTGGATTCAGCTGCTCCAGGACCCGGGCTCTTTCCATCTTTCTGTTTCACCATCCTTAATACATAGGCCTTCAACCTTCTGATTGGCCCCTAGTGGTCACAGGATGGCTGCTACACACCCAACATCACATCCATATTCCAGACAGGAAGAACGGAATGGGTAAAGGGGCAAAAGGCAACAACAGTTTTCTCCTAGTGAGTCCTTGTCCTTTGTTCAGGAGCAGATCCCTTCCTGGGGACTTTCTCCTCCGTCTTCTTGGCCAGAACGTGGCCTCCCCTCGGTGCAAGGAAGGCTGGGAGACCCAGTACTGCAACTTTCCAGCCTCTACAGTAGAGGAAGGCAAGGGGGAAGGGTAGCGGATCCACAGTGACTACACAACACCTCTGCCCAAATGTGTCAACGCCTGACATGAGCCCCAGCTCCCGGGTCAAGGTGCCTCGGTCCACACAGCCCAGGAAGTGTCTTTGTCAGCAGCTATGGAGAGAGAGGATGGCCTCCTGAATGCCAGCCTGAAATGTGAGTCTGTCCTCGGAAAGGAAAGGCTTTAGGCTCAAGGGACACCACCGACTGCATCCTGGTGGGACCATCAGCCCTGGTGAGGAGCAGCTGTTACACTCAACCTCCCCCAGGAAGAAGGCTCTTAACTAGATTTCCCATGCAGAACTTTGTGGGGGAGGTTCAAACACAACCAACCCACCATAGGCTAAATTTGTATGCCAACCAACATCGTAATGAATAGTGGGAGTGGAGGGTGACTTCAGCTTCTCGATTTGGTGCCCGAGGCCCTTAATCTTCCGAGCCCAGGCACAAGGGACCCCAGCCGAGGTCGTGGAAGCTGCCCCCTTTATGTAGAGGGCGCATGGTCTTCCCTGAGGGCACTAAACAGGAAGAGAAACCTGGGTTTCAGTCAGTAATGGATTTGGTTGAGGACTTTCGGGAACCAGATTTTAGGACTGTAGATCTCGCCAGTAACTCTACATTAGTGTCACCTGGGGAAACTTCCAGATTAACACCAATGCCTGGGCCCCACTCCAGATCCCTTAAGTCAAGGGTCCAGCTTTGGCAGCTTTAAAAATCTCCCCTGGTGCTTCTAATATTGAGGCAGGGATAAGAACTACTGCCCGGAAGAGATTGGCTCTCCACTCAACTTGACCATGAACCTTAACCTCATCGGGCCAGCTCAATTTTTCATTCAAGGATACATGAGTGCTGTAGGCAACAAAACCACATACATAATCATATCAGAAACTAGAGAATTACAAAGCCAGACACTCAAGTTTCCTGTGGTCTCCAAATGAGTTGAATGAAATATCTGAGGTAAGGACCCTGTTCTAAAATGCACGTGGGGTTGTTTTAATTGGAAAAGGTAAGACACACAGATGGACGGGATGGTCACGAAGGAAGAAGAACCTGTAACTCACAGGTCCCCAGAAACAGGAGTCATGGCAGCCACACAGGGTCACACAGGGAAGCACCAGGGTCGGTCATGAGGTGAAAGCATGGGCGAGAGCCTTTATTGTGATTTTTGTGGGAAGCAGTGGGTGAGGCAGGATAGCTAAGTCTAGGATTGACTGGTTTGAAGAATTCTGGTGGACTCGGGCACAGGGGCTGCCCCTAGTTGTCAGGCTCCTGGCCCTGGGATCATTATGTCAGGGAGATAGTGGCTCAGCCCGATAATAGAGGTGATGCAGGGTGTAGGGTGGGTTTGCATTTGAAGAGCCTGCCCTCAGGTGAGCGTTTGCTGTCTCTAGAAACTGGCAGCCTCTCCAGGGTCAGCAAGGCCCTATTGTCAAAGCATCAGAAAACGAAATACATGATGAATACAGGCCCCACCTTCTCAGTACTTCTAGGACTTGAGACTCTCCATAGGCATCCTGTCATATCTGTCCAAAGAATACTTTCACTCCTTCCCTCTGGGAAAGGAAGCTACACACAGACCCCTCGCATGGCAAGGTGGAGGGAGGTCTCGGAGCCTCTATAAGGTTCACCTGCACGTCAGGAAAGGCCCTCTGCCCGGACACTGCTGAAGTACAGAGAGGGTTCCATAAGATTTTGTAACCTACCCATTGTTTCTGTGTACCTTAAAAACTCCGGGCATCAACATAAAGAAACATGTATGTCAATTTTATAGGCAAAAATGAGATTTTACTTTATAATTTGCATATCTTTGAAATCAAACACTTGTGCTTTTATTGATCATTTGCATTTCTTATTTTATGAATTGTCTATCCATGTCATTTGTCTATTTTCCCATTGGGTTATTACTCTTTTTCTTTTTAATTAATTTATTTTTGTTTTAAGATATTTGAATCTTTATTGTTGAAAGTATTACATATGTCCCCCTTTTCCCCAGCCTGCCCCTTCCCCCTCCCCCCACCATTACTCATTTTCTTATTAACCTAAAAGCTACTTTATATAGTAAGGATATTAATCCTTCTTCATAGGTCTTGTAAATATTTTCTTCCAGCTTACTATCTTTGAATTTTATTTTGCTTTTTTTGTCATAGAAAAGTTTCAAAATTATATCTAGTTAAGTTTATCAATCTTTTCCTTCATGCCATTTACTGCTAACAGTTTGGTGTATTCTATGCATTGCAAATATATTTATAAGTATATATATAGTTAAATATATAAAGTTTTCCTGCACATTTTAGATTATATTATACAAATTATTCTGAAACTTACTCATTTCAGTTACTAGCATAATCATGAATATTTCCCATATTAAAATATAAAGCTCTAACTCTAATGTGGTATTCCATTATAGGAACTACTATAATTTTATTGAATCAGTTTTTAAATTTTTTTTATTTTCACATTTAAATTTGAACATTTTGGGGGTTGAGAGAAATAGAGACTGAAGTTTATTTATTCCACGTTTTGAACCAATTGTCTCAATAGGACTTGTAAAATAATCTGTCCTTTCCCCACTGGATTGAAATAACTTAATCACATAATAAATATCATATATTTGCTAACATATTAAATACACCTAAATACACCTATATTTAGAACATTGGTTTCTCTCTAGGTTTTCTATTTTGCTTCATTTGTTTATTTATTCCATAATCAGCACAACATGGTTGTAATTATTTTAGTTTGTAATATATTTTAATACCTACAAAGTCAATATTATCCCATTTCATTTTTTTCAATATTGCCTTGGCTAATGTTTTTCTGCATTTATTCTGAAATTTAGAATCATTCTATGAAGTTCCCAAAACATCTATTTAGGGTTTTGATTGGAATTGTGTTAAACTGGCTAATTAATTAAAGAACTAGTGACATAATTTGCTAATGATTATTTCAGTTTAAAAGCATAGTGTGTCTCTCTCCATCTCATCAAGTTTTGTTTTTATGTACACTTAGTAATGTTTTTGTTTTCTGTGTAAGTCTTGCATTTTTTTCATCAAGTTCATTTCTAGATATTTTATATTTTTATTAAAATTTTTTAAATAAAATTTTAAAAGTATATTTTCTAATGGATCATTATTATCTGTAGGAAATACTCATTTTGTGTTCCTTTTGTAACAACTCACTTTACGGAATATTAGTTTAATTGTTTTCAGCTAATTCTTGTGGATTTCTCATGTAGACAATCATGTCATTTGCAAAAAAATAATAACTAATTTTTCTAATATTTTCATCTCTTTATTCTTTTTTTCTGAGTTCTTAAAGATTTTCTTGGGTTTATCTTCATATTCCCTGATTTAATGTTCTAAAGTATATAATATGTGGTTCACTGCTTCTTTTGGATTTTAATATTCAACAATCATTTTTCTCTAAAATACTCATCTTTGGAAAGTTGCCAAACTTTCTCCCACTTGTCAAAACCAATGGTCCTTATCCCCTGATGGTTCTGATATACTGACTTGATCCCCACTCCTTCCTGGAACTTCCTTTTCTCTTGGCATCCATGCCACTGTGCTCCCTGGTTCTCCCTCTAACTCTCCTCCTCAGTCTCTCTGTCCTCCCCTCTGAGTTCCCAAGTTCCACTCTAGTTGTTCTTCTGTTCTCGCTCTTCAAGTTCTCACTGACAATCTCATCCGCCCCTATGCCCACCACCCACAGGCCAGGTTTTGAGAGAGTTCCAGCCTCATAGTTCCATTTAAGGTACATCCCTGCCTGGATGTTTTAACACCAAACCCACTGTCTCCCAAATGTGTTACTCCTGTTATTCACAGTGCCATCGTCCACTTAGTTGCCCAAGGTAGAACCTCAGCAGCATCCTAGACATCTTCCTCTCCCGTGTGTGTCTGCCCTATCCAGTCACTTCATGCTGTTGACTTAGTGGTACGAATGCCTCTTATCTCTCTCTCTCTCTCTCTCTCTCTCCTACTTGACTTTTCAGGCCTTCAAGATCTCCAGAGCACCCAGTTGTCTCTTTCCCCACTCTACTTTTAGTCTTTTACTCATCCTTGTCACATGCCTTCCCAAAACACATTTAGTCATGCCAGTTGTTTGTTCAAACAATTTCAGTGGATTCTGTTGCAAAACAAATTCCAAACAGATAGGGCTTTCTGTTATCTGGTTCCAATAACCCTTCTATTTTTCACCCTCTATTCCTTCTAGACACCCTATGCTCCAGCACACCAAGACTCTCACCATCCCCCAGTCAGCTTTGCACAGCCCCTTCCCTTTGCATACTGCTTGTCCTTCAAGATCAAGTTCAAAAGACAATTCCAAGAAGCCTTCCTGGACTCCTGAGTTGGAGAGGTTTAGGATCCCTCCTCTGTGCTCCGGCTGTATCTGATAAATGCTCCTTTTCTCAGGCACTTTGCGCGGGAACTGCAGTTATGTCTATGTCTATCTCTCCGTCCAGATCAAGAGGAGGCGCAGGACTCCTCTATCTATCTTGCTCACTTCTCACTCTCACGCACCCTTCTCTCCAGCATACTCACCGGTCTAAGTTTCTATTCAAGTTAAACCCAGCTACCACTTATTCCATGCCTGCATTGAACAGTTAAAAAGTACACATCTGAGGCATGTAATATTACCTAGTAACCTTACTATATACCTTTGTATATTCAGCTTCTCACTTTCCAACTATTTCTCACTCTTTCATACCTTCCTCTCTGTCTTCAGACTTCCTCAAATTCCTCTTCCCCTAATGATCTTGCAACTAATTCACTGAGAAAATACAAGCAACCAGAAGACAATGTCCTCACTCCCTACCACATCTTCCAATTCCCTGTATCCTCTGCTCCCACCAAAGGCCCAGCTCTCCCCTTTTTCTCTGTCCTGTCCCCTCCCACTTCCCAGTCTTGGCTCTTGCAGTGGTCTCCTTTTTCTTCTCTAGCATACACAACTCTCTTTCTACTGGATCATTTCCATTGGCCTGCAAGCCTGCCTCATTGTCATCTGTTTCTTAAAATACAGGAATAAAGATAAAGCGTATCTTTTGACTCTTTCTCCCTACTAATAAGAACCACTCTATGTTTCAGCTGTCCTTCACACCAAACCTTTTCAAAAATCATCTTGAATAACTATCTCCAATTCCTCATCTCCCACCTCATCTCCAATCAAACCTCCATCCTTTCTACTCCACTGAAACTGGTCTTGCCAAGATAACAGCGGTCTTCTAGTTATCGAATCACGTTGTCACAACTGTGTCCTCAGCTTGCTCTATCCTTCAGCTGCATTTGGCACAGTTGACCACTTCCTCCTTCTTAGAACACTTCCTGTCTCAGACTTCATGATATCTACTATTACCTATACCTCCCTGGTCTCCTTTGTTTAATTTTCCTTCTCCTCTCTTCTCTTCTCTTCTCTTCTCTTCTCTTCTCTTCTCTTCTCTTCTCTTCTCTTCTCTTCTCTGTTAGAGTTCAGTCATATTCCCCATGTCTGATCTTCCCATGAATAATTTCATTGGATTCTATGGATTTAGGCCCAACTATGTGTTAATGACTCCCAAATTTATACATCCGGTCCAGAATTCTCCCCCAAACTCCAGACTGTGACTTATATACTTGTCCTCTAAGAAGCATTTCTAACTTAACAATCAGTTAAGTTTCTGCACAATTAAGTTAAATTGTAGCCCCAATTTGTAGTGTTTGTGGATTTCTATAGTGCAAATACTCCCACCATAGCCAATTTCAAGCTACTCCAATTTCAAGCTGCAGAAACAAATGGCAGAAATAACATATCTAAAACAGAACTCTTGATGTTCCCTTTCAAACATTCTTCTCTCCAAGTCTTCTCTATTCATTAAATAGTACCATTCTCCCAGTTGCTCCAGCCAAAACCTCAGGTATCATCCTTGATTTCTCTTCCCCCACCCCTTCCTCACTGCTCTACTATCTAGTTCATCAGCAAATCCCTTGGATTCTACCTTAAAATACTTCCCTAATCCATCTACCTGCTTCCATTGCTGCCATCCTAGTCCAACATGCCATCATCCCACACTACACTACGGCGGTAGCCTCCAAACTGGCCTCCTGGCTTCCCCTCCTGCTTCCTGCCGACCATTGATTCTCCACACAGCCACCAAAACAATCCTTTAAAAATGGAAATCAGAGCATATCATTCTCCTGCTTTCGTCTCCTGACTACAACCTCCCAATGATTCTGCATTGCACTTAACCCCCATCCTCATCCAGGCCCACGAAGCCCTCTGTTGTTTTGCTCCATCCACCTCTCCAACCCTGCCATGTCCACACACATACACACCCTCGCTTGCCACTAGCCACATGGCATTCTTTCTGTTCCTCCAACCTTAACTTTTTTCTGCCTGAAGGCCTAGGTATCAGCTATTTCCTCTTCTTGCAATGCTTACTCCCTCTCACTCTACCCTATTTTATTAATCATAGTACTAATCAAACTTAACATTTCCTCAGGTTTTGTTTGTTTGTTTGGGTGTGTATTTTTAAAATATGTATATCTTACCTAGAATAAAAGCTTGCTGAAAGTATGGACCATACTGTCTTGCTATTTGTTGGAATCCTAGTACCTAGAACAGTTGCAGGCACATAGTGGGTGTTCAGTGAATGCTTGTTGAAGGGATGAGTCCTGACCCAGAGTAAGATCTCCTATATTTGCTGAATTAATAGATAAGTCGCCCCAACTACACTGTGAGCTTCTTGAGAGCAAGCCCTGTCTTAGGTTCCTTTGTTTCCTCCGCAGCACCTAGCATGACGCTAGGGATTTCCAGGTGCTTAGCAAATATGCGTGTTTGATTTATTCCTTTTCATACCGGGAAGTCGAACTTTTTAAGCTGTCTTCTTAGTGAACTTCTTTTCTCTGAGCACAAGCGTGAGGCACAAGAGGAAAGTCATGAGAACCAAGATGACCTAGGTAGGAAGTTATAGGGGTGGGTCAGCCATTATAGGTGAGAATAGAGATAAAAGATGGTCTGCACCTGGTAGTTTTCCCATCACTATTCTATATGCCATAACGATGCATTTCTTTTTGGTGACTGTGTTACAGAGTGCAACCTACATCCTGATAATGGTGGATCCCGATGCCCCTAGCAGGTCTTCACCCCAAGCTCGGTTCTGGAGACATTGGCTGGTGACAGATATCAAAGTAAGCCAGCCGAGAGGCGCTTTCTGATTCACTGGGGATTATGGCTGGAAGATTGTTATCATTCTCTGCGGTTCTCAGTTCTCATTTCACGAGGGTTGAAGACTCTGATGTGCAAGGACTTCTGCGTCAGGTCACCCCCCAGCTCCTAGCTGTCACAGCCCCTCCCAAGTTTTCTAACAATTTCAGAAATGTCCCAGGGTCAATGGTGCACAGGCAAATGGGCCGTCAGAATAACAGGGGGAGGAGCCCCAATTTGTAGCGTTTGCTGATTTCTGTAGTGCAAATACTCCCACCATAGCCAATTTCAAGTTACTGAATTAAGGACTAACACACAATTTCTGAAAATTTAGCAATTGGCTCTGGCACCCCACTGCCAGGGCCTGGGTTCAGGGGCATGGGGTGATTCTGTGCAGTCCAGGTGGCAGAATTGGTGGGGGGCATCCGGCAGGACCTCCTCCTGATAGACAGACATTTCCTTTCTTTGTGCAGGATGAATTAAGGACTGACTCACACAATTTCTGAAAATTTAACAATTGGCTCTGGCACCCCATTACCAGGGCCTGGGTTCGGGGGCATGGGGTGATTCTGTGGCAGAATTGGTGGGGGGCATCCGGCAGGACCTCCTCCTGATAGGCAGACATTTCCTTTCTTTGTGCAGAAACAAATGGCCTCCCCTCCTCTTTGTCCCTTTGCCCTCACATTTGTGAAGGAGCCTGGCTCACACGTTCTGGTGTAGGTCTGAGGAGCTCAAACCTGGTAGATTGTCAATGGCATTCTGTAGGGATGGGTGGAGGGAAAGTTCTAATGACAGACAAGCTCACTGAGGGGCTTCTTAGAGCTTTCGGTATCCTAACATGCACTATTTAATATGCATTTATTTTCCAACCTCATTCATCAAACGAGGAGGTTGTCATGATGACCCAGTGAGAACATACTGCGAGCATTCGGAGAACATAAAGGACGCCATAAGGAGCTTGTGTTCTTCCTTCTAGAGCTGTGGGGCAGAGGAAGGGGCATCCGTCTGAACTAGCTATTGGCATGCCTGAGCAAGGCAAGAGCTCTCACTGCCACTGGAGTAAGGGGCTTGGGGGGGAGTTACCCTGGCAACCAGCCCTGCTCAGTGACCACAGGCCCTTCACAGGATGCTCAGGTGCTCCACACTGCCCAGCCGAGCACCCTTCGGCCTGCTGGGGAGCCTTGGGGACACCATAAGCATTTGAAGGGGCAGAGCTCGGGGAGATCTGTGCCATCAGGGGAGGGAGGAGAGCTGAGGGCACAAAAGGAAGAGACTGGATCTTGCCCCAGTCTAGAGCGTTGCCATCCTCTGAGCTTGGTGGTCATAAGGGGCTGACCACCACACACGGCAGTCTCTAAGATGGTTCATGGGGCAATTCTGAGGCCAGAAATCAGAAGCTGTTGGGGATGAAATAATTTCAGCATTGAGGCTGCCTCTCTCCTAAGCCTGAAGTCCCCCTGCCCATTCCCCTCACCACAATACTCACTCAAGACAGTTCCCTCACACAGCCTTGTGGTGTACACATAGGTTCTGCCTCAGCAGCCCAGCTCAGAAGCAGAGCAGGTGGTAGCTGGCAGGCGGCAGCTGTCGGCAAGGCTGCTAAGCCGCAGAGCTTACCAAGGGCACCTGCCCGGCACAGCCCTCTGTCTTCCCGCTCAGGCTGGAGAAGGCTTGGGTTTCGGCCGCATTTTCACCCACTTTCCCCGATCCAAGGGGCCAGCAGGAAGGAGCAGCTCTCAGCTATATCCACTTAGCCTGCCCACCAGCCCACAATTTCCGCCAGCCACAAAGCCCACGGACACCAGGCCCTTTTGGGTCTCAGGCTGTGGGCCTTGGCCAAAGGAGGAGAGGTTCTAATCACACTCAGAGGCGCTTCCTTTGTGTGGGTGTTAGCTGCTGCTGGGTGATCTCCAACAGTTAGAGCACCTTCGGGTCAGCTTATCAAACACAGATTCCCGGGCACCGCTGCAGGCAGGCAGGAGGGCGCGGCAGCCGAGGTTAACAAGCACCCAGGCGGAGTTTAGCAGTTTGAAGGAAGAGGGAAGAGTTCCGTGTCAGAATGCCTGGGTCATGGTTAATATCAGCAATTTTCAAAGCAAAGGCACTTTGAAACGTCCTTTTGATCCTCATAATGACTTTGTGAACTGGGCATTATCCCCAGTTTAGAGATGGGTTGTGGAGGTGGGTCTTCAATCCAGGACCCCAACTCCAAGCGTCCGCCCTTCCTGCCATGCCTTGTGGTTTGGGTTCACAGCACACCTCCTCTATCAGCTCCACTGTGGCAGGGGCGTGCCCCCGTGCCCCCTGCAAAATGGGAAACTGGTCTCTTTACTGCCCCCCTCCCCATCCCAGGGCCCTATTTCTGGTTATTTTTATGGGGAGATGCGTCCAGGCATCCTCCCCAGAAAACGCTATCTTGGTAAATGAAACACCCCTGACCAGCGTGGTGAGCCCCATAGAGGTAAACCCT
>NW_006383009.1:220246-232207 GCF_000327345.1 Myotis davidii
CATAAAGCACCACACGTGGAGCAACCGTGCTCTGCGGTCCACAGTGGCCACAGAGGCAGACTGGGTGGAGCCTTGGTGGGCCTGGACATTAGGGTCCTGGCCTAGTTGGGTGATGGACTGGGCCATGCTGGGGGCAGTCCCTCAATAGGGTCTGTCTTTTCAGGTTGAAACAAGACAGCAACCAGTTCAATACAGGGAGCATCCACACCTCCCCCCCCCCCCCCAAGTGAAACTAAAAATTTGAGTGAAGTCCATCAGTAGGAACTATGCAGCTGTGGTACACATTGCTCCTTTCACTCTGCAAAAATGGATTGACCATTACTTGCTGTGGCATCGTGTGTAGGGGCAAGGAGCCAAACTGCTGTCGTTCCCACCTGAATCCACCAGCATCAACCATATGACTGCAGGTGGCAAGTTGCTCAACCTGTGTCTGTCTGCTGGCTCGTCGAGTGGGGATACCAGTAGTCCCTGCCTCACACTGTTGTTTGGAAGCTTAAATGAGTTATTTTAAATCAAGTGCTTAGAACAGTATTCAGAACGCACAGTAAGCTCGACATACCTGTTTGCTGTGACCTTATCATTGTGGCTTGAAGTCAGGGGCTGTGCTAGTACTGGGTTACAGAGGCAAGGAGGGATGTGTCTGTCCTCCGAGGGCTTCTGTTCAGGTGAGGCAGGGGCAGGAGGCGGCAGCACGGGGTGGGGCTGCGAGGGCAGCCGGCTCACTCCGGGCAAACTTCCTACACCTGCAGGCGCCCATTGGCTCGGGGGAAGGACTAGACTTCCATCCCCCTCTTTGAAAATCTCTCCTTGAGCAAAGGAGATTTTCAGAGAGCACTGGCACATATCATATCTTTCTCTCCCCTGGGCCACGTCCTCAGCTTTTCCTTTAAGATGTTTTTCAGTTCTGATTCAATCTAATAATCTTCATGCTAAAGCCTAATTAAGATATCAATTAATTTGCATCATCCCTTTCAGAAGAGACAGGGTTCATCTTCTATTTGTCTCTGAATATCGTGCTCAGACGTTTTCATTAGACTTTTTATTGTTAATGGGAATATTGAACACAGGCAGATGGTATATTAATACTTTCCACAAAGAGTATCATGATTGGTAGCAAAGAACACTAAGAACAATTAAAAAGACAAGAGTACCTTTTTCCTTCCAAAAAAGAAAATCTTCCTAAAAATCGTCAATGATTTGAAAATGTGTCCTGAATATATTTTTTGTTTAAAAGAGAAAAGGAAACTGCAAGTTCACGGTTCCCTTTCATTCAGTGTCCTCGGCCTGTGGCAGCTCTAAGGGCAACCGATTCTGGGTTGAATTAAAGGGGCCTCTAAGGTTTTACTATTCCGTCTACAATGTTCTATAGGGTTGGGCTTTTCCACAATAAGAGGGGTTTTTTTAAGGTCCTTTGAGTGTAAGTAAGATCAATGGGAAAGCCAACAAACAGGGCCAGGGTCACAGCCCCTTGCTGTCCAGACATGTGGTCAGGGCTCTTCTGTTTGAATTACCGCTCCCACTCCTGAGAGACCTCAGGCAAGTTACTTGACCTCTCTGAGACGGCTGCTTGTCTGCAAAACTGACACAATTCCCTGCTCTCCAAGTCTGAGACAGGAAAGAAGGAAATTACACATGCAAAGAGGAGAAGCCTCCCCTGAGACAGGCGCTGCAGAAAGCAGCAAATGTATCCTTGTTTCTAATCAATCGAGCAGTAGATCCCGTAGAAATCTGAACATATATTTACATAATCTGAGTTTCTATATGCTCATAAGTACGCTAATGCTAATAAACAGAAGAATAAACAAACTTTATCAGGACCACAGGTTCAGACAAAGAGGTCAGGCCAAGGAAATAGAATTAATTCTTTAATTTCTGTATTTTGACCTGGATTATTCGTTTCGCTGCCGGTATTTGTGCACTTGACTCTGCATGCTTTGCCCTCTACTGTGAAGGTCCACCTGCAAGGCATGGCTTATGCTCCCTCAGAGCATGTGGGTTTAGCTCTCTGGGCCTCACAAGCCTTTGGTGATGGGGACATTGCAAAGGGGTATTGGTTATAAACCAGATTTGTGCATGCCACTCGAGGGAGGGCGAAGAGCCGGGACGAACCAGGGGAGGTTCCAGATTCCGCCATTCTCAGCTGGTAATCTCTGAGCCTCAGTTTCCTCACCATTGAAATGGGCATGATCACATCTATTTCCCAGGGTTCACTGAGATCAAGGCTCCTGAACCAGAACGGAATAGGAGCAGGACCTCAATACATGTGATTCTCTCTCCCACAACCCCAACTGTGAAATCTGACCCCAGCGGCCACTTAGGACTTAGCAACTTCCCTTAGGCTATTGGACTCCTCTTTTGCCAAGTAAGAACTCTAGACAATGCCCCAACTCACAAACCAAGAGGGGGGGACACCCATTCTTTTGCCTTTTGATTCTAGATGGATTCAGCCCAGCCTAGAGGACCTGACCTGACCCAGACTTATTTGGGGACGGTCATAGTTGGGAGAGAGGGGTTCTATCCCACAACTCAACCTCTGGAAATTGCCCCGTGACCTCTGGACCAGGTCAGGGCCCCCTGGAGGCATTCCAGACCACAGCCAGGGCAAGAGGCTAAGCTACAAGTGGCAGGCCTGCTGTGTGCCTCCCACGCCCACGGCTGCATGTCATCCCCAACACCTGCAGTTTTTATTTCTTACACGACCCAGCCTAGCCCTCGCCACCTCCTTATCACTCACAGTCCCCACCTTGCTGTCACTGTCCCACCCCAGAGATGCCTTTGGTCCCATTCAAAATAATTTAAACAAAATGTTGCTACAAAGTGGAATATTATCTTTTGATGAATGTTTTTAAAGCCCTTTAGGTTTTCATGGTAATTTGCAGTGTAAAATTATTTGGAGATAAGAGCCAAATTAGCTCCCGTACGCTGAGGTCGCTGTGTCCTGTTATCCATGTGAACGGTGTTTAAATATAATCAGCCCTTAGACTAATGCAGCATAATTGTTCATTTGAAATAGCTTTTTTTACTCCATTCAATGAGTCATTAAAATATTCAAGGGATAATGCAGTGAATTGGAAATGAATTTCTCATATTATCCCATGCATACTGTAGTGCTTCAGGTAACTAAGGAGAAAGGGGGAGAGGGAGAAGAGGAATATAAGGTCTACAGGCAGGGAGGGGCCCGAACATACAGGAATATGGTAAACAAAGCTTTTTAGTTGGTTTATGGGAAGTATAGAGAGAAAGGCTGACCATGAGGGGTGAAAAAAAGAAAAGAAAAATGCTGTTCTTTGAAGAACCCAATTGCTCGCTCTCTCTCTCTCGCTCGCTCTCTCTCGCTCTCTCCACTCTGAGATTCTGTGCTCTCCGCTGTTAACTTATTTTTATCAAATATGTTTATATCAGAAAGTCGTTATGGAAACCAATTTCTCTCTCTAGGAGAATTCCTGGAGCAGGCAAAAAATTCTCTCTCTCTCTCTCTCTCTCTCTCTCTCTCTCTCTCTCTCTTTCTCCTCTCCCCTCTCCTCTCCCTCTCTCTCCACTCTGAGATTCTGTGCTCTCTGCTATTAACTTATTTTTATCAAATATGTTTATATCAGAAAGTCGTTATGGAAACCAATTCTGCCATCCTGGAGAATTCCTAGATCAGGCAGAAAACTCTCTCTTCCTCTCCCTCTCTCCCTCTCAGTCGCTCTGACACACACACACACACACACACACACACACACACACCCCGAAAGGCACAGCATAATCTTGCTCACCCAATTCTAAACTCATCTCCGACGGGGACAGCGCGTGGCACCTGGCTTCCCTCAGTGGGCAAAGCTGTAAAATGGACAAGCCTGAGACAACAGTCCAAACCCACCCGCCCTCACATGAGGAACCTGGGCTCGTCGCTGTCCACGGGCCTCAGCCTCCACCCTGAGCACATTCGCTTAGGAAGGGACAAAGGGGAGTGGGGGCAGCACGTTCGAAACAGTGACCTTTCCTCGGTCCCAGGAACGTTCCCTTAGCGCACACTGCCGGTGCCACCCTGAAACATTGTCTTCCGTCCCGGCCACGCTATTGTAAGAAAGCTCGGGCGCGGCATGAGGAAAGCAGCCAGAACCGTGGGGCTCTGCGAAATCACACCAGGTGAGCAGGAGCGGAAAGAGGTGGGGAGGACATGAGAGCTGCCCTTGAAGATGATTTAAAGATTTCCTGAAAAATCTGAAGAAATCAAATCGGAAAACAGGCGATCCTGCTGTGCTCCGCTGGACAGATGAGACCGAATGGGCGGCATTTCCATGGAAGGCAGTTTTGGCTGCATGTAAGAACAAACTTTCTAAGAATTTGAACCGCCTAAGAGCAGAGCATACACCTTGCAGGGAAGCTTTTATCACTGAAAGGACTTATTCCTGGATCACCCAGGAACTTTCCCCTGCAGAGAAGGCTGGGTGTGCCCCTGGGCACCTGCAAACAGTGTCTCCACTCACCGTGTTTCTTCTCCTGGCTAGAGATGCTCTTCTTACAGCTTATATCTATATCACATATTAACAACAATAATTAAAGAATGAAGAATAAAAAGGGAAGGGAAGGGAAGAGGAAGAAAGAAAAGAAACATCGTTCGTACACTTAGCATGTGGTGCCGGGCACAGTGCTTCCATGAATATCTCCTTTAATCTTCACAAAAGCCCAAAGAGGAAGGTAATATAAACAAGAAAATTAAGGCCTAGAGGGGCTACGCAACCACTGCTGGCGAGTGGCTGGTTGGGATTTGAACCCAGAGCCTCGCGTATAATCGTGACTCCAGATCACCTCTCCAGCGAGGTCAGGCAGAGTTCACCCCCACTCCCCAGGCCCAGCGCACGTGACAACTTATGTCAGGGCCAGGAATGGCTCCTGGAGGCAGTGGTGCTGATGTGAGTGGTGGGCAGCGTGAGGTTCCTGGCCCTTGACCCTTAGCCTCCATTCTTGGCCACACCCTCTGCAGCCACAGTGCAGCTCTGAACCTGGACCCAGGGAGGGAGACTCTCTGACTTGCTGAGAGCAAATGATATACTGTACCTCCCTGAGCCTGTTCCCTTGTCTGTAAAAGACACTAGCTTCGACCTCACAGGAATGTTGTGAGGACTCAGTGAGATGAATATGTAAAGCACTCAGCACCCAGCACCCAGCACCCAGCACATAGTCGGTAGGGTGGTGGCCCTAAATCTCTCCCCCACCCCCCACCCCCCTGAAGCTTAGAAAATAGAGCCTTTATGGTAAGGAGCATATGTGGCCCCCTAGAGGCAGGACAGGGCCTGGCCAGGAGAGTAAACTGCTCACGTGGCCACCACCTAAAAAACTTTGAGGGGAAAAGACATTTGGGAATAGGACTTAATAGGGAGGTGTTGGAACCAACTATTTTTTAATATATTTTATTGATTTTTTACAGGGAGAAAGGGAGAGGAATAGAGAGTTAGAAACATCGATGAGAGAGAAACATCAATCAGCTGCCTCCTGCACACTCCCTACTGGGGATGTGCCCGCAACCAAGGTACATGCCCTTGACCGGAATCGAACCTGGGACCTTTCAGTCCGCAAGCCGATGCTCTATCCACTGAGCCAAACCACTTAGGGCAAGGAACCAACTATTTTACTTCCATTGTGCTCAGCACTGTGGCTAATAAAAAGTAATGATAGCCCAGCTGGTGTGCGTCAACCTATGAACCAGAAGATTATGGTTCAATTCCAAGGTCAGGACACATGCCCAGGTTGCCGGCTCGATCCCCAGTGTAGGAGGCAGCTGATCAATGATTCTCTCTCATTATTGATGTTTGTATTTCTCTCTTTCTCTCTCCCTTTCTCTCTGAAATCAATAAAAATATTTTTTAAAGGTAATGATAGATAAATAGATAAAAGATAATTCAACAAATAAAATATTAAATGAATTTAAAATGTGTTGTCTCTGATCCCCAGTTGGAAAGACAAAGTCGACAAATAAGAAATAAAGAGAGGAACCCATGGGGTATAACGTCAACTCCAGCTGGCCTCTTCAGACTCAAATGGCTGTGAGAGTTCAGAGCACGCTCCCCTCTGTGGCGATGCAGCCCTTCCTTCAGGGCTCAGTTCAAATGTCACCTCCACTGAAAGGCTCACCCTGATGCCCCCAAACTGAGTTAGTCAGTCCCACCTGTACTCCTACCCCAGTCAGTCAAACCTTTATTAGCACCGTCATCACATGGGTCTGTTATTAGTTATGTCTCTTTTCCATCATTAGAACGTGAGTTCCTGGAAAACAGAGCTGCATCTTATTCTTATTCTATCCCCAGCACTTAGCACAGTGCCCAGGACATAGAAGGCCCTCAGTAAATGTTGAGTCAATGAATGAAGGCATAAAAGAATGAATGCATAAAAAATGAAGGAAGGGATAGATAGATGGGTGGATGGATAGCGGTTGGGTAGGTGACTGGATGGACAGATGGGTGAGATCTGTGATGATTTCCCAGTGGAGATAGGAGCTGAGTTAAATTATGAGAAGCCCTGGCAAAGTCAAAGGATCCAAGAGACTGCATTTCAGGAAGGGAACAGAATAACTAAAACCTCAGACGTTTGGGGTAGAAAAAGAGGCATAAACATAGAATGAAAAGCCAGCATGGCTGAGGTATTTAAGGCTCTTTCACCTCTCTCTAGATGTAATTGCAAAAGGCTACTGACTGTTCCCCTCCTGTAATCTCACCTCCTACAAAAGCACCTCTTTCCTTCAAGGGGTGATTCTTCTAAAACCAAAATATGATCATGTTACTTCCCTAGTCGAAACCTTCAGCGACTCCTCAGTGTCTCAGGACAGGGTTCTATCTGGTCAGCGTTTTATTCAAGGCCTTTGAAGCTCTTACCCCTGCCTGTTCCCCACACCCCACCCCCCGTCCCCCAGCCCACGGGCTCTCCTGCTGCACTGCTCGTGGCATCGCAAACTTCTGACTGTCTCTGGCTTCTGTGGGCCATTATTTGCTCTGTTCCTCTCCCTGGGAAGCCCCTCTGTGATCTGCAAACACTTAGTTGCTTTACACGAGTTAAGGTTTCTAGATGAATTATATCTTCAAAGTCTGGCAAGAACTTAGATTGACAATCACAAAGTCGTTTACAGAAATAGAAGAGGAAAATGTGGGTTCCTGAATTTAGGTTGGTGAGTGTAGTATCAATCCACATCAAGATTCAATTAAATTTAATAAGCAGGTGGTCTGAGACTACCTAGAAAACAGTGAACATTGGGAGTTAGCATAGGTCCACTGAAAACAAGTCACACCTGACCACTCAGATTTCTTTGGTGAGAAATGCACTGGTCCAGTGGACCAGGAAGAAGCTATAAGGATGCACAGCACATCTTGACTGACCGAGGCATTAGACCAAGTCAATCATGGTAACCTGGTGGGCAAGGGGGAGAAATATGGCTTCAATTACTATTGTGTTAGGTGAGTTTGTGGCTTATGAACAAACCATTCCTGAGGAATGCTGACTAATGAGTTAGTGTCAACCTTAAGGGCAATCCCTGGCAACATGCCACAGAATCCTGCCGTAGGGCCCACCTTGTTCAGTCTTTTAAAGATAGCATGTTCAACAAATTTGCTGGACATACAAGTTTCAAGGAACCACTAAGGTGATGCGTGGCACAAAATAGTTACTTTTAGCAAATTGAAAGGATGTGCCTGTACTGGAAAAAACAAGTTTAATGGGGATTATTCTAAAGTTCTATATTTAGGTTCCAAATCAATTGCACAAGGACAGAACGAGAAAGATCTGGCATAGCAGGAGTTCATGAAACATCACAGGGGAACGTGTCACAGGAGTTCTAGTTAATTTTTAAGCTAATTTTAAGCTAATAATAGAATGTCAAACCGTAATGCAGGAGTTAAGAAAGTTAATATAATCTTAGATCAGATCAATAGAAGTGGAGGCTTTTAGATCATTGAAAACCATAGTTCCCTTTTTTTCTGCATCGGTCAGATACCTCTGCTCTTTCATTCATTCAGTCATTCAGCATGTGTTCAGCACATCCTTGGCAATAGTTTTATTCAAGCACTGTGGATTGAAAGTTTTTAATCCATTCCAGTGTGTAGCAAGGGAGCAGAGAAGTAAATCAATGACTACAGTACAGAGTAGGGAGTGTTAGGAGTAAGGAGAGTAAAGAACCATGGGAGAAGAGAAGGTAGGCAAGGAAGGTCACCACAGAGGGTGGCCTTGAGCAGGTAGGAATTTACCAGGTGGACAAGTGAGAAAAGGACATCTAGCAGAAGAACCAGCAGGAGCAAAGGTCCTGGGGTAGGAACTGGTTGAGTATTTTCCAGGAACAGAAAGACAGCCAGTGCAGCTGGCACAGAGTGATCTAGGGGGAGTGCACAGGTGATGTGCTCAGTGAGGGCAGCAGGGGAAGCTGACAGCATACTCTGTAGATCAGCGGTTGCCAACCTTTCGGACCTCTCGGACCACTGGTTGGCGACCGCTGCTGTGGATCACCTGGGAGACCATACCCAGACCAACTCAATCAGAATCTCTGGGAGTAGAGCCCAGACATGGTTATTTTTATGACTCTTCAGGGGATACAAATGTGCATCTGGGTGAGGGGAGGGGAAATGGGAGATGCTATTCAATGTGTAAAGTTTTAGTAACACAGCATGATTAAGTTCTAGAGATCTACTGTACAACATCAATACTGTATTGTAAACTTAGAAATGTGTTAAGAGGGTTAAGTCTCATGTTAAGTGTTCTTAACACAATCCTCCTATATAATAAAAGGCTAATATGCAAATTGTCCCCATGGGTGGCAGTTCCACCTACTGGGAGTTAGATGTGCGCTGACCACCAGGGGATGGCGCAGAACATGGCAGGTGTCGGCAACACAGCGCTGGCAGCGGTGGCAGTGGAGGCACTGCTGGCCCCAATGGGCCCTGATGAAATCAGGAAGCAGTAGGATGGTGGAGCAGGTGAGCGGGCAGCACCAGGCCAAAGTGGGTGCAAGTAGGGACCCCAATCGTCCCACCAGTCACCCCACAGATCAGTTCTGATTGCCAGCCCAGCCCAGGGAGCCTACCCGTGCACCAATTTTATGCACTGGGCCTTTAGTAAGTAAATTTAAAAAAAGAAGTAAAACAATGTGCAACTGGGATTGAGAACCGCTGTTGTAGGGCCTTGTCTCCAGACCTGGCCAAGGAGTTTGGCACATGGACTGTTAGAGGGCACTGAACAGGAGAGTGAAAACTGCCTTGTGTTTTTAAAAGATCACTCTGACCGCTGCTAAGGCGGCCACAAGAGGCCATTTTGCTCCTTTGGGAGGGATGAGCGTGGCTTGCACCAAGGTGAGAGCAGTGGACTTGGCGAGGACAGCTTCAGGGTCTATTTCGAGATTAAGAGCCAACAGGACCTGCCAATGAGTTAGATGTGGAGGGCGCAGGGTAGCCCAGGGATGACTTCTAGATTGGGCCTGAGGGAATGAACGGCAGTGCCCTCTACTGAGATGGGCACACCAGAGGATGGGCACGTCAGGCGCAAGGAAGGAAATCTGAAGTTCTCTCAGACTTGTTGATCCTGAGATGCGCTTCTGATCCCCTTTGGATATTTCAGGTGGGAGATCGAATGGTAGGCAGGAGAGACGCCTGGCACTGGGTTACCCTGGGGGCATTTATCGCCTGGGGCTGAGACAGTGTAAGGCCGTCTCTTGAGGAGTGGGCTAAGCTGTCTTTGGAGATGTTCACGAAGAAGCCATCTGCCACGGACTGGGCAAAAGGTTGGGCGTGATTGGCTCTAAGCGGCTTCCTCTAGCTCTCAGCTGCTTTGATTTTATTAATGAGCCTCACAGCCTGCGACAAGCAGGGTGCCATAGTCGGGGAGGAGGGGGGCAGGGAGTGGGGGCAGAGCGGAGGGCCTTGGGGGCCACAGGGAGTGTGCAAAATGAGGCCGTTAGGTAGATTTGGGTGATAACGACCAGCTCCAGGGGTCTATGGTTCCAAAATCCATCCTCTGATCAGCAGTCCCCAACCTTCGTTTCTGCAAAAGTGTTGTGCATACGCACACCCTAGGCCCCCACACACGTAGCACAAGCCCCTGCTCCGGGCAGGTCCCGCACACTTGCTCTCCAGCCGGCAGAGCATTTCCAAGCGCCAGAGGGAGAATGTGGAAGCTGCTCCCGTTTATCTGAAAAGGTGAATCCCTATCCCAGTGGTTCTCAACCTTGGCTGCACATTAGAATCACCTGGGAATCTTTTTAAAATCCTGATTTCTGGGCCTCATCCTCCGGAAATTCTGCTTCTTTGTTACGGGGTGGGGCCACAACATTAGTAACAAAGAAACAGAATTTCCGGAGGATGAGGCCCAGAAATCAGGATTTTAAAAAGATTCCCAGGTGATTCTAATGTAAAGCCAAGGTTGAGAACCACTGCCTTAGCTGGAGCTTCTTTATTAGCAACACCTGCCTGGGAACCGACCTCCCCAGTGATCTGTGAGCCCCCAGGTGGGTGTTGCAAACCTCAGCTGCAGGCCTGAGAGGACTAGACAGGCCCAGTGAGCAGAGCAGGGCCCAACGGCTCCGGTCTAGGAGAGAGTCCGCCACACCAAATGGAGGACACGCCCAGGACAAGGGGCGCGCTGGGGATGCTGGGTCCCTGCAGCCAGGCCACGGTGGCAGCAAGCCTGGAGTGGGGATGGGGTGCAGGATGGACGGAGGTCAGGGTGCTTCCTGGCACTCTCCTCCAGCCCCAGCCCAGAAATGCAGGTGTAGTCGGTGTGGAGATTCAGAGGCCACCGAGGGCAGAGAAAGCTGTCCCCCCTCCCCACCCCCACCCCACCCTCATCAGAGCAGTGGGCTCTGCTGCTTCCCAGGGATGAAGAGGCGGAATCTGGTCCTGGGTTGGGGAGAATCTGGGATTCTGAGTGGGTGCGGTGAGGGCCGCGGGCAGGGACTCCAGTGGGTGGCAGGACAGCCACTCAGAGCTCCTTGGGCTACCGGCCTGTCGAGCCCTCTCCTAAGAATTAGGTTTTTCCTTTCAAAGAGGGTGGAAGTCACTGTTTTCTTGTCTCCGTTGATGAACAGATTCTGGGTGGCAAGAGTCACCATAGAAACAGGTGCTATCTTAAGCAAATGAGCCTTATTAACCTTAAGAGTGGTGGAGTTTTCACAAGATTGCACATGTAGGGTAGGAGGGAGAGCGGGCTCTGGTGAGGGGGGGCCGCAGTGGCTGGGAGCGATGTTGCGTGGCTCTGGGTGTAGATGTGTGTGTGTGGTGTGCATATGTGTGTGGATGGGTGTCTGCGTGTGCTTTAGTAAAAGCATTTCCCAGAGAGTAAACTCATATTCTGCCTTTTCCCTAAGAAATTCACACATAATCTCCTACCCCTCCCCCCCAAAAAAACCCCTCTGTTTCTTCGGGAGCTGGCCTCCAGGTGACAGAGGCCAAGAGCCCTGCCTCCCCTAACGCTCCCCCACTGCTGTGTCCAGCCACCGCCTGCAGGACCAGGTGCTCCTGAGGCCCAGCTCCAGGGGGCAGGGCCCTCTGCCCCGGGAGGCGGTACGATGAGGGGCGACACAGGACACTGACATCAGCGGGACCGTGTCCATATAGCTGCTCTGTGATCCTCAGCCGGTGACCTGCCTCTGTGAGCCCCAACCCATAAAAGGCAAACACAGCAAACGCCTCCCAGGGCTGATGGATGACAGATGAGTGTATGTTGATGGTGACAAGCCCCTCTTCTGGGCAGGGAAGGGGCCTGTCCTCTCAGGCAGAGCTGTCACCTCACAGACTTTCCAGGCTGAGGCTGACCGTTCCCAGCAGCATCTGTCCGCGCAGGTTCCCACTCGTACCTGCTGTGCAAGGTTTGGGTGGGGCGGGGAGGTCTGAGTGAGGTTAGGACACACAACCTACCCTCAGGGAGGTTACCATCATTGGAGGGGAAGGCGGGGAGAAGACCTTAAAACCCAGGAATACCACCCGGATAGAGAAGAGCTATAGCAGC
>NW_006383009.1:232237-235643 GCF_000327345.1 Myotis davidii
GCAGGTAGGATTGGGGTGGGCAGGAAGGAGATGTCCAAGAAAAGGGGCGCATCTTCAGGCACAGTTCCCCGAATTCTGGACTGTCCCTATGTATGAAAAGTGACTAGGAAACGCGCTCTCCTGCAGGATCCAGGAGTCCTGCATGCCGGCTTCAAGAAACAGGTCTGCTGCCCTCTGCAGCCCCGCCTTGGGCAGGACAGCAACCAGCCCCGGTCCAGCTCCAATTCCAGGAAATAAAACGGAGCTGCCTTCCAGGGGCTCTGAGGAATAGTCCCACGCTCCCCGCCATCTGGATGGCGCAGCCTGAGGTGCCCTTTGCCCCAGAGAGGCAAGGTGGGGGCCGCCTGCCGGGGACTGTGCCCTGGGAGGGCACCGCAGGGGGACCTTCATTTCCCTTTGCCATGTGCAGAAGGGTCCCCACACCTGAGCTGGGACAGGGCTGGTGGCGTGGCTGAGGGACTGCTCCTGCCTCAGGCTCCTAGATCTCCAGAGCTACAAGGGCCCAGATTTGTGTGGTCCTGCTCCTCCACTCCACAGACAAGGAAGCTGAGGCCCAGATCCTCTAAGCCGACCGGTGAGAGTGTGGGCCAGAACTGAGATGTCCCTACTCTTAGTCCTACTGCTCTTCCCTTCACTGCCCCAAGCTGCCTCAGTGAGAGAAGCCACCACCTGGCACAGGCCCCTTGGGCCTGGGGCAGTCACTGGGGCAGTGATTAACCAAGTCCCCGGGGTAGGGGTAGGGACGGTGAACCCTGAGCTGCCCAGCTCCCACCTCCTCTCCCTCTCAAACCAACAGCTGGCATGTGTGAGTGTCACCTGGCCCAGCCAAGAAGGGCAATTTAGCGACTCTCAGAAAGCTCTCCCAACCCACCATCCCTGCCTCCCCAGTTCTCATCCACTGGCTTCAGAGGTGCCCAAAATGCCTTCACAGTAGGGAAGGCATCACACCCCGATTGCAGGTGAGGCTGAAAGGACTGCTTTTGGGGATAGGTCATGGACTGACTTGAAGGAGCAGTAAGCAATAAAGGAACTTGGGCTGGAAAACAGCACGAAGCCAGTGGGCAGGGAAGGAAAGTCAGATATAGGGGAGACAGAGCAAGAGGGGAGTCAGAGGAGGGAAGGGGGTCTCAACCTCGCTGTGTCTCCTCCCACAATGCGTGCTCTTTCCTCCACACCAAAATACAATGGCTGTTCCCTTCCTAGTGTTTTGGTTATGCCCAGAATTTAATTTATAGACCTGACTGAGTGATGACGCAGAGATCAATGCCATTCATTACTCACAGTGCCCAAGAGAAGGAAGGGGCATGCCACGCCCTGCCATGCCACACCAGGCAGGGCCACCTGGGGAAGCACCAGGGTGTTGGTCCGGAGACGGAAGGAAGAAGATGCAAGCATGGCCCGGGGCCTTGACTGTGGTTTCTGTGGGAAGGAATGGGTGAGGCAGGCAGGCACGTTTGAGAGAGTTCAGAGTTGGACAGTTTGAATCATGACAGCAGGCTCTGGGCTATCCTGGTAGCGATGCTCTCTAGTTGTCTGGTAGCTGGCCCTGGGATGATTCGGGTAGGGGGACATTGGCTTGGTAGTAAAAGGTACAGGAGGTGGTGGTGGTGGTGGTGAGGTCTGAGCTTTGCATTGCTTGGTTTGCATAGGAAAGGCTTGCTTGCAATGAAGCTGTCTGCTCTCTAAGAATTAGCTAGCCCAGGGCAGTCTCTCCAGGATTAGCAAGGCTAATGTCAAACCACCTTAAACTACAGAAAATAAAGAGCATGATCAATACACCCGGAACCCTCTTTCCTCTCAAAGCTGCTCCTTTTTAAAGAGTTCTGCTCAAAACCCACCTTATTCAGCATGCCTTCCGGTGATCCAAGACCCCCTCCACTTCTCTAGCCTCCCACTTAGCACTTAGCCTGTGCCGCACAATTGAGCACCGGATTCCACACTGTCTGGTTTCCTACTTGTCCCAGGGCACTTGCCCTAGTTTCCCAGCCCCTTGGGAAGACTCTGCTCCCCAGCCTCCTGCCCGGGTGTACACCCAGCCCTCCACCCAGAGGGTGACCGTTCTTCATGGCATCACCCTTCCTGCCCACCAACGCAGCCAGGGTGGTCACCCTCACCACCTTGCCTGCCACGTCTTCACCTCCTGGCCAGTCTGTCACAATATACTCCATTGTCCCACACAGACAGCAAACAGCAAGGCTATCTTCTCCCCCTCCTTCTGACTACACGCAGCAGCCTGCCAACGGCCTGCTCCACCGACGGACAACCCACCCCTGACCATAGCCGGTGACTGACTCCCACCTCCATAACTCTTCTCTTACCATCTCCTACCCCAAAGTATCCTCTCCCTTCTTTTCTCCCAGATCAAAGATTCCACATCTCCCAAGTGCCCACCGCACCACCTTCAGAATCACACTGAAGTCCTGCCAGCTAGTTCATGGCTGAGTGGACGCCCCCTGGTCCGTGGTGCCCTCCCAGGTAAATTGGGAGTTGGCCTGCAGGGTCCCTTAGCTCTAACCATTTGGGGGGCTGACATTCTCTATAGACCTGTCCCTTGGTATGTGGAAAGTGTGTCTTCTTGGGCAACATGTAGGCAAAGAGTAGGCCTTTTATGCTTGGTGTGTCCTCTCCACAGAGCCAGTGCAGAGCGCAGCCCAAGGAAGCCCCCTCAGCTCTTATTACAGACCAAACCGTCACTAGTTATGATAACAAGATACGATTTCATTCAGCTCAACCATCCCACCTGCTTTCAGCTCTCTGCTGGGTATTGTGGGGGCTCTAAAAGGATAGGATTAAATTCCTACCCTCAAGGAACTTAAAACTCAGTGGAGAAATTAGTTACACCTACACATGCACACACGCGGTCCCTCACGCCTGCTGGGGAGTGGTTCCAGGACCCCCGCAGATACCCAAATCTGTGGATGTTTAGCTCCCTTCTGTAAAATGGCACAGTTCTTGTATAGAACCCATGCGCTTACTCTATATTACTTATAATACCTAATGCAACGGCAGTGCATGTGAATAGTTGTTACACTGTATTTTTAGGGAATAACGACAAGAAAAAAGTCTGCTCATGTTCAGTGCAGACACTACCACCCTGTAGGCTTAACTACATAGCTCACGTCGGCAACAATATAACTTTTCCTTTTAGTAGTTCCCATGGGCAGCTGGTCGAACCCAAGGAGGCAGAGACCCAATTGTATATATTCTACTTGAGAATCGCCAAGGGAACTGGGTGAATCTATCTATATATAGGTTAAAGGGCAAACTTGAGTGGCTGCTTTTCATCCTTACTTTGGATTTGTCAACATTCAACTCTAAGTATCAGACGCTATGCCAGTGTGCAACCACCCATAAATATTGATGTTTACCATAGCGTGGGCACTATACTGGGATGTGGCCAATGCTC
>NW_006383009.1:235676-236753 GCF_000327345.1 Myotis davidii
GTTAAGTGTTCCCACTTCAAATTTTAAATTTAAAATCCCCAATTTTAAATATTGTCCTCTTAACGATAGAAATGCTTGGAAATGATCACATTTCAGCATACAAACTGCACCTCCTAAAATGTCTTTGACAGTTAGAAGCACACAAAAACATCAATGCGGGTGTTGATTTTTGGTTCAGAAAACATGATAAATCCATCTATATTTTATACTAATAAACAGTATAAAATACTGATAAATAAACTACCCAATAAACGTGAAGACTTTCAATTTAAAAACTCTTATAGAGAGTATGAAAAACTTTAATATATAAAATCTTATTTAATACATAAATATGGATAATATTTTTTATATATACTAGAGGCCCAGTGCACAAAAATTCGTGCACTTGGGGGAAGGGGGGGTCCCTCAGCCCGGCCTGTGCCCTCTCACAGTCTGGGACCCCTAGAGGGATGACCATCTGCTGGCTTAGGCCCGCTCCATGGGGGGATTGGGCCTAAGCTGACAGTCAGACATCCCTCTGGCAGCCAGGGAGCCCTCAGGGGATGTCCACTTGCCAGCGGGGACCAGGCCTAAGCTGTAGTTGGACATCCTGAGCACTGCTGAGGAGGTAGGAGAGGCTCCCACCATCACTGCTGTGCTGGCAGCCATCAGCCTGGCTTGTGACTGAGCAGAGCTACCCCCTGTGGGAGCGCACTGACAACCAGGGAGCAGCTACTGCATTGAGCGTCTGCCCCCTGGTGGTCAGTGTGTGTCATAGTGACCAGTCATTCCCAATCGTTCTGCTTTTAGGGTCAATTTGCATATTACCCTTTTATTATATAGGAGTGCCTGGCCAGCCTGGGTGAGAGGCTGATGGCTGTTTACAGGCTAGCCGTCAGGGTGGAGGGTCCTGCTGAGGTGCCTGGCCATCCTGGGTGAGGGGCTGAGAGCTGTTTTCAGGCTGGCTAAGCCCCTCAAGCAGGGACCTTCACCCCATGATGGTGTGGCCAGTCTGGGTGAGGGGCTGATGGCTGTTTGCAGGCTGGCCACGGCCCCCAGCCACCCAAGCTCCCAGTGGAGGCTGGCTGGAAGCAGGTA
>NW_006383009.1:236895-248545 GCF_000327345.1 Myotis davidii
ACCATCTTGGTTGGGTTAATTTGTGTATAGTTGCTCTGATTGGCTGGTGGGCGTGGCTTGGGCATAGCAAAGGCACAGTCAATTAGCATCTTTGTCTTTTATTAGTGTAGATTTGTAAATTTATTAAGTATATAAATATATTTTACATATAACTATGTTATATAATACATATACATAGTATATAATTAATATATAAACATATAATATATAAAGTACTTCTTTAATATATAAATGAATATTTCCCAAATTAATTTTCAAATGTGCTCCTAGTTAATAAGAAAGAGATTTTTATTAGAAGTAGTCAAAATATTTTGTATTAGAACTTAAGGTTAATTCTAGATATTAGTTCATATTCTAAAACTACAATTGTTAAAAAAATATGGTATTGGTGAGAGAATACACAGACATACCATTGAAATAGAAGAGAAAGATTAACATACGCAGCAGCTGATAAAGAAGTCATGCCAAAACTGTTTTGGGGATGATTGGCTAATCATTTGGGGGAAAACAATAATGTTGAAGCTCTTTTTCATACCATATTCAAAATAAATTCTAAATGGATTAAATATTCTAATCCTAAAATTAGACCATAAAGCTCTGGCTGATGTGGCTCAATTGGTTGAAGCATCATTCCATACATCAAAATGTGGTGGGTTCGATTCCTATTCAGGGCACACACCCAGGTTGCAAGTTCAATCCCTAGTTGAGAAGTGTGTAGGAGTCACCAATTGATGTTTTTCTTTCACATCAATGCCTCTCACTCTCTCTCTCTCTCTCTCTCTTTCTTTCTCCCTCTCCCTCCCTCCTTCCCTTCCTCCCTTCCTCACTATAAAATCAATAGCATATCTTTGGGTGAGGTTTTTTTTAGAAGTTAGACCATAAAGGAACCAAAAGAAAATATACATTAGTATATATTGCTCTGATCTCAAGATAGGAAAATATTTAAACATATATTTGCAAAGAGGTTAAGTAAATAAAATCAACATTTTGGGGGGAAATGTGATATATAGGAGAAGGGATTACTGTCCTAACATAGACAGCACGTGCAAATCAATAAGATAATAATTGTATGTAACTCATGGGGCTGTTGGAAGGATTGAAGAAATAAAGCAGTAATACAAAATGGGCAATGCCTGGCATAAATGTTGGCTGCTATTAATTTATTTTTTAATAAATAGAAAAATGGGCAAAGGACATAAATGGGAAATTCTTAAAAAGAAATACAACATAAACATATAAAAAATGAAAATCTACATTGGTAGTTAGAAATGCAAGTGAAAACAAGAAAGCACCACACCAATTGTGGTCATTAAATTGACAATATTTGGGTTTTGTTTCTTAAAATATTAATAATGATAACATCCAGTGTCCTCTCCCATAGTGCTGATGGGAGTGTAAATTGTTAAAAACCCTTTTGCAGGTTATTTGGTAGTATGTATCAACCATCAAATGCCTTCACATGTATATAGCCTTTGACCCAACCATCTCCTGCTAGAGATTGATGCTAAGGAAATTATAATGGATGTGATAAGCAATTTATTCACAATGCTATTCATCTCAGTGTTGCTTATAATAGTAAAAAAATAAAAACAGCCTATTTGTCCAACAAGATATGATTGGCAAATAAATTATGATCTATGGAATATTATGTAACCATTAAAATGACTGGAGATGAATATGTAAGGCCAACAATAAAATATTTGTGCCTTATTGTTACGAGAAAAGAAAAACAAATTAAAAATAATTATATAGAATACAACCCATATTTGTTGCATGGGAAAATATGCCTAGGGAAAAGAAACTGGAAAGTATATGCACCAAAATATTCATAGTAGTGAAGTTGGAGTAGTAGGATTATGAGTGACCTTTATATTCTTTTTTGGGATTAGCTATTTTTCCAAATTTCCTATAATATATTCAGTTTTATAATCAGATTTTAAAATGCTATTTAAAAATTAAACTGCAGAGAAAGAAATATGATCATTACAAATATATATAAAGAGCCAGGGCCGTTACATCCAAAACAACCAAACCGATGACTGAACAGGCTGAGTGGAGCGACGAGACCAGCAGGGGGGTTAGTGAGGGACAACCAAATGACTGAGCAGCAGGCTGCATGGGGTGACCAGGCCAGCAGGGGGGGAAGTGAAGGGCAACCAGGCTGGCAAGGGGGACAGTGAGGGGCGGCCAGGCTGGCAGGGGCAGGGGGGTGGGAGAGGGCAGTAAGGGGTGACCATGCTGGTGGGGGCAGTAGAGGCAACCAGGCTGGCGGGAGGGGCAGTTGGGGATGACCAGGTTGGCAGGGGGGGCAGTTAGGGGCGATCAGGCAGGCAGGCAGGTGAGCAGTTAGGAGCCAGTGGTCCTGGATTGTGAGAGGGATATCTGTCTGCTGGGGATCGGGCCTAAACCAGCAGTCAGACATTCCCTGAGGGGTCCTGGATTGGAGAGGGTGCAGGCTGGGCTGAGGGGACCCTCCCCGCACAAATTTCATGCACCAGGCCTCTAGCGGGGACTATTAAGAGAATTAGGTAAGGACCCTGTTCCCAGGAGTCTGTGGTTTCTTTGCTTCTCCTTGGTGCAAAGCCATGAGGGTAACCCCGTCCCTTCGTCCTGCTCCCAGAGCAGCCTATGCACACCTGGCACTCTGCCATTACTGGGCTGGGAGTCCTTTATGGGCAGAGCCAGGGGCCTTCCTCTGTGTGTCCCCCACAGCACAGGCCAGGCACTGAGTAGAAACCCCCTGGGGTGACCATGCTGGCGGGGGGCAGTAGAGGCAACCAGGCAACAGGAGCTCAGAACAAAATACGATGCCCATCAACACAAGGCAGGGCACGTCAGTGTCTGATGAGTCGCACAGACGGTAGGACAAGCTCCCGAGAGGAAGGCCTAAGTTATGACTGGGATGAGCAGGGAAGGCTTCCTAGAGGAGGAAGACATTGAAAAACACCCGGAAGCAAGGATAGGATATGCCGCCCTCTCCTTCTGACCCCAGCTCTTCCACTTGAAAGCACCTGGAGGTCTAATATAGGGCATGGCCCTGCCACCCTGAGAGATCATCTGTACAGGGCAACCCCAATACCACCCTTACTTGCCACTTTTTCACCCAAATGGGCCATCTCTCTTGTGTTAAGGGAACGTTAGTCTATTGACATATCCTACTAGCTCACTGGATGGCTGTCAATACAGATTTCTGCACATTTTTGGAAATTGTGTGTTTGGACTCCAGCGGATTCAATGTTAGCCCCTAAGGGAGGGGCTTCATCTCGCTTGTTCATTGCTTTTCCCTAGAACCTAGGACAGCGGTTAAGGAATAGGAAAGGCTAATTAAATGTTTGTTGAGTAAATTAAATATGATAATTTAAATATAGGCTTATGGGAGTCTGTGCTGTATTACACATATATATGATTTATATGATATATACAGTGTATATGATCTATATATACTTCTGAAGCTGCCTGGTGAATATGCATTATGTGTTTGTGCATCAGATAAGCAGAGAACACTAAAAGTAATGTGCATGCATGAGTATATGGGCGTACGTGCACACACACACACACACACATACACACACACACAGAGTTTGGGAAGAAATCAAAAGGAGATGCCCACAGCTTTCTCAGCAGTCAGTTGCATCCTTGGAGACTAGGATTCCAATAAAATAGAATTTGGATGGTGTCACAGATAAATTTGCCTTTCTAAAAGCTCCCAAATTAAAATTTGAGAGAGGCTTGAGCATGAAGGCAGGGTGGCAATGACTAGATATGAGTTTGCTTTATTTGTGTGGCTCAGAAATCCTCTCCACACCATATGGGTTGAGGAAAGGAGGCAAGATGGGAAGTGCTGAGGCTCACCTGTCCCCGGCTACCTCAGGCCTCCTTCTCTGCCCCACAGCCTGAGATTCTCCAGAAGCCCATGGGAAGGGCAGCTTTTCCTCTCCTACCCCTGCCCCCAGCCAGGCTCACCCCCAGAAGTCTATGGAATTCAGCTTTCGGAGGGGAGGGAAAGGTCTGCATGAAGGCAGCACTGTAGGTTAATGGTGCCTGAGAATTACCCAGCTTAGCTGGCTATTCTCTTGGGACTCTGGCCAATCAAAGGGCACTGGCTGTACCCTCCCCCACCCGGGACCCCACCCCCAGTGAAAAGTTACTGCTGTCATTTTGTCCCAGCATCTTAAGCCCTGGAGGATCATTGTGTGTCCCAGTCACTCACAGATCCTAGCGCCTCATGCTAAAGACTGTATTTAAGGGTAATATAAACAGTTTGATCTTTAAAGTACCCTGGATGCATACTATCTATACATAGTTCTTGAATTTTTATTCTAAAAACAATTAGCCAAAAAGCCCTTTTTATATGGTATTTGCAACTACACTGACAGTAACAGCAATTAAACCCCGTCTGTTTGCTGAGAAAGGAGCCAGCTCTCTATTTCTCCAGAAAGAAGCCTGTAAAATGTACAAATTCGGAACAAGGAAACCAAGACTTCAAAGGTAGCCGCCCGACCCTTCAAGGTCAGGCCCCAGCCCACCTTTTATATGCCCCTCCCAACCCCACATGAGCCCATCATTCCAACCAGCCACAGCAACCCCAAAATATTCCTAGTGTTTTGCTCACACCTAAGCCTCTGCCAGGTGTGCTTGCTAAGTCATCTTCCTTCCTCTTCCCTCTCTTACCTGCCCATACTTCAAGGTTCATTCAAATGCCCCCACTCGGGAAGGCTCCCTGTCTACTGCCCTTTACAAGTGCCTCCAGGTGCCTCGTGGAGCAGTGAGTTCCACAGGTCTCTACTCCCCTAAAGACTTATCGCAAGGGCATCACTGCATCTGGCTCTGTGCCTGCACAGTGATGAATAAATGAATGACTAGATGAGTTAATGAATGATGAGACAGTCTACACACAATTGAAGGTTGAGTGAAGGTCAATAGAAGGAGGCTTCTGGGTACATGGAATGTAGACTGTGGTTTCGGGGTGGAGAGTTTGAGCTGGTGGTTTGGTGCAGGCAAATTTTCCTGTAGACTTAAACCAGTGTTTTTACCCCTAAGCGTCGAGGTACTTCTCATTGAGAGCTATCTTAAATTCCCTCTGTATGCTTTCCTGAAAGGGAAAATGTTTCTAAGTTCTTTTACCCATTGTTTGCTTTTATTTAACAAACAAGAGGCCCAGTGCATGAAATTTGTGCACAGGTAGGAGCCCTAGGCCTGGCCAGTGATCAGGACCAATCAGGGCCTTCCAGTTGCCAGCCAGGCCTGCCTTCATTCTGCATCACCCCTGGTGGTCAGTCCACGTCATAGCGAGTGATTGGTCTTCGGGTCAAACTCCCATGGGGACAATTTGCATATTAGGCTCTTATATATAGATAGATAGATATTTTCTGAGTGGCTACTCTGTGCTCTTCTATTCTGGGCCATTGGGTCCATCAGTGCCAAGATTCCCTCCCTCCATAGAGCTTGCTTTCTAGAGGAGGAGAACAAATAGGTCTCATTAGCATAATAAATAAATAAATAAATAAATAATCTAGTGCATTAGAAAGCATTAAGGACTATGGGGGTGCAGAATAGGATTGCAGGGCAGGGGGGATGCACAGTTTACAGGATTACTGTGCTCAGAGAGGGGCTCATTGAGAAGGTGAGATTGGAATGGAGACTTAGAGGAGGTGAGGGAGCTAAGTGCAGAAATGTGGGAGGAGGGCCCTCCAGGAAGAGGGAACAGCTAGTGCAAAGAGCAGGGCAGGTGCATGCTTGCTGTGTCCAAGCAAGATCTGTGTGGCTATCTCGGTAGGGAACGACAGGTGAGGGAATGAGAGAGGAGATCTGGGAGGTGAGGGAACCAGACGAGGCAGGGCCTGGTCCAGGCTCAGGCTTGCGCCGTGTGTACTGGGAGGCACTGGGGCATGTGAGCAGAGGAGGGGCATGCGTCACTTGGGTTTTAGCGGGATCTCTCTGATTGCTCGGGTGACGGGTAGGGGCTGATGGAGTGGCCATGGCAGGCAACTGACCATGGGGCCAGAGAAGAGACAGGCCCAACACTCTCTCTCCTGCATTAGAAAGAGGGCTGCAGTGTCACTGCATGAACATAACAGGACATTTGCATCTCTCCAAAGTTCAGCTGGCTGCAAGTGAAGTGTGCAGCAGACCCAGGCACAGTCCTGCAGCCTGGAGCAGCCGGGAGCTGCACAGGCCTCCGGGCTTGAAGGGAATGGAGGAGCCACAGTCCTACCCCAGCTGCTTAGGATGCAGTCACCTGTGAGCATTGCGGGCCTCCGACCGGCGGTGTATGGACATAAACCTGACGTTGGTCTAGGCCTCGTCTCCCAGCCGCCTCCCAGACTAGTAACTGTGCCAGACGTCCCCCTAAGCTTGAGTTTCTCCATCTGAAAAGCGAGGGGTTGGGCCCCAGGGTCTGTAGGGTGAATTCCACGTCTAAAGTTCTGTAATTGCAGACTTTCTCTACTTCCTTGATTCAACGACAGCCTACTTTCCATCCTAATGACTTAAAAAGTCGCAGGAACACACTTGGTGTATAACTCTGTCTTTCTGTTTAGTTTTTTTAGGTATGTTATTCCAGATAATACTCTCCTTGCTTGCCAAGAGAAGAAAAAAAAATGACATTAATTAAAGATTTGGTCTGTGTCCTAATCAACAATTTTAAAAATGAATGTATCACACTGTACATTCTGTAATGTAGCCTGCTTTTTTTACTTAGCAATATATCATTAACATTTTCCATGTCAACACATATTCTTCTAAAGCATGATTTCTAGTGCAGAAGCGGTTTACCATATGGATGTACTATAATTTACTCAGCCAATCCTTTACTATTGGACATTAGGTTGTGTCTTTTTTTCACATATTATTAACAATGCTACAGTGAATCAGGTTGTGAATACCCACTTTCCATTCACCTTTGCAGTGACTTTCTTAGGTAAGTTCTCAGAGGTCAAAGGTTTCTCCCATTTGAAGTCTTTTTGTTAGATATCACCGAAATGCCATCCAGAATTTAGAAATTCTGTCAATTTAGAATCCTGCCGATAGCATATGAAGAACCATCAGGACAATCCAATTTTAGAGTTGAATGGAGACCTAGCAATGCTGTGGTCCAGCCCCTTCTTCCACGCAAGGAAACTGAGGCCCGGGGAGGCGTGGGAATAGATGCGCGTGTGCTGAGCACTCCCACAGGCGTGTGTGAGACTTTGAACACAGCCAGGAAGCACCCAACATTGTTCCTGCTGCAGTCCGGCCAGCCTCAGTCCCCACTGCCAGAACCCAGGGGCTCCCAGAGCCCCCAAACTCCAGCCACGGCCACCTCACCTCATGCCTGCCTTTCGCAGCCAAGCTGCAGGTACAATTTCTCCTTCTGCACTTCTCATTCATCTCTCCCACACGGATGCTCTTCCTCCATTGACCCTCCTCCTGCCACAACTGATGGAGACTTGTCGGTTCTCATCCCCGTGGCATCTCTGTGACCTTTAGATGACAGCCCCCATTTTGGAATGTGCTTCTCCTGGGTGATGCTCTTCCCAGCTTCCCTCCACCGGACTTCCAATGCTGCTGCTCTGGGTTCTCCTGGCATCCCTTTCCCGTCAGGCCTTCCCAGGATGAGCGTGGCCATTCCCACAGCTTCCAGCACACCGTGACCTCTTCCTGAGCTCCAGACCTGGGTGCCGATTGCCTGGGTGTCTCTCTGGGCGCTCTCCAAGCCCATTCTCAGTGCATCCAAAATGAAAGTGCTTAACTCCCCCACTCTATTCTGCCACCCTACCCCTGACCCCTCATCTTCCATAACAGGGGCGGGGAACGTCCGGCCCACGGGCCGCATAAGGCCCTCGAAATCATTTGGTCTGGCCCGGCCAAGGCATCAGGGGTGAGTTAAAGGTTTGACCAAATATCACAGGCTAATTTTAAAGTTGATCATTTTGTATGGTTCACGAATGATGCTATAAATATCCAAATGGCCCTTGGCAGAAAAATGGTTCCCCACCCCTGCTCTACAACATCACAGCCACCTGGGGAACCTGTGACTCATCCTGGAGCCTCCCTTTCCCCTGCTTCACCCCTTCTCCCGTCCAGCCTCTGCCTCATGCTCCCGGCACTGATCAGCCACTTTCCGTGGCTGCACCCTTCCCCCAGCCACAGCTTAGTAAGGTGTGTGCTCTGATGGATAACCTTTGCTCAGTCGGTTAAAAGTCTGACTATTAAAGAAACTGAAGAGAATTCGTTTCCTCTCTGTACTCTCAAACTGCCATGGCAACTTTTTTTTAAATATAGTTTTTATTGATTTCAGAGAGGAAGGGAGAGGGAGAGACAGATAGAAACATCAATGATGAGAGAGAATCATTGATCAGCTGCCTCCTGTGTGCCCCCTACCAGGGATCGAGCTCGAAATCCAGGCATGTGCCCTGACCGGGAATCAAACTGTGACCTCCTGGCTCATAGGTCAATGCTCAACCACTGACCCATGTTGGCCAGGCCCGTGGCAGCTTTTACAAAGCCACGAATAAGTGGGTTTTCAAGTGCAGAGATATACCTAATGTCCTCCCATAGGCCCCACCTTAATCCAAAGGGGAGTATGCCCGGAATACTACACAGTATTGGAGTATTCTTTTCCAGGTCGCACTCATTCAGGAACCTCCCAAATGGACGGTTTAGCAGCTCTCTTTCTGGGAAGCGAAAAGATGGGTGCAGTGGGAAGAGGAAGAAGGGGAAAGAGCCAGGATTCATCCAGTTTCTCCTCCGTGTGGGGCACTTTAGAAAGGTCCACGATCTCATTTTATTCTCACTGCAGTGCTGAGGAACACTGCTTGGCAGATGAGGAGACGGGTTCAGAGAAGCTTGTTACCTTCCCCAGGGTCTCGGAGCTACTACGGAGCAGAGCCAACGTTGACCTGGGCTCCAGGCTCCACCCTGAGCAGCGGCGAGCCTGGGAAACGAGGCTGCGTGTTTGCCTGTGTCCTGTCACACTCAGGCTTTGGTATGACCATGGCTCTGTACTGGACGCTGGGCAAGAAGTGCCAAGGAGAGGTCTGGGCCAGGTTCCCACGGGTGCCCCAGAAGGATGGGGCCTGAAGGCGCGGCAGGTCCCAATTCCAC
The DNA here is from genome assembly GCF_000327345.1 of Myotis davidii. Lineage (NCBI taxonomy): Eukaryota > Metazoa > Chordata > Mammalia > Chiroptera > Vespertilionidae > Myotis > Myotis davidii. The sequence goes on from NW_006383009.1 coordinate 245,980, forward strand.
TGCCGAAGGCCCGGTGTCCTGATGGACGCTCGAGAACTAATGGCCTTGTTCTCAAAAAGGAGGGTTGTCAAGATACCACTGAACGTGGCCCTTGCTCATATCTCCCCACGTCTGCAGGAAGCTTGGAGAGACACTCCCTAAGGGCCCCCGTGGGCCCCCGTGGGTCTATGGGAAGTGGTTCTGTTGACCAAAAGAGGAGCCACTCAGGGCGACAAAGTGTTCTGGGCACACTGGGGCCCTGGGGAAGCAGGAGAGCCGCAGCTCACAAGCCCCCGGGGCCTGTTTGGGGCCCGAGCAGGTGCTGCACGGCCCACCTCGGCCCCCTGGCCCCGGCTGTGTCTCCAGCCCCTTCCCAGGTCGGGGAGCCCAGATGGAGCTCAGAATCTGTCTGATGGTCCTCCCCTCCTGCTCCCTGCCTTTCTCCTGATGTCATCGCTGTTGATGGAAGATTATGTAACCTCCAAGGAAGGGAGGTCTGGAGTTCTCCCCGAAGCGGCGAGTGAATCCGTTCTGGCGGCCACCGTTCTCTCGGCAGGCATGTGCTTTATGCGGGCTGGTTGGGGGTTTCTCCTGGATGCTTCTGTTTCATTTAACATGCAAGGGCTAATAACTTGTCACAATTCAATAAGGCGGTGGTTACAAACACCCAGGCGGCTGCTTATTTAAATGCAGGTTTGTTAATTAGCTTCTCTTAACAAGGCGTGCGCTAAATCAGGCACCCGGCTGGCAGCACCCAAGCCTGGCACGTCTCCCGGGACCGGAGGATGGCTACGAGGTCACGTCCAGTGGCTGGAAGCAGGGCCAGAATTCAAGGCTAGGAGGCCTGCCCCAGCCACTGCCTTGGTTTCCTTAAAAGCAGGCATTGATGACACACTGCCAGGTAGCACAGTCTGCCTTTTCCGGGCTGTCCTGGTCCTTTTTCCTGCCTTTGAGTCTGAACCCAACCTCACTTCCAAGTGCAGTGTCTGTGTTTAATCTGGTTGCTGTTCTACCCCGTCCCCACTTCTTCCACTGAGTCTTTCTTCATCTGCTCCCTCACCCCTCTCTGGCACCGTCTCCCCTTACACGTCGCTGTGTGCTCAGCTTGGGTAGTGGGTGTCCAGTGATGGGGACAGAAGAAAACCCACCAGGATGGAGCACCCGCTGCCTCCAGGGTCCAGGTGAGCACTGACAGGAGTGATCAGTGTGATCCTCACAGTGGCCCAGAGCTGGGGTGTCTGGCCTCCTGAGCCCAGAGGGGTTACGTAGCCTTCCCAAGGTCACTCAGCAGTGAGAGTCGCTCTGCCTCACCCTCCGGGCCTAGCTCTGAGGCCTGTGCCCTCCCCCCACCCCACCCCCACATGTACAAGAAGCGCTTGAACAACAGGTGTGTTAAGTAAGTGCTCCTCATAACAATCGCTGCTCTGAGAGGTGATGTGGAGCCCAAGGACCCCAAGAGAATCCTAGTTCAGTTATAGAATCTGAATCCACCCAGATCTTGCGGGCTCTCCCGGGCACCTGGCCACCCAGAGCCAGCAGGGGCAGCCAGGCAGCTGCTCTTGGAGGGCCTGGCCCCTTGTGAGTCCCTCCAGGGCTGGCCGGCCCCCTAGTCTAGTGAGGAAGCTGAGCCGAGCCAGGACCAGAGGAAGAGGGCCATGCAGAACTCTCAGAAGGCCTGCTCTGCAGACTCCTGCCCTCCCAACCGGATGGAAGAACCTATCTCTCTTTATAGGAAGAAGGACTAGAAACACAAAGAGAATTGCTAGGCATCATTTGCTTATTCTAAAAAAAAAGAAAAAGGAAAAAAACACTGAGAAAATATCTAAATATAGAAAGGAAATCAAAGTGAGGTTGGAATAGGAAAGGCAGAACCCTGACAATCCCTGGGTTGCCCAGCCCTTCCCCAGTGAAGCAGGAGCCCCTCCCCTGGCCCCGAAACTCAGTGAGCCCTGCTCTGCAGAGACCGGGTGTGCCTGTGCAGGATAAGAGAGCTCGGTCAGGCCCTCAGACTAAGGTGGGGCCTGGAGCCTGAGTTGGAAGCCTGGGGGAGCCAGTGGGTCTTCTCATGACCCTGGCAGAGATGAGCTCCAGGATCCTGGGAAGCTGATCCCCAAGTTACTGCAATGCTGCCCCCAAGGCCTGTTGCACATGTGGACTCTCACTCTCAAGAGTGCCCTAGGGCTGCCCCAAAGCTGGGCAGACCCTAATATCAGGACGGGTCCTTAACCCTCCCAGGATCACAGACCCCAGTCTGATGAAAGTGATGGGCCTCTCCCTAGAGAAGCATATGAAAATGTGTCTAAGTGTGTAATGTAGGGCATGTTCATGCCCCGAAGGCAGAGGTCTGGACCTGCGCAATGCTGAGCACATAGTGGGTTCTCTAAAGATTCATGTCAGTGAGTGAGTGAGGGGTTCCTCCCTGCTCTGTAATTCTGTGCCCCGTTGTTTCCATAGCTCCCACGGTCGCCCTTAATTAGTGGTATCCATCCCAATGGTCAGCACCTGGCATCCTCAGGACCAACACCCAGGCCTCTGAAAGGGAGTGTGGGAGCAAACCAGGCCTGGCTTCTGGTCCCCTGCCACGGGA
>NW_006383009.1:248776-250650 GCF_000327345.1 Myotis davidii
AGTCTGTTTCACTAGCAGTTGGGCATCTCCATCCAGCTGAGGATGACACGGGCAATATGAAGGGAGCCAGAGAGGGACTGAAGAAAGAACACATCATTCCAAATCCTACCCCCCCCCCATCCCTCCCTAGAAGACATTGAGAGTAAGAAGGGGACCCAGGCCCACAGGCCCTGTTCTTGGGGTGTGGTGGCAGAGTGGGCAGCTCCAGCCCCAGGACTCCTGGTCCCAGCTCTGCCACCTCCCCCAAGAGAGAAATGAGGAGAGACTGCCATGTCTACAGTCCAGCCTGGGCACCTCCAGACATGAGCTGGGAGCCCTGAGCCTGAGCCACACTCCAGGCCTGGAAATGTGAGGGTCTGGAATGGGGGCTGGCGCCAGCAGGGCATTTGGTCTCCCAGATTTCTCTGCGGCTGAGCCACATGACATCGCCCACTGAGGCGGGGTGTGTCTGTGTGGGAGGCCGGTACAGGGGGAGAGAACTCCTACCCCCGCCCAGGCCCCGGATCATTTGGAAGGCAAATGTGCTGGGTTGCCTAGGGAACGGAAGGAAAGGGACTTCCCTAGCACCGGTGACTAGTAAGGGATGGAGATGGGAGCTGTGATGCTGAGAAAATTGTTTCCAAAAAAAAAGTAAAAAGCGGTGACTAAGCAGGCCTGGTTATGTAAAGCGATCCCTGAGGAAGTGTGGGGAAAAGCCTGGAACCCACCCCCGTGTCCCTCCTCCCCACTCCCAACCCCGTTCCTGCTGCCTCGGGGAGTTTCCACCAGCCCTCCCCGCTCCTCCCCGGAACTTCCTACTCCTCCACAACCAGCCCCAGCTTGGCAGACTCTCACTGCCAAGGGCACCCAAAAGTGGTGGGCAGGGCACAGAAGAGGGGTGCCTTCCCTTTCCCAGAGGAGACCCTTGTGATAGTCTTGGGACCTCCGCTCAGAACAGGGCACCCAGGGTCAGCCCAACAGTGGGCAGGGGGTCATTTGCCATCCCAGAATCCTGGGCTATTCCCAAGACACAGAGTTCCAGATCTGAACCCAACATAGCTGCTTGCTGGCTGTGAGCTTGGGCAGGTTAATGAACCTCTTTGAGCCAGTTTCCTGGGCTGTGGATGGGAGGGAGAGGTCCGTCTACCCCCCAAGGCCACTGGGGTAAGAAACGGAGACAGCGCGTGTGCAGTTCCAGGTGCAGCACAACACCTGCTAATTGTCTCTCCCACAAGGAAGCGCCCTTGAGACCCGCCGGTCCTTCCCTGGGAGGGAAGTCTGAAGCTGGTCATTAAGTGCATGTTTAGACTTCCTCACCCAAAGTACGAAGGAAAACATCACATGGGGATGGAGGCCTGAAACCTGACATTTCCAGGAATGTCATTAGAGTCCCTTGGGATCTGAGGAGTCTGGCTGTCACTTTAGTGCCTCTGTCCACGTTCTTCCAGCTGATGAAGGGCCGCTGATCCAGCACCTTCTCTGCCCGGTGGGTAGGTGGCAGGTGAGCCTGTGCCTCGGCCTCACAGTCCCACCCCAGGTACTCTCCCAGCTCCCAGGAGGGCGGTGGAACCTCACAGCATCCATGAGCTGTTGTGGCCCCCAAAACCCCAACCTGTGGTTCAGGCAGAAAGACAAAACGCCTCTGGCTCCTCCCTTCTCCCTACAGTGCATCCCCGGGGAGGGAAGAGGACCTGGTTAGACAAATGGATTTCAAGGCATGAGCTACTTTGTGCCTCAAAAAGCTACAGAGAGAGAGCACCTGGGAAACAAGGGCCTCTGTCAGCAGTGGAGTGATCAAGCCTGAGTTGGTCTCTTGTTATGGCCTTCTCTTTGAGGTCTATTTTGTCCGATATAAGTATTGCTACCCCCGCTTTTTTTTCATTTCCACTTGCCTG